>NC_090268.1:15901018-16211203 GCF_040414725.1 Anabrus simplex | reverse complement strand
CCTAAAGTTATCCATGCCAAAACAGAAGTGAATAGTGTTATTAAGCACTTTCTAAATAATTTTGTTGATATGAAGACGGTAGACAATCACGGAGAAACTTCACTGTTGTCACAGGAATAAAAAGGCAGGAAAGAGCAATACGCATAACACGACCAAGCGACCGCCAAATGTCGTTTAGTCAGGTGAAGCAAAATTCAACTGCATGAGAGTTTCTTTGGTCCGTTGATGCAGAAATATCTTCAGGCGATATTTAGATTGGCGCATGGTCCTAATCGATTTATTTTCGATATAAATGATGTTCGAGAGTACGAATATTTTTTTCCATGTAGTTTGAAGCGTCGGCTACCAGGTGGTGTAGATATCTCGAAAATTGAGAATTGGCGCTTGGTCAAATGATGCATAACACAGTCCAATTATGAGGGTCAGTTTTGTGTGTTTTAACTTTAATGTGTATCTTTGTATAATGACTCTATTTGGCTGATGATATTGTCCATGGATGTTAAAACCGGCCACAAGATCCACTCGCTCCAGTACAATACAACATAACGTCGTATTTTGCGAAGGGGTTTTCATATGTATTATCTACCGACTTAGTATTGTTTATATTCTCACAGAGGTGGTTGTAATTTTAATCAACAACATATCTTGTATTGAAAAGGTGGATCTTGTACAATTTAACTTCAGGGCTCTGTTTATTCATCTCAGTGTCCATGTGTGGATTTGTGGGATGTCAGTACATGCGATTGTGACCATTCACATCGCCTGGTACCGTACGTGTAGTTTTTCTTCGTGAGTCCATATCAGAATTACCTTCAAAGATTGCAAGCCAGTTTTCGGCAAATTGCACATGCCTGTCGGGATTATTGTCATTCAGCATATTGACCAGACGCAGATGGTATGGTCTTAGCCTAAACTCTTTCAACAATCTTTGCACACTTGTTCAAGAAACACTCAAATTGATAGACACCTTTATGATTTGGGCGAGTTGGCTAATTCACTGTGCTGCTTGCTTTCCTTATTAGCCATAGTTTTCGGTCTACCTGCTCCTTTGGCTTGTTGTATGCTGCCTGTTCAATCCAACTTTGAGTTACTACTTCTAACAGTGATTCAGAGAAGATCCAGGGAACCTGTACTTGATGGCCGTACAGCATTTTACATCCATAGTTATTCATAAGTTATGAATTTTATCATGGTCCGTATTGAAACTGATCACTATCAAAGGATAGAGGAAGGTCCACCTCTTCAATACCATTAGTTTAATATAATGTCCTATAATAACTGGAGACAGAATACAACCATACACATTTGACTTTCTCTTGTAAGGTTAATTGATGCGTTGACATTTTGTGAACCTTACTCCGAAATTGCCATCTTCTGGACAGTTCCATAACTACCATAGCTATGCTGTAGTAGCTCAGTTAAAATGAAATTAGAAATATTCTGCCATTTTAAAAATGGTAAAATATGGGCCACCCTATAGGTCCATAATTATCACCTGCTGTTATCTAGAGGTACTGTCGTTCACTGCACAGACAGCTGCTAGACGTGCTGCAGTGACCAAGACAGATGCTGATAGGTCTCCATGGGTATCTGGAGCCATGTTGTCTGCAGTGCATGGTGGAGGAGCCAGCGGTCGAGGTTATTACACAGGTGTTCAATATGATTGAGATTGAGGCTATTTGGGGGCCAGGAAAGACGTTTGAAGTCTTGATCTTGCTCTTCCAGTCGTGTGCGGACACTTCTAGCTGTGTGGCAAGGCACATTACCGTGCTGGAAGATCTCATCCTCTCGAGGAAAGACAATCATGCACAGGTGGACATGATCACCGAGGATGGACTCGTAACCAAATCGATCAAGAGTATGTTCCACTTGGATAATGGGACCTAGAGAGTTCCACAAGGCCATTACACTAGCTCGACTGCCTTTATTCCAGCAGTGGTTGCAGGGTATTTGTTCTCCAACATTTCTGGTCAGACAAGCTGACTTCTATATGTTCTGTGCAGCTGAAAATGTGACTCGTTGGAGAAGGCTACCCGTTGCCTGTCAGCAGCTGTCCAGTCACCGTACTGTCGAGCAAATTCCTTTGTAACTTAACTATGGAAGACCTTTGCGTTCATAATTTGTCTCACTTGTTCATAACATCATCAATTTACAATCATTGACAAGTTTATGCAATTTAAGCAATGTTGTACATATATACACATAGTTGGAAGTGATTTGATAGAATTTGAGAGTTTTCTTGTAGAACGAAACAGTGTGTTTTTTGCAGGTGTGTTACACCTGTGTTATTAGTGTTTCTATGCACTGAAAGGCTTTAAAGTTGTATTAACTGAGTTTACACTGAAAATATATGGCTTCCTTAACAAACACCGAGCAAGTTGGCCATGTGGTTAGGGGCGCGCAGCTGTAAGCTTGCATTCGGGAGATAGTGGGTTCGAATCCCACAGTCCTTAAGGCCACCGCCGCTTCCTTCCTACTTCTAGCAATTTCCTATCCCTGCGCCGTAAAGCCAATTATAAAAAAAAATCTTAACAAACATGATGATTCAAACAGAATTGTTCTAAACTTACTTTTTCTCCTATGTGCATTCTTGTGGCTGGATTTCCTGGGGTTACTTGATCATATGAATGTCATTCCATCATGGTTATTTTTCATAGTTTGTGAAAGTTTGTAATATTTAACTGATGGATGTTTGGGATTTTGCATTTATTAACTGCATTCTTAGAGAAAAATACAGAACAAAAACATAGCCCGCCATGGAGGCTTGTGCACAAATCGATGGAAAAGGCTTATGGGGTAGAGTGGTTAGTTCTATGTCCAGCCACTTTTGCCCTCAAGAATTAACCTAGTACTCATTTCTGGAGTAGGCTGAATGAACCCAAATGCCATTTGCCTCTCTAGAAGGGAAAAATCTTATTTCTAAGTTTTTCGGCTTCCTGATGGTTAATCGAACCCATGTTCTTCCATTGATTTCACAACCTTTGTTGATGTCATCAAATATGTTACTATCAGGCAGATTGAAAGAGGCTGACTATTCAAATTGTTTTCCTATTCGAGGAGTTCAGAATACAAGTATGATTAGATAGATTATAGTAGAGTTCAGAATAGACAGTTAAAGGAACAGTTCCTTGAATGGCATTGGTCTCTGTTTCTGAAAATGTAGCTTGGTGAGATTGGTTTATATTGTTTCTGTGCATTTCAGGCTAGGAATGCATTAGGTAGCAGTTAATATTTTTGAAAAACCACCTGCAGAGCTTGCATATCATGAAATGTTTAGAAGCAGGGATATGTCTGGTTATGTTTACAGAGGTCTGGAGAATATTGTCTGATTCTCGTTTAAAGTAGGCTGTGATAGGAAAGCATTGTGGCAACGCATAATATGAAGGTTGACATCCCCAGCAATATAATTAATAATCTTTAAATCACTATAACAATGATTTATTATTATACAGTATCCTCCTTATTCATTACATTATGGTATAATGGGAATTTGAACTTAAATTTCACATTTGTCACATCTATACATGTTTCGATACTAATTGGATCAAAATCAGTAGATTGCTAAAAATTGACATATATATGTATCATAGTTAAAAACTTTTAAAATTGAAGCAAGAATGTTAAAATGTTCTTATTAAGAAAAAGTTCATGCTCTTAAAGGGTCATGTTAAAATCTTCAGTGTGCACTGTTATCCCCTTGTCATGTCGTGATGTTTCATTAGTTAAAGGTTTGCTAATTGGATTAAGTGGCATCTGATTATTAATTGATGTTTTGTGATTTGGTTTACTGCCAATAAGGATTACCATAATTGCATATGTCTCGGTGGAATAATTGCCTGTAATTAGAAAGTTAAAGTTAACTGAATGTCAGAGTGTAGTCTCATGTATTTTTGAGTAATAAATTTGCGACTAACCTTCTTTGTCCAGTTGAACGATGTGTTTACATGCACACTAACCCGCTGGAGTGTGCTCCAGGTCTTGAGGAGGAACGGCAGTAGGGGAGGGGACTGAACGGGACATCATTAGTAAAGGAACTCTTTGAGGGCAGGATCTTTCATTGTAGGATGCAAATCTACAAAGAAACAGAATACAAGTTTCAAAAAGAATCCAATTTTCCTTTAATTTAATTTAAATTGTATTCACGGTTAATATATCAATGTGATGTTCCTCTAACATATTTAGTAAATTGACTCTTACATTTCACATAAGGCTTCATCTCTGACACTGAAATATCATTCGAAATTGAGGGCTTTCCTTCCATTTTCTTGAATTACCACTCAAAATGTTAAATGTTTCAAGAATAGACAAACACAGGCTCGTTAAAAATATCAAGATACTCTTTTTTAAAATTATTTGACACCCACATTGGAACTCTTTAATCAATCCATATACACTTAAGTCTTAAGAGTATTAGCTACAAATTTGGCTTACGTTTCTTCTTCTGCTCCCAGAACTTCATTCTTTCTGACCTGGCTGTCCTTTCTTTGTCAGTTATGGCGTACTGTTTGCATGTAAAAGTTTTTAGTTTAAGTCTCAAGTCTCTGTTTCTCAGGATCCTCTTCTCTTCTCAGCCTTCAATTTGCTGCATTATCAAGCCTAACTCATTTAAATCATCTTGGAGTTTTTTGAATCAGTTATTCGTGGTTTTACTTTTTTCCAAAAGTAGTTAAAAAGATGTTTCAGTACCCTGGTTTCTGGCAGTCTCGATATGTGGCAGAAAAATGCAACTCTCCTTTTCTGCATTGTGTCTGTTATTGACTCAGTTTCCTGGTATACAACTTCATTAGGTAATAATTGTCATTGTCCATCTACTTGGTGCTTTTTGTTTATGATTGTTCTAAGGATTCTTCTTTGTGTTTTCTGTAATTTATCTGTTTTTGATTTGATGTTCAAATTGAATAGTGTTTCACTAGCATAGGTTGCTTCACGTTTAATAACGGAGTTATTGTGTTTGAATTTTACATTTATCGAGAGGGATTTCTTCTTGTAGGGTGGCCAAGTGATACGTTGTGCTTGTTTCAATTTAGTTGTTCTTTTTCCTACTAATACTTTCTTGTTTAAGTTCCAAGTAATAATCTCCCCAAGATACTTGAATTTTTTTACAATATTTACTCTTATGTTAAAAAAAAAACCTGTGCTCATGTTTATATAATCAGAACTATGCTTTATATAAATACAAATATCTGGCTGTAGGTACCTAAGATCAATTTAAAATGTATAACATGTGAATGAAGATCAGTAACTATAATACCAGTGCTCAAAAGTACAAGATTCAAGTAATAATGTTCTCTAAAGGTCTCTAATTTTCTTTCAGTTCTGTTGAATGATTTTATGAAGTAGGTCCAGTGACTTGTTAATTATTACATGTGCAATATTATGATCTATTCTCTTGCAACTCATTGAATTTGCTTTAAAATGATGAAGGAATATAAAATGTACCTTATATATAAAAACCATACTGATCTTTCCATGTCATTTCTGTATCCGGCTCTATTTGCTAATGTGTTTTTTTTTTTTTGTGTTTTTAAGAGAAAGAAACCCAACGTATACTATCACTATAAATAATAGTTTAGTCTGTACCTTGGTCAGAATTACAAAAAATGGTATTTCTATGCTGCTCATGTCCATAATTTAAAAAATTAAATTTTTAAATTTCCTTCATGTCTATTAGCATGCATGTACATGCATCATAAAAAAATTGCTGAGCAAAATTTAATGAAAATCAGTGTTCAAAGTCAGGGGAGAAGGCACTACAATCTACAATTAATTTGATTCACTCTGAGAAATAGTAATTTAGAGGAAGGTTGAAAAATAAAATTCCAAATATCTCCGTTATTATTGGTCCTATCAACTAATCATTGCTCTCCCTAGGACCTGTTTCATGGGCTGATTTTGCAGACCGCCCGACTAACATAACCTAGATATGTTTTAGTTCCATAATGAAAATGAAAACCTACAACCTGTTTTCCAGTCATTGACTGGGTTAAGTATGTAAGGAATGAATCGTATATAGGCTATTAGTACGATGGTGTCGCCACTCCCAAAGTGATTTATTAATCACTGATAGATGCTATGAAATGAGAATGGAGAGTGTTGAGAGGAAAAACCGGAGTATCCTTAGAAAAACCTGTCCTGCCTCCGCTTTGTCCAGCACAAATCTCACATGGAGTGACCGGGATTTGAACGGCGGTATCCAGCGATGAGAGGTCGACACGCTGCCGTCTGAGCCATGGAGGCTCCGTAGTTCCATAATATTAATACATATTTGAGTCATTGGGTGCTCCAAATTAAAACGTAAATACTGTAAAACTGTTTATTTAAATGATAAATCTTCATTATTGTCAGCATAATTGCATCAGTTACATCGGAGTTCATGTGACTCACACGTAGTGTCGTGCACGAGCGGTGTGTGGAATCGCATCCAAACACTCGATTCCGCATGCCGTCAAACTTGTATGGCACACGACAGCAACCGAGCGGTAAGCCCCAGTGTTTCATGATTACGAACGAACAGTAGAACACTGGAAGTTCAAAATACTGTGTTATGTCTTGTTCATGATAATAACTCTAAAATAGTTCAATTTTTCATTAAATATTTAGTTGTCTGATATCATTGTTAATGCCCTCTGTAGATCAGTGGTAGAGTGTCGGCCTCGGAATTCCAGGATAGCGGGTTCAAACTCGGCAGAAGTAGTCGGATTTTTGAAGGGTGAAACAAATTCCATTCGACACTGTATGTCGTACGATATCAGCATGCGCAAGATATCTGGTGAAACATTTTTTGTTTACTTGGAAAACTTCACTGAAACTATATGGCTTCGTTTTTAACAAACACCGAGCGAGTTGGCCATGTGGTTAGGGGCGCGCAGCTGTGGGCTTCCATCCAGGAGATAGTGATTTGAACCCCACTGTCGGCAGCCCTGAAGATGATTTTCCATGGTTTCCCATGTTCACACCAAGCAAATGTTGTTGCTATGACTTAATTAAGGCCACGGCCGCTTCCTTCCCACTCCTAGGCCTAGGCCTTTCCTATCCCATCGTCGCCTTTAAAGCAGATTGTAACAAAAAAAAACCCAGTCAGCCATAGACGCCCAAGAGAGATTTGATCTGCCATCTAGTAGTAGGCCTAGAGTAAAAGTAAACTTTGAAATTGGTGACCACGCAGCTGGAGGGTGTCAAATTAAAGTGCTTGCATACAGTACCTGAGGCCATACGATTATTATTATTATTATTATTATTATTATTATTATTATTATTATTATTATTATTATGCGTGAATGGTCCCTTTCGGAATACACGAAGCTTTATTTATGATTTCGTTTTCGGAGGATCCAGGATGCTTTCAACTTTTATTATTATTATTATTATTATTATTATTATTATTATTATTATTATTATTATTATTATTATTATTATTATTATTATTGCCCTGAGGGGAATAAATTGAAATTTTATCATATTGATATTTTATGCAGTAGTCCCCGCCTGGCTACTCATTCTTGCCACTCGGCTGAGGAACATTTCTGAGGAGAACACTGTTAATATTACATGAAAGTAGTAACAAAAAAAAAAAAATTAAAAAAATTCCTTGTGCATTGCACCTGTTGATTATACAGCAATGGAAATATTTAAGTTCCTTTTCACATTGCTTATATTAATCTGTTTCATTCACAGTGGTTTGTTGACAGGGCACAGGAAGGTGTGATTGTTCATAACGATGTACAGTATGATTGTTGGATAACTTTCCTCCTCTTGTTTTTGCCTATGTATTTGCGTATCTTGTATTCTTCATTTGCTGCACTTCCCACATCAAGGTTGAAGACCTGTCATTGTCTCCCTCATCACTGATGAAGCTGGGAAGCTGAAACGAACTTGCCAGGGGTTGATTCTGCCTTGTGTTTATCCTTATACATATTCCTCTTCATGTTTCGCAGAGAAGTTTGCTCTGTGTCTTCACGAGGAAGACTTCTACAATAATGAGGGTTTGAATTTAAGAATTCTTTACCGTTGGAGCTGTAGTGGTACACTCATTCATCACCAGGTGGCTCGCTGAATGCCGGCACAGCGCTTCAAGCGGGAGCTGATGACAACATTAAGCTCCAGTTCAGATATTCTTTCACACCGAGTATGCATGAGAAGTAACAGAGAGGACATCAGACGAATCAGGGACGAATGTGGTAGCAGAAATAAATAGAAACTCATAAAATAAAAAGCAACAAAAGACACCAGGGTAGAATAGAACAGAGCTAAAGAATGGAAAGAAAGTGTGGAGGAAACCCAAGGATGATAATGATGTGAGACGGTACAGCAGAGGGAGGGGGCATAATCGGTGTACACATGTATAAAAGTATGACACACAACACACAGCTTGGAATCAACCATCTGGTGATGATCTGTAAAGGATTTACATAGGTAGTTCTCTTCCCTGTCCTTTCTGTATTGTTATTTCGATTCGGTATTTTCCAAATTCGTATGTTCATCATCACCAGATGGTTGATTCTGAGCTGTGTGTTATGTGATGTCATACTTTCATAACGTGTATACACCATTTATGGCCTTCTCCCCTCAACCGTCTCAAATCATTATCATCCTCTAGCTTTCTACAGACGATTTCTCTCCATTCTTCAGCTCTGTTCTATTTTATCCCAGTGTCTTTCGTTGCATTTTATTTTATTAGTTTATATTTCTGCTACCACATTTGTTCCTGATTTGTCTGATGTCCTCTCAGTTACTCCTCACGCACACACAGTGTGATAGAACATTTTAATTGGAATGTAATGGTGTCATCAGCATACAGTGAGTCACCTGGTGAGAAACGAGCGTACCACTACAGCTCCCACTGTAAAGCATTCTTACATACAAACCCTCCTTATTGATGAAGACTTCCTCTTGAACAGTCAAGATTTTCTTCTGAAGACACGAACCAAAGTTCTCTGTGAAACGTTCTCTTGACATGACATAAGCCCTAAAGCCTGTATCGTGTCTACAATTACAGGCCGTGAAAGCATCAATGTTAACGTTGAATATTGTACCCTAACACTTGACTTTTCTTTTCATTTCAGGCAAAATGTCTGGCTCAGTTATCGACCTTGTATCAGACTCCGCAGAGGAAGTTTCACCAGTTAGGAGCTCGAGAAGGAAGCAACCTATAAAAAAGTATATAAGTAGTGATGAAGATTCTGATTTGAACGATACTCCAGTGGTAACCGTGAAAAAAAAGAAGAGGTCTTCTGACTCTGAAGATGAATGGCAGCCTACTCCTGAAGGAAAAGAGAAACCTTCTCAGGGAAAGCAGAAGAGGTCTGCTGCTAGAAGTGATTCTGTCAACCCACCAAGGAAGAGGGTGAAAAAAGAAAAAGTAATCAAAGAAGAGCCAACTAGTTCTCAGTTGAAGTTAGAACCAGATGATGCACAGGGTGTGGAAAATGTAAAATTGGAAACTGAAATTAAAAATGAGGTTGAGTCAAAACCTGCTAAAGGAGTTAAATCTACCAAAGCACCAAGGAAACCTAAGTCTGAGACTGTTAAAAGAGCTCCCAGGAAGAAGAAAACAGCTGTCCAACAAGATTCAGAAATAGGTCAACCAAATGTGGATGAAAATGAATTTGACTTGTTGGTAAGCATTTTAAATTAAATTTGTTTGTTTATTGTTATTGTACAGTACTGTACTGTTATACGACAGAATTGGAAATTACTCATTGCACTTCCTTCGTTAGTTATGTGACCATCATTGTGGTTATGTAAATTTTTGAAAATAAGAAACTTAGCCAAATGACTTTTTTCAAAATGCTATTTAAGGGTGCTTTTTATAAGTGTCTCACAATTATAAAAATAATCTCCTTGTTCTGTAACTTCTATCATGTCCCAGATTAAGCAAGTGAAACAAGACTCTACAGAACAAGGTGACGTGCAAAGACTTTGCACCTCTGCCTCAGAAACCAGGCTGAGTGGCTCTCTTCCAAAGGAGACAGAAACGGTAGGCAAGAGTGAGAGGCCTGGACAACCTCTGGCTTGATCCCATTCTGGGGAACCCAGTTCTCCCAGGAAAATGGCCCACTGTTCCCAGTCGAAAAGTTCACCATTCACGGGGTACTTGTTCGCCATTTCTGCCTTTGCTATCCACAAAATGGTCTATCTGAGTTACGTTGGTTAATATCTGTCTCTGCGGCCTCCAAAGCGTGTCTATGGGAATCTCGTGTGAGACCTGGACATGACACGACTATGAGGATAATAGTATTTATTCTAAAGACAAAGTAGCTGTGGATGGTGTGGCGACTGGGGGTGTTTCTACCTAGTCCGCTTCGACATGTTCAGTAACGAAGTACCACTCCATACTCAGCTAGACACATTTGCAGTCTGCGCCCCGTTGCCAGTAATGACAAGGTGTGCAACGTGTGCTTTCCACCAGATTACGATCTTCAGATGCCTGAATTCCAAGATTTGATCGCTCACTTACCTCCTCCTTTTTGTTGCTGGGAGACTTGAACACCCGTACCTTTCTATGGGATTCTTCGTCTTCCTGCACTAGAGAGAGAATTCTTGAGTGATTGATCAACCAGTTCAGTCTTTGCATGGAAACTGAACAATTTCAGCAGCGCACATGATTGATTCTCACACCTGGATGCCACATTGTGCAGCCATGCGCTCATTCCCCTGTTATGGTGGCAAGTACAGGATGACCTATCTGGTAGTGACCACTTCCTGATACTTCTCATGCTCTTGAATCGAAGACTGTCCAAAGTACTCAAGTTCTTGTTACTTCAGTGGGTAAATAGGACAAAATTTTCCAAACACGCAGTAATGGCAGATGATCTGTTAGAGTCTGTTGACGACCACGTTTCTTTCATTACAACAGGAATTCTGTTGCTGCAGAGGAAACAATTCGTTCCTCATCCGGTATCCCTCACCTGAAACAGGTCCCATGTTGGACTGACGAAATTACAACAGCCATACGTGATCGCCAACGGGCTTTTAAGCATTATTGATGAAATCTACGATGGCCAATCATAACACATTTAAGCCCCACATCCGTCAGCTGAAAGTTGTCTGCATGAAGAGATTTTAAATGATTAAGTTTCTCAGTGGCATCTCGTGGGGAGGCTGACTGTGTGGTGCGGATATGTTTCTACATGGCAACCGTACTCTGCCGAATAGACTCTGCTAGTGCGGTTCATGGTTCAACATCAAGATCTACGCTGGACCTTTTAGGCAGTGTTCACCATAGTGGAGTTAGGCTGGTAACGGGAGCTTTCCATACTAGCCCCATTACCAGCCTACTTGCTGAAGCGGGAGTTCCATCTTTGTGAATAAGGAAGCAGCAGTTACTCCTGATGTAAAAGCAAAAACAAGCAAAGTAATCTCCTTACAGGCCATGAAGGGCCTTGGAGGGGTGGAAGGTAAAGGTTTCCACTATTTGTAACCTCAGAATGTGATGTGGTAGAGTGTTTAGCTTTCCGCCGGCCACCTTTGCCCCCAGGAATTAACCTGGTACTCATTTTTGGTGTAGGCTGAGTGAACCTCAGGGCCATTTGCACCTCCGGAAGTGGAAATCTCGTTTCTTAAATTTTACGACTTCCTGACGGGGATTTAAAGATAAAAATTTCATAATGTTCCGTATTGAAATGTATCACAATGAAATTGAAATAATAAATAAGGTAGTTAAACCTATTCAATACAAATAAATACGAAATGCAGTGTTATATTCCTATTTAATTATAAGCGGAAGCAGTACCGGTTTCGACCTCAATCCGGGTCATCATCAGCCGAATAAAACGCAAAAAAAACAATGCATAGGTAAGAAAGAAATTAAAGATCAAGTCCCCACAAAAACAGTTGAAGAGGCAAAATAAAACAACGGGGATAGGCACTGTCAATTTATCTAAAACAATTCTGAGTGATGATGAAAACTTAATTCTTTCTAAGGGCCTCAAACACAATTGGCCCAACCTCAACACTTTCAATATAGCCACCAATTTAATAATTGAATCTGAAATAGCCATTAACAAAATGCCAACAGCAGAACAAGATGAAATCAGATATGAAGTAAAAAGAAAACTTGAAAAAAATCTTCATTAATAATAACAAAAACACTTCCCTAAATCATAATAATAACAATAATATTAATAATTTAATTAATGACAATAAACTCATTTTAGATCTTAAAAAGAAAATCAATGACAGTAATCTCATCATTACCAAATCTGATAAAGGCAACACCTCTGTCTTAATGGAAAAAACTGACTAGATAGCTAGAACTAAAGATTTCTTCAATTACCCTTCTTTTTCTATAGTAAAAAAAGACCCAACCACTAAAATCAACGCCTGCTCAAACGAACCTTAAAAAATACTTCCTTTCTCCTCACAGATCAAGATAAAACTAAATTAATAAACATGAACCCAGGCCTACCCACTGACAAAGCCCTTCCAAACATTCATAAAACTAACATTCCCATCTGCCCAATAATCAATTACAGACCCAGTCCCTTATATAATACTTTTAAATTCATCCAAACAGTTTTACTAAAAAATTATTGATTTTTATGCAACAAATCTATCAAAAACACTTCTGAATTAATCGACAAATTAAAGAACTTCAACATCCAACCAAATTTTTCCATTCTTTTGACATCGTAAACATGTATCCTAGTATTCCAATTTCCAAATTATTCCCCATAATAAACAACAACTTAAACAAATTCAGTAATCTGAGTAAACTAGAAATTCAAGACTTCATGTCTATCTTAAAATTGGTTCTCAACAATAATTATTTCACCTTTGATAATACCATTTACCAACAAGATGGTTTAGGTATGGGCTCACCAGCTTCAGGCATTCTAGCTGAAATATACCTCGACTTCTTAGAAAACACAAAAATTAATAATAATAATAATTTCTCTAATATCCTCTTTTGGGCCATATATGTTGATGACATATTAGTAATCTTAAATGAAGAATCAACAAACGCAGCCTCTACACTTCTTCTCAACAACATTGACTAACATTAAATTCACCCTTGAATCAGAACACAACAAAACTCTTAATTTTCTAGACTTAACTATAACTAGGTATCCTTCTTTAACTTACAAAATTTTCAGAAATCAACCCAAACAGCAACCACAATACGGCAAGATTCTTCACACCCTCAAGCACATAAATGTGCTACTTATAACAGCCTAATTTTTCGTGCCTTCAACACCCCTATGTCTAAAAGAGATTTAAATAACGAATTGAACACCATCCGTAATATCGCTAAATTTAATGGCTTTAACAACTCTTTCATAAACCAGATCATCAACAAATTCAAACACCATCCTGAAACTACGTTATCAAAAGACAAAACCAAACCCACTGCATTTTCTACTTTCACTTTCACATTATGAGACAATGCCGAACTTTGCGTGTGCTATGCTGCTGTTCAGAAGATTGCGCCTTGCTTCTTTTAAGTGACTTACCTTCTACTTCTTCTGAATTTTACAGTGCCTATCCTCGTTGTTTTATTTTGCCTCTTCAACTGTTTTTGTGGGGACTTGATCTTTAATTTCTTTCTTACCTATGCATTTTTTTTGCGTTTTATTTGGCTGATGATGACCCGGATTGGGGTCGAAATCGGTAACGCTTCTGCTTATAATTAAATAGGAATGTAACACTACATTTCGTACTTATTTGTATTGAATAGGTTGAACTACCTTATTATTTCAATTCCTGACGAGGATTTGAATCCATGTCCTTCCGGGCGAACCGAGCACGCTTTTACCGCCTCTGCCAGGCAGCCCCTAGTTACTCCTGATGTACGCTGCCAAAATTCATGAAATGCCGCTACATCAAAGCTATCAATGAATTTTTAGTACCCGTTACTACCAGAGGTATCAAAACTGGCTGAATGCCACATTGCTGGTTGGGATTTGAATTGATAGCTTGTCAAAGTTCATAATTTTCATGTTCTGTATTGATGACAATATAATTATTGTAGACAAATGTGGTAATCCACCTAATCAGAATATAACGTAAGTACTTCAATTTATTTTAATCATGGTACTAGTTTCAGTCTATTGATATTAGGTCATCATCAGGCATAAGGTTTTAAAACACTTAAAAAAACTAATTGGCCATACATATAACAAAAATAGATAGCATAACACTTGAAAATCAATTAAGGTCTCATTTAACATCAATCTATTATACCTTAATTTTTTGCCAATTGATTTTTTTATACAAGATTTCAACAAATTATTTATAAATCTTCAAGACAGTGGTTTATATTGAAGTATACCAACAGACCATGAGAATTTTCAAGCTGCGTCATGAGTGGAGTAATAAGTAGTAGGACTCTCTGATTCAAGCTGCACAGGTTGGTTGAAGGGTTGTGTCACAGTTTGACAATGAGAGCCTAAAAATAGGAAATGATTCTATAAGTAAAAGTAAATAGGCATAATGAAACTTTGACAGATGTGTGGGCACATTTGGTTATTCATATCCTCGCCCATCCTGAGCGGCCTAGCTCACATTGAGTGCTAGCACTAAGTGCTGTACGAGGAAGTCGCTTTTGATAGAAACTAGCTTGGAGGGGAAATTGTTGAGGGGTTGATCCAACAGAAGGGGTAAGAGAGCGTGTTGATCTAATCTGACGCTTGGGCCTGAAGAATTTATTAATTATTTCTTCACTAGGTATGTTTACCTCCTCTGAGATTTCATTTAAGTGTGAGCTGGGTTGCATTTGTGATCTGTGTTTATAAAAATGTCTTCCAAGACATTGAGTAAATTACCTTTATTACTTAAAAGAAAGTTCCGAAGATCTTGCTTGCTAGAGGTAAATGAATGGTTAGAATCAATCATGTGGGAACTGAAGATGTCCTGAAGGAGGACGAAACATGTCTCGAAATATAATAATGTTGTCTTAAAATACAGTCAATTTGTATTGTAAAGATGGAGGGTTTGATGAAAGGGTTTCACAAGGTGCGAATTGTTGCACATGTGGATTTGGCCTTGTTTTACAGTAGCTTGCCCTTCCTGATGCCAGCCCTATGTGGAGAGATGTAAGCACTATTGTGTGTTTGTGTGATGATTGGTAGTGTGTTGTGTTGTGTGAATATGAAATGGAGAGTGTTGGGACAAACACAAACACTCAGTCTGCGAGACAGAAGAAGTAATCGCATGCGATTAAAATTCCCGACTTGGCTGGGAATCAAACCCTCTGAACTGAAGGGCTCAACGCTGGCCATTCAGCCGAAGAGTCAGACACACAGATTCTGTCTTAAGATGTATAAATAATTGTGATAGTAGCTATGCTGATGTTAATAATAATAGGGTTGGATATTTTAAAAGATCATTGTGAAACTACATACAGTTGATAATGATTAATGATTTACATTACTAATCTATCTTGTATCCTATACTAACAAAACTGAATTGTTGCTCATTCTTCTGGAATGTTCTTAATTATGTATGGTTTTTCCTTTTGCGAACACGATCTGTCTTGCTGCTTGGTTCAGGTACTTAATGTGTAATGTGTCTTGGCCGTTGGTACAACAAATCGCCCGTTTTGGCTGTGCAGTACTCTTGAGTTTAATGAACAGATATTTTGTCCTTTCTGCAGACATGCCTTTTACTTCCAACTTCTTAGGTAGGTTCTGAGGAAGATTATCTCCCTCACAAATCTTCACAATTACAGATGGACAGTCCAATTTTTGTTGACACGTAATGACATCAGGTATATTCTTTTTCACAGTGAAATGACAGAAAGATGTTGCCAGTCCTACATATTTATTAACAGCTTGCCAGTTTCTTTTCCGATGATGACAGCTGTGTTAAGTTTTGACTCAGCAGTGCTATCTTCAATGTCTGAGACCATATCTGTCTTCCTTTTTTTTCCATAAGACCAAAAGTCCAGTCACAAAAAATTTCGTATGACGGACTGGCCCACAACGTTGCTCCAGTCCTCCGCACTTTTACGGCATACGGCTTCGAAAATAAGTCTTTCAACTTCCGAAACTGTGAAGAGTCGGTTATTCTCAGCTATATAATTCTTCAATTGGGCCCAAATCAGTTATAAGGTGTTAAAATGGCATTGGTATAGTGGAAGGTGAACTACTTTATGCCCATTCCTTCTGGCTATTTCATCCACCACATAAACTAGGCACTGGGGCTTGTTTTGTTTCAAGACATGCATAAGATCCACCTTCCCCATGTCATCGTGAACCGAAATGTTGTGCTCTTTCTCCCACTTAATCAGCTCATTCTTTCCAGCCACCATTGTTGGTGCTTTGTCAAGAATGACTCCCTAACATTACAAACAATTTCCCGGGCTAGTGGAGTACCGCGTCCAAAGAGCTTTCTTCTCTTGGGAGCTTCATCCTTAGACATAGGTGTCAACATGACAGAATATAAAGTTCACACACGGGCCTAAAATTAACCTACTATATTACTACCGAACGAAATATTAAACTAAACTACTATATAAACTAGACCACCTGTTACACACTATTCACTACAATATAACGCACTATACTATTAAGAATACTAAATAAATCATTTAAAAACTCTACACTACAAAATATAAACGAACAACAACCTAGCACAAAGACACAAAAAGACCACGAAAAGAACTGAGCACAATACAACACACAGCTGATAGCACATGGTTACAGTAAACAACAAATCGACAACACCGCTAACTGGAACTGGAGTCTAACGCGCTCTGTCGGAGTGATCGGCTGCCTATGATTGGCTGTTGATTAATTCACTTACCCTCCGCCAAAAGGCAGCGCTCAAACGTCAAGTCGAAACTCATAATAACTGAACTATACAGTTTGCCATAGTGGGGACGATATATATTAAAAAAAAAAAACTTAAACACAAATTGTATAATGCACATTTGGAAACTCTGTTGCATTTAACTCCATTAGAATGAAATTCATTTCAACAGCACGTGAACTTCAAATATATTGTCCAAGAAAATGAAAGACATTAAATAAGTCAATTTCTAAAAAGCACAATCAATGAACCACCCTGCTTTATCAAGTCACAGACACTACCCATCAAAAACCTCTCGAGCATAAAACTAAATGACATAGGGCCTAAGGAACAACTTGCAACTGTAGGATAAGCAGAAAATGCCATTAATGAACTCCCATTGGACAACCAGGATGAAAACAGATATGGAGTCAGGAAAAGTACTCCACAGTATTAAATAAAACAAAATCTCATAGATATTGCAGTGACAAACAAACTTTTAAAAGATCTAAAAAATGAAAATACAGACAACAATTTAATAGGAACTAAAGCAGATGAAGGCAGTATGGTAGACCTAATGAATAAAAACGATTTCATCACAAAAACAAACAATTTTTCATAGACATTAAATATTATACAATAAAAAAAGGACCCCAATAATGTAATACAAGGGGAATTAAAACAAATTCTCAAGAACATTTATTCTCTACGAAGTGAACAAGGAGCTACAAAATTAATCAACATGAATCCAAGACTTCCTACAGCAATAAAGGAAAAAATAAGGGCCACACACACATTCCCTCCAGACCCATAATCAAGTTTAGAAGTAGTTCTACATACAAAACTTCACAATTTATCCAAAGAATTTTTTTAAAGACATTACACATTTACTGCAAAAACTTTGATGAAAAATTCCATAAAATTTTGCAATTATATGATAAATGTTAAAAACATTGATTTATTACCCAATTGCACCAGCCATTCTTATGATATTGGAAACATGCATTCCCATAACTCATAAGTACAGATTTAAAAGAATACAATAAACTCAGCAAAACAGAGCAAAGAATTCTTAATCATCCTATAATTTGTTCTACACAATTATTTTATGTTCAGTAACAAAATTTACCAACAGTATGGATTACAATGGGCTCTCCTGTATCAGGAATATTAACAAAGATTTACTTTAATAATTTCAAAAATAATTAAATAAAGAGAAAACAAAATGGATTAATACATCGCCTGACAAAAAAAAGTTAAGCACCTAGAAGGAGTGGTTGAAAGTGAATGAAACTACAAATGCTGAAAGACCATGTGCCTTTATTGAACTGATTACAATATGGGATGAAAGAGACAAGACCGTTGGCAGTTACAGGTAGAATGTTGGCACTAGGTTGGTAGGGTGTCGCACTCACCCTGGTCGCAGTGCATGCCCTTATGCGGTTCAGAATGGTGTCAAACAGCCTTTGGATCCTCTCCTGAGGAAAGTTCATCCACAGTTGTTGCAGCCGTCGCTCCAGATCCCGCAGGTTGGTACTGGGACGGGCTCCCCTTCCAATGTCATCCCACATGTGTTTAGTGATGGAGAGGTCCGGGGATCTTGCTGGCCGTGGGAGAACCTCAGCATGCCCTAGGCAGTCTGTAGACACGTGCTGTGTCTGGACGTGCAGTAATTTGTTGGAACACTGTCCTAGGGTGTTGTGCCATAAGGGCTAGAACGTGAGGACGCAGAATGTCTGTGACGTATTGCTGTGCCGTCAAAGTCTGCCGAAGCACTGTAAGAGGTGACCTGAACGTATATCCTATGGCTCCCCACACCATGATGCCAGGAATTACGTCCGTGTGTCTTTGCACAATATGGGCAGGATCTGCCCTCTGCCATTGACGCCGCCAAACCCGCACACGATGGTCATCGGAGGTTATGGGGAAGCGGGACTCGTCGCTGAACACAATGCGACACCAGTTGTCCTCTGTCCATGCCTTCTGGGCAAGGCACCAGTCCAAACGCAGGCGTTGGTGTTCTGGTGTCCATGGCAACCGAGGCATGGGACTGTAGGACCCCAATCCGGCGGATGCGAGTCGCCGAGGTACTGTGCGGGAACTCACAGGATGTTGTAGAGTCTCCGGTACATGTTCACTGATGGCGGGTGCCGAAGTTATGGCATCCTGCAATGCTTGGCGCACCATACGATGGTACTCCCTCGGGGCGGGGGGTGTTTCTTGGTCGACCCGAACTTGCATGACCTGGTTGGGTGCCCTCATGAACCCATTGAGTCCAGCGTCAGGCCACTGTGACGTCTGAATGGCCCACATGCCTGGCAATTGCACGATACGCTCAACAAGCCTCATCCAGTCTCACAATTTGGCCTCTGTCATATGCAGTCAGTTGGTGGATAGGCTAATACGTCTGCAAGGCATCGTGGGTGCTTCGTACTGTATGTAGACCTCTCTGCATGTCTTGCTTATCTGTCTGACTCCTAGCAGTTGACTGGTAACAACTTATCAACAACAGGATGGTACCATCATGAATGCACTCTGGTGGGCGTTCTACACGTTGCAGATCCTTGTAATTCTAATCAGTTGCTCACAATCAATGGTATGCATGTATACTGAAACGGGATAATATTGGACTAATCCTTCTGGGTGCTTAACTGTTTTTGTCAGGCGGTGTATATTGAACAAGATATTTAGACAATATTTTTGCCATAATCGATCAACATTTGACCAAGAAATAGCCTGCGATAGGTGATTCCATAACGTCAGCTTTTTGTGGATGCTGTGGAGTGAGACTTCATAATAAAAGCAAAAGTGTCTCTTTTTAAGACCTTACTACCTAGTCTGACCTGTGGACTCAAAGCTGCAATGCTGACCAGTAAGGACATCAGCCAACTACAAGCAACAGAAATGAAATTCCTCAGGTGAAGAATACAGAAGACTAGAAGGGACAAAAATCAGAAAGAAGTTCGTGGCCATCCAACTACAGTAGGGCTCCAGCAGAGTGTGCTTAATATTCTACAAGAATCATGACTGAAATGATTTGGCCACGTTATGAGAATGGAATCATTAACAATGCCGAAGGCTTATTTTGAAAGAAAGATTGCTGGAGAAAAGCTGCAAGCAAACCTAAAGATGGCAGGATGAAGCAAATAGGAAAAGACCTGGTCAGGAGGAGCCCAAAATAGGAGATAATACTGAAGAGAAGTGGTAGGAAGATACGAGTTTATGAAAGAGGCTTGTTCATTCCTGCACCGGGCATGTTGGTGTAGAGAATCAGTGATGATAATGGTGATTACTGTTTCTAATGAGGTATTCAGCTGAGGCCTTGAGTTACCAAATGATAGTGGAAGATCTCTTACCTTTGCCACATCCTTAGAAATGACCATTACTTCATCTTACAACGGATTGTACAAGACAAAATACAGGATAGAAGAGGTGTCGGGAGGAGGCGAACATCATGGCTTGGAAACATCAAAGAATGGACTGGAATTCACAGTGTTGAAAGACTTTTCCACCTAGCAAGAGGTCGTACTGCATCGCCACAGTGATTACCAACGTCAGGGGGACCTGGTATGGTACGAAGAAGAATAATAATAAGAAGAAGACGTGGAATATCGAATGTAGAACATGTAAATATGTGATGTGTAAATGCCCTAGTCTGGATTGTTGTTGTTATTATTATTAATAAATTAATAATAATAATTATTATTATTATTGATTTAAGCCCACTAAGGAGCGCTGGTGACTAGTTCTTCCTCGATGCTCTTCTTTGTTCCCAATATCTCTTGAGCCCTGCTGATAATTTCTCCTTTCTCTCCTGTGAAAGGGGCTTCCGACTTCTAGGAACTCTAGGTGGTGGGGTCCAAGACTGTACCATTATTAATAATATTAATTAATATTAGCAAGGAGGTCTTAAGAAAGGACACTTTTGCTTTTGTCATGATGTCTTCTCACTCCACAGCATCTACAAAAAGGTGGCATTGTGAAAATCACCAATCGCAGGATATTTGTTCGTTTAATATGGCAAAAATATTGTCTAAATGTCTTGTTGAATGTATTAATCCATTTTGTTTGTTGGTTGTTTAATTATTATTAATAATATTAATTAATAACAATAACAGCAATAATAACTCCTTTCACTGGAACCTAATTACTCCTTTTTGTTCAGACATTGAGAAATTGAAGAAACTCAAAATGGACAAACTTTCCTGAAAGAAGTTATGAGAAATATTGAATTTTCATGTACTGTATCACTACTCGTGGACTGAATGCAAGATGATCAAGAGCATAGTGCTGTGTAAGAATTGAACGTGGTTTATTGCTCATCAGATGAGTATCAACAGTTGCACACTTCTGGAGTAAAGTGACATGCTTTGTTCTAAAGTTTAGTTAAACGTTGCTGGATTGCGAAGTAGGCATAAGCATGCACTGTTTGTGGAATTAACAGAGTTTGAGTGAGGATATATAGCTGTTCTCACTAAGATTGAAGAGATTCTGTTACACTGAATGAAAAGTGTTAGCAGTGCCTGAATGTCTGGTTCTGGGCAGTAACATCTTACAGGTGCATGCTTGGACCATTGTAGCACATGAGTTGACATAGTTGACTGCTCAGTGACCTCAGAACAGATTAAGAGTAGTGTTAGCTACGACTGCCTTTAATGGTTTGCCTGAAGTTGGACTACAGTCACAGGTACATCGAGGTAAATTCTTTTCATGTCTCACCACTATGCAACCTGTGTCCAATAATGTAAAAAAGTAATATTTGGAGAGATGAATTGTGAATTGCTCAGCTACAAGAGCAGGTACTGCTTCAGTGTTAATGATGGACGTTAGCTTTGTATGGTAGAGTTTCGGGGAGAGAGAATGAAGGTGGCGGTAATACTGCAATTGTTGTGTGAGGAACCAAAGTCTACATTATTTGCGGCCGGGCTGGTGTGACGTAAATGGGGACAGCTTATGTAGGAAGGATACGTCACAGTGAAACAAGAGAGCACACACACTTTGCAGGGAAGCGAGGGAGCATTGACGTTCAACTGTGATTACGAAGCTCTTCCACTACTCGGCCAAGTGTTGATTGGGGTACATTATTTCAAATAAAACTTTATAATAGCAACAAAAAACCTGACCTTATCAAGATGGTGGTGGGGGTGATTATTGTTTCAAGAGGAAGTATAACTACCTTATCAAGATACTCCAGTTTGATTTATACTGTGCTCAATATAAGCAGTCTGTTTTATTTATATTTATCATTCAAAGAAAACTGGCACATTATAATTTTTGTGGTAATATCTGCAAAGGTACAGGGTTTAAGCGAACAAGTTGCAATTTACAATTCCTTGGATGGAAATGACAGTGTTTCCATTTTTTAAAATGTAAAATTCTTGTTATTCATTAAGCAAAAAGTAACATAATTACATAATGCAACAATGATTTTGCTCAGTGTTGTATTGTGTGACTTTCCCTGTTCACTGAATTTCTGAAAATAGTATTTAAATTTAACAGGCGTCTGGTGATAATAGCGAGAGGGAGTTTCATCATGAGTGAGGGCATGGATATTTACTATCCAAGATTCAAGTGCAACAGCAATGTAAATATATCTACCAGATAGATGTACAGTGTACCTTGAAATAAATAACCTCACTGATTTTATTCCCAGTAAGCATGATTGGATTGTTGGTGAGTTTATCAGACGATTTAAACCCAAACAACCAGAAGCCACAGCTTATCTGCCTTAACTCCATATTATATTAGAACTGTTTCTAGAGCACCTTAAAATATAATAGTTGAAAATTGTAATTCATTACGTACATTATAAAAATATTTGAGGTTGTAGGTGTTCTGTACAGTGCAACATGCTAATACAGTCAGATCCTCTGGTCAGCATTATCACAAGACGTGTCTGTCTTTGAACATGTGTGGGACTGGATTGAGCATTTTCTGGCCTGTTCTTCAATACTAGTAACAGTTCTTGCCCATCTGTACCATGAGGAGGAATATCCATGTATGTCCATTCCTTGGGAAGTTATTTATCACTTCTCTGATTATTTATATGTACTTGTTTGCTAAAGGAGTATATGTGGAGTAATGAAACAGTTTTTTAACATGCCCTGCAAAATCTAGACACATCAGTATGGCCTCGTGTAGTGTTTGTGAATAAAATAGATGTCTTTCGGAACAAGGGCATAACGGTCATTCCAGTGCATGAGAAAATATTTCTTATAGTAGTGTCTTGATCCTCCATTCACATTTAAATGCATGTTATTTATTTTCTAATTTTAGCCTACTGGTGGGAAGGAATTGGACGTGGACTGGGATGCTGCAGAAGTAGTAGCAGAAATTCAACAAATAGAAGTACACATCGCTCGTAATATCACTCGTCTCTTGGATGAGGACAATACAATACCATTCATAGCTCGATATCGAAAAGAGCTCACCAATAATATGGAGCCTGAGAAAATACGGCATGTTAAGGAAACGTACGAGATGCTCAAGTAAGTTAACCTTTCACCGACTGCTAAAATGTAGCATCTTAATTTTAAATTCATTTCATCAAAACTAATGTACTATTTTCTCAGCTGCACAAATGTTTGTAGGCTTCCTCCCTTTATAGGTCTCATACGTCCGACATCGATCTGTCTTTCTGTCCACCAAAATGGCGTTGTTTTTACACCCATATGATGTGTGCTGACTGATAACACACAAAAAAGTAAAATAATAAACAGGCAAATACGAGTCAGTAGACTGACAGACCCTATTCTCTACCCTGTGGGAACTAGCGCTAGATGAGAAGACTACCAGACTGGTCCAAACTACCTTGACGGACACCACCTCCAAAGTCAAGTTCAGTAGTGAGCTCTCAGAGCTTTGCCATCCGTACAGGAGTCAGACAGGGAGATGGTCCTTCATGTCCTCTTCAACTGTGTACTAGAGAAGATCATCAGGGAATGGACTGCCACATTATCATCAGAAGCAGGTCTGAGCTTGGGTACAAGAAAGACAACCTCAGTGTACCCTGTCTAGCCTTTGCTGATGTTCTCATCCTACTGGTCAACAGCATGGGGGAGGCTACTCACCAACTACATAGCCTCTACATTATTGCAGCAAAAACTGGCTTGAGGGTCAACTTACAGAAGACCGAGTTTATCACTAATATAAAGCAAGTTCCTTGTACAATCCCACTAGGAAACAACACCATAAGTAAAGTTCTTGCAGTCAAGTACTTACACACCTGCCAACCCTTCCGATTTACCCGGAAACTTTCCGATTTTTAACTCAACTTCTGGTTTTCCGATTTATTTTTATTTCGTCCTATTTTTGACCAATGTAACCTCCAGTACGGTCAGTACTCTTCTCCTAGGACGACTTCTTATGTGCTTGTGTAATTTATGCAACCTCATTTTTAAGCATATTTACCGGTATTTGATGCTTTATTTGGCGGGTGGATCATCCTTCGCCTTCGTGTATCGTATTTTCCGCTCATTACAGCAGCGTGTGTGCTGTTCAGGTGGGAATTCGGGATGGCAATCGTCCTGCGAGTCAAAGAAGGTCATGCGCACTAGCGACCGCTAGGGACTCCGTTGATCAGGACGAAAGAGTGAGTTTGTTATTGTATGGTTCGCGCGCTCGTTTCTGTGTGTAGTTTCGTTGGAATTTTAGACCACGTGTTTTTTCTTGCGGTTCTGTGCTTTTCCCCCTGTCGAAGTCATATGTTAATCTGTTTTGTATGTGGTAGTTTCGCGTATTTCAGTGCTTTTGTGTTGATCAGAGTTCATAATTTTAATGATTTCAGTGTATTTCAGAGAGTTGCATCAGTGACATGTGTGGTATTTTCTCTTCACATGATGACTACAAAACATAACAAACGTTATCTCCAAGTCTTCAGGGATACCTATAAAACTGAATTTCCATTTATTTTACAGTCTAATAAAGGAAACTATTATGCATTTTGTTCCGTGTGTCGGTGTGATATTAATATCGCACATGGAGGGAAAACAGATATTGTAGCTCACAGTGTCACACAGAAACACAAAGATAGTGCTAGCTGTCTTGAGAGGAACAAAAAATTAAGTAATTTTTTTGTCGGTGGGAAGGAAGATGATGCATTCACTCGAGCAGAATGTTTGTTCATGGCGTTCATTGTCGAACATAATCTTGCATTGTCTTGTTCTGATCATGCAGGGCCATTGTTCAGAAAGATGTTCCCAGATTCAGACATTGCGAATAAATATGCGTGTGCTAGAACAAAAACATCTGTTATAATTAATGAAATGGCCCGTGATGCAGATAGTAAGGTGATTCAAACTTTAAAGGCTGAACCTTTTGCGATTTCAACTGATGGTAGCAATGATAAAGATAGTAAGCTCTATCCTATCGTCGTCTCGTTTTTCAACAAAGAATTGAAAAAGATAGAAAATCATTTGCTATCCATGGAAAATTTGAAAGGCAATTCTACTGGTATTAATATTGCTAATTTGCTCCTGGATGTTCTGAAAAGATATGATGTTCCGATGGCAAGCTGTATAGCTTTTAGCGCAGATGTTATGATGGGAAGAAAAAACGGTGTTGCTGCTGAACTAAGAGAGCAGTGCGAAAACATTATTATGGGATGCCCATGTCATTTGATTAATTTGGCTGCCATGAAGGGTGCAGACTCCCTTCCTGTCAAAATTGATGAGATGCTAATTGATATTTATTATTATTTAGACAAAAGCTCGAAGAGAAAAGATCATCTCAAAATGTATCAAGCTTTGTACCAAACTGAAAGCATGTGTGTACATGCTGGTTATCCTTGGGGAAATGTTTGGAAAGATTGATTTCAGAGTGGGAGCCACTTCAGAGTTTTTTTAAGGATGGGGTAAAGCGGTCCAATGGCACAGACACATCTCTGAAGTATTTTCAAATTCTCAAGCTAAAGGCACATGAAGATACAAAAATGGAACGTGGTCCTTGTGTCAGTAGAGTACAAGACCAAGCTTCTGTTATTTCTGGAAAAAGGAAGGCAGAAAGTAGTTCATCTCCATGTGTGAAGAAAATAAAGGAGTCTAGTTGCTCTGCCAGTATTTCACGAGAGGAGAGACTATTTCTTTTTCTGTCTTCAAACTTTAATAAAGCATTTTGCTCATTTCTGGCATTTATCATCCCTACATTTGAGAAAACGAATAAAGTTCTTCAGTCGCAAGCACCTCACTTTCATGTCATAAGCTCAATGCTGACGGATATGTTGAAGGACATTCTGTGTAGGTTTGTTAAGCCAGTGGTTATAAAAAATATCCTACAGTTTTAGAAGTGGTGTATCACACAAGAGAGAATCAGAAAGCTGATGGTGATTTAGTAATTAGCTGTTCAACATCTCGTCTTGTAGAAAATCTGGCACCTGAGGAGAAGCAAAACTTTTATTTGCACGCCAGGAACTATTTTATTGCAGTTTGTGATTATATTATTCATAAATTTAATTTGAATAATGATGTTTTTGTTAATGCTCAAGTAGCTCAGACTTCTTCCTTCAATGCCATAAAGTATTTTGTTTCAAAGTTTCCTGTTATATTGCCAGTGAAAGATGGTGAAGATGACCAAGAAGCAATGGGTGCATTACAGTGCCAGTTTTGTGCTCTCCAAGTGGAGGATTTACCATTGTCTGTTGTGCAAGAAGAAAGAATAGATTGTTCTTGGTCTGCTATAGGGGATATAAGAGGTGCAGATGGGTGTTTCAAATATGATAGAATCGCAAAAGTAATGCTCTCAATATTGACAATTCCACACAGCAATGCCAAGTGTGAAAGATTGTTCAGCCAGGTAAAAAAGAAGAGGACACAATTCCGATCATCTCTGAATGACGAAAATCTCAGTAAACTATTGGTGGTCAAATCAAGTCTAAGTGGAAAGTGTTATGAGCAGCAGTATGACAGTGCATTGTTGAAGAGGGCAAAGTTAACTGCCAGTTCAATGCTAAACAAGTAAACACAGCAGTCTCTATCACCTACATGTGTATATTCTTCACCATTTGGTAAGTTGTAGTCAGTTCTTGACTTATATGTCTAAATGTTACTATTCGTATGTATGTGTCATAAATGAGAATGATTATTAGGTACGTTTTCTTGCAATCGTTTTTTTTTTTTCTTAGTTTAAGATTTTAAATGTAATGGTTAATTCACATTGTAACTGTAGATATGTATGCCTTTTATCTTGTCTTCTTTTTACCGAGACCGTGGCGCAATACACTTGATGAAATCCAAGAATTAAAAAATCTTCCTATTTTTGATTTCTAAAAGTTGGCAGGTATGTACTTAGGAGAACGGATGTCAGCAAGTGAGAGTCAAACTTCGGCCATAGACACCAGGTGCATCAAGTTAGAGAGGGCCTATCATTCCTGTAAAATCATCTACATCTCCAAGTACCTCTCCAAGAACCTAAAGCTGAAGCACTACAACTCGGTAGTTAGACCCTCTGTACTCTACGCCTGTACCCTGCCTAGCCTTTGCTTATGATCTCACCCTACTTGCCAACAGCTTGGAGGTGGCTACTCACCCAAGCTCAGACCTGCTTCTGATGATAATGTGGCAGTCCATTCCCTGATGATCTTCTCTAGTACACAGTTGAAGAGGATACGAAAGGGAATATCTCCTGTCTGACTCCTGTACGGATGGAAAAAGCTCTCCTCTGCTTTGTTATAAATGAAGTCTGTGTTGATTTGCATTTGTGGTCCTGACGACAGTTATTTCTTATTATACACAAGTAGTAGTCAGCCATCTTGGAGATGGTCCATTGACCCTGATACCTTGTTTACGATTCTTTTATATCTTGATGGAATTGTTCCTAAGTTTTTCATAAGTTACTTTTTCTGCTTGCTGTAGAAAAATCTATCATATGTCCACGGACTGATATACTTCCCTTCTGAGCCACTTCATTTCTCAGTGTCCTTTTCTCTCAGCTTGAGGTGATCTATGCGATGAAGAGCGCTGCCTCCATTTCTCAGCAATGTCCTTAGACCTCACTTAGGATGTTCTTTAACTTTGTTCACAATTTCTATTTCCTTCTCCAAGAGCATGCTATCATTCGACCTGGTTGCTTTTATATTGTGGTATATCACACTGTGAACCATCCAAAGTGTCTGATGTTGTTGTCAGAGATGAGAACAGAATTTTGGGATTGTTCCTTCATCTATGTGTTCTTTCCTGACATATCCCGCAGCTGACTCTTCCTCCTTTTCGTTAAACCAGTACTCATTTAAAATTGCAGTAGAAGCTTAACCTTTTCACTGCCGAGTTTTGATGACCAGCCGAGCCCTGTGGGCTGGGTTTTTTTAAAGGAAGAAACACTTTGACAGATACATATTTACTGATACTATTAATGGAATGCATATCGTCTCCTTAGCCCTGCATCCCAATACGATGTCAGGGATGAAGTGATATTATATTTTAAACCATATTTTACGACCGGATGCCCTTCCCGACGCAAACATCAGTTGAGAAGATAATGAATATGAAATGAATGATGATAATGATGGTGAATGAAACTGGGTACAGAAGTGGAAGGAATCGGCTGTGGCTTATGAATAAGAATTGTCCCGGCATTTGCTTGGGAGTGCAAAAGGGAAACCACAAAGAAAAGAAATTCTCAAGACAGCTGACGATGAGGTTCAAACTCACTCGCCTGCCGAGTGCAGAGCTTGGCTCCATAGCCGTAGCATGTTAATACGCTCGGCTACTCTGTTTGGTGATACTATTACTGAAACATAATATAA
Source organism: Anabrus simplex (assembly GCF_040414725.1). NCBI lineage: Eukaryota > Metazoa > Arthropoda > Insecta > Orthoptera > Tettigoniidae > Anabrus > Anabrus simplex. The sequence continues at coordinate 16,182,738 of NC_090268.1, read as the reverse complement.
AATTCTTTATCCAAGAACTGGTAATATCAAAATCATTTACATTTGGAGAAAAAATAATTTATCTGAGGAAGGGGTGACAATTCCGCATGAGACTCATCATTACTACTTTATCTCGCACTTTCTTGTAGTTCAATGTCGCCACTTAGATATTCTCCACCTTCATTATCAAAATATAGCTCTCCAGAACCACTATTTATGAGGAAACATTCAATTTCTTCGTCAATAAGAGATGAATGTACACTTCAATACGCCATGATGGCTACACATAAGCGGGAAAGATGTTCCACTCCAACGAAGCTGAAATAACACCAGATAGCTTTCAAAACACTCAAATGGAGTGGTATATCTGCAGTGCAGAACTTCTTTGTGAGCATTTCCATGGAATCTCAAAGCATGACATTATATCGCATTCATTTGTGAGATCGGTGAAGTACTCACGGCAGCAAAATGTATATATACGGGTTTTGCAGTGATTGGGTTAAGTGAGCTATGCTTCAGTGAGGCTTGTTTGATACTTCTGACCTTGGAGGTCCCTGATTGATATTTCACTCTTCAGGTATTTTTCCACCTGTGAACAGAGCATGCAAAATATCTTGCTTATCATATTAATCTGAAGACTTTCTACATCTTCTTTGTGTATCTCAAGATTCCACTCACAACTTACAAGGACCAGATGACTGATCACTTCAGTGAAGAGCAACATATTAAAATAAAGTCAACTAGTTCTCTGCTTATTTTATATCGATTATTGTTCTGTTTTTGAAGTTTATCGAAAAAGATTTTAGAAGCTGCAATTAATGAAATGTAATTATATTGAGCAACCTTATGAACATACCTCTGAAAGTTTCCTTAACGTCACTCTGCACTTATCTTGCCTTACTCTTGTATGTCATCACTCTTGCCCTTCGCGACATACTAGCTAGAAGGTTCTGGATCGTTTCCTGGGGGATGAGCACCCACTCTTCTAGTAGTATTGCCCACATTTCATTGAGGGTATCAAAGTTGCGACACCTGACAATTCTGTCAAGCATATCCCACAGGTGTTCTATGGGATTGAGGTCTGGACTGCAAGCTGGCCGGTTGAGGGTCCGTATCCTGACATCGCATAGATATTCTGTCATGCGGCGAGGTGGCATGTGGCGTACATTATTGTGCATCAGGATGAAATTTTCTCCAACTAAGGTAGCATAAGGGATTACATGCTCTGCTAACACCTCTATGGTATAACACTGAGCATTCAGAGCACCTTCATCGATGAAAAGAAGTTACATTCGGGCCTCAAAGCTGATACCAACCGGCCCATACCATGATGGAGCCATCCCTTAAATGATGACTTTTCGGAGATGTTGCAAGGTGGATATCACTCCCCATGACTTTCCCAAACACTCTCTCTGTCTCATATCAGGTGACTAAAGGCAAAATCGTGACTCATCTACGAACAGTGTCATTGACCACTGCTCCACACTCCAGTTCCGATGTTGACGTGCAAACTGCATCGAGCTGCTCTGTGCTGTTGGTAAGCTGTGGACAGCTGCAGGTCTTCTTGAGGTCAAATTGGCTTCTTAGAGTCTTCGTATGACAGTCCTTGCAGTCATAGTGACATTTCTTGCTGCCTTGAGTCGATTTCTGGCTTGGTCAGCGGTAGTTCAATGTTCTCTCAAGACTTGGTTGACCAAGAACCTATCTTCCGTGGCAGATGTAGACCTACGATGACCTGATGCAGGTTGTCTGTGGTAGGTACTGAGTCCACAAAATCGTCTTAGAGCATGCTGGATGCTTCCATGTCGTGCATCGATTGCATTACCCGCATGACAAATGCTGCGTCCATCATCCACCAACACCACTGCTATTGTAACGTCTTGTGGTCTAAGAAGCGTCATGTCAAATGTTAAGCGGGCAGCTCAGTACACACCGACTCACTCCCGGGTGGGGAGCGATTTCCCTGATTGAAGAAAATATTTAATTACTTGCTTAAAAATAATCTTAGACTAAAATGAGCTAAAGAAGGGCCCTAAGAGAAATATTTTTTTGAATATAGTGTATTTAATTGTTGAAAAATCTTATTATTTTAATTTTTCAATACTTTATACAAGAATGTACCAAGTGCTTTCACACTGTATTACACTATATATTACACTACACTACAGGTAATATTTACAGTATTAACAGTGTTACAACTTTCACAGCTGTTCATTATGATACACACAGAAGTAGATCGTGTTACATACCCTGTCGTGGCTTCGTATAAATTGTATGATTCCATTCCGAATTGTGATCGTGTTGTTGTATGTAAACTTTCCACCCTAGCCACCCTTTCCATAACAAGAGGTTCACATCAATTGACAGTATGCCATCCGAAAATTTTGCTACCACGTGGTCAAATACTGGCTTTATCTTGTATGTTTTGGGAGGAATTTGTCCATTATACGCCTCATTATCAGAGAAATGTAAATAGCTATGGAGGAAAATATAATAATATAATAATAATAATAATAATAATAATAATAATAATAATAATAATAATAATAATAATATAATAATAATATAATAATATTAATACACTGACTGACAGTGACGATGCAACACCAAGGAGGAGTGGTTCGAAAGGGATGAAAGTTGGGGAAAAAACAGAGACGGCACGGACGAATAATTGATGTTTATATCAAACCGATATGCAGGTTACACAATGCGCACGGCATCGACTCAGTAGGATGTAGGACCACCGCGAGCGGCGATGCACGCAGAAACACGTCGAGGTACAGAGTCAATAAGAGTGCGGATGGTGTCCTGAGGGATGGTTCTCCATTCTCTGTCAACCATTTGCCACAGTTGGTCATCCGTACGAGGCTGGGGCAGAGTTTGCAAACGGCGTCCAATGAGATCCCACACGTGTTCGATTGGTGAGAGATCCGGAGAGTACGCTGGCCACGGAAGCATCTGTACACCTCGTAGAGCCTGTTGGGAGATGCGAGCAGTGTGTGGGCGGGCATTATCCTGCTGAAACAGAGCATTGGGCAGCCCCTGAAGGTACGGGAGTGCCACCGGCCGCAGCACATGCTGCACGTAGCGGTGGGCATTTAACGTGCCTTGAATACGCACTAGAGGTGACGTGGAATCATACGCAATAGCGCCCCAAACCATGATGCCGCGTTGTCTAGTGGTAGGGCGCTCCACAGTTACTGCCGGATTTGACCTTTCTCCACGCCGACGCCACACTCGTCTGCGGTGACTATCACTGACAGAACAGAAGCGTGACTCATCGGAGAACACGACGTTCCGCCATTCCCTCATCCAAGTCGCTCTAGCCCGGCACCATGCCAGGCGTGCATGTCTATGCTGTGGAGTCAATGGTAGTCTTCTGAACGGACGCCGGGAGTGCAGGCCTCCTTCAACCAATCGACGGGAAATTGTTCTGGTCGATATTGGAACAGCCAGGGTGTCTTGCACATGCTGAAGAATGGCGGTTGACGTGGCGTGCGGGGCTGCCACCGTTTGGCACGTGCCACATGTCCCTGCGCCAACCATCTTCGCCACAGGCTCTGCACCGTGGACACATCCCTATGGGTATCGGCTGCGATTTGACGAAGCGACCAACCTGCCCTTCTCAGCCCGATCACCATACCCCTCGTAAAGTCGTCTGTCTGCTGGAAATGCCTCCGTTGACGGCGGCCTGGCATTCTTAGCTATACACGTGTCCTGTGGCACACGACAACACGCTCTACAATGACTGTCGGCTGAGAAATCACGGTACGAAGTGGGCCATTCGCCAACGCCGTGTCCCATTTATCGTTCGCTACGTGCGCAGCACAGCGGCGCATTTCACATCATGAGCATACCTCGGTGACGTCAGTCTACCCTGCAATTGGCATAAAGTTCTGACCACTCCTTCTTGGTGTTGAATTTGCTCTGTCAGTCAGTGTATAATAATATAATATATAATAATATTAATATTATTATATTATTATTATTATTGTTATTATTATTATTATGTCACTTCTTGGTTTGTTGTATAGATTTTCTGACATCACTGATATCCACGCCCTCCGAGCCTACTATGTATTTTGCATCCTACCGATTATTGAATTCGCATTTCCTATTTGGTCTACCTCTTCACCCACTAATCTGAATCACATTGACCGCGTGCAGTCATTCTTCTGTGCCATTGTTAGAGCCAGAGTATTTGATTGTCAAAACTTGAGCAGTAATCAGATCGCCCGTTATCTACTCGCAGAAAAGTAGCCGACCTTAGATTCCTATATAACGCTGTTAACGGTTTATTTTGTTCCCCCGAACCTGCATCCTTCTTTTACATGTTCCAACTCGCAAAACCAGGACTAATCCGCCCCTTCATATTCCGTATTCTTGCCTCTCTCTCGTTCAAAGAAGTTTATTTATCCGCATACCAACCCTCCTTAACTCTTTATCTTTTGACAGGAACTTGGTCGTTTTTTCCTCGTATGCCTCCTTTAATCAATTCTTCCTTAACCTAACCTAGTTCATTTTCTTCATATTCTTGTTTCTCTTCTCACTGCTGTCTTCTCTTTTGTACATAATGTAATATTCATTTAGCCCATTTATTTATTTATTTATTTATTTTTTACTGTACTATACCATTACTTCTGTGTTATATCTGTATTTATCTTAGTGTGCCAAGCTATAAGTTCTTCTCTTCGTTTTACGTGCAATCTTCAATTTTCCTCGTTGTTTCTTTTGCCTTTTGTGTTTCTACAGTTATTTTGTTATTTTGTTAGCTTTAAATTTTTTCTCTATTTTTATCATTAGATGTTATTTGCTCATTGTTCTTCCACTTTTTTTCTTTTTATGTTTGCCTTGTGCTACTCCACTGTAAATATATTTTTCCTTTGCGGAACTCTGTAATTCGGCTTCTCGCCGTTTTGGTTTCCCATATAAATAAATAAATAAAAAGATGAAACGAATGAGTCGAGATCATGACCGGGTCCGGACAAATAAGGATGAAATGAAGCTTCTTATGGGCATATTGTTGCCACAGGGGATTGTACAGAAACCTAAACAAGGACATATTTATCGCAATCGCTTGTTGATTACGCCTATTTTCTACGAGCTGATGACACAGAAGATATTTTTCCTTGCCGATCTGAGTGGCTCAGTCGGCTGAGGCGCTGGCTGGCCTTCTCATCCCAACTTGGCAGGTTCGATCCTGGGTCACTCCGGTGGTATTTGAAGGTGCTCAAATACGTCAGCCTCATGTCGGTAGAATTACTGGCATGCAACAGAACTCCTCAAGACTAAATTTTGGCACTTGGTGTCTCCGAAAACCGTAAAAGTTGTTTGTTACAGGTAAAGCCAATAACATTATTAATACTATTGTATGTTGGGTATTCAGCCTGAAGGCTGGTTTGATGCTCTGCAGCTCCACCAACAGCTGTCATAAATAGCCTAGGCGTCACTGAAGAGGCATACTAGGGAAATGAGGAGTGAGGTAGTTTCCCGTTGCTTTCCTCACCGAGCCAGCCGTTGCTATTACATATCAGTCTTCCAAGTCCACTGAAATGCATGCACCAACCGACCCTATGAGCGATATTTTCACACCATTCATAACAGGGACTGGCTGCATAAGCAATGGTATTACTAGCATCACTCATACCTCAGTCACTTTCATATTTCAAAGCCAAGGATGAGACTGAGACAGGTCAATGAAAGTAACAAATTTAATATAGCCCACACCAGAAGACACTACATCTCGCCAGCCTCAGAACGTTTGCAATATCAATGTAGCACACGTCCAGCTGAGAACCAGCATTAAGAGCAGATGTTGCGCGATGGAGAAGAACAGACAGATTAGTTAGGCAGGAGCTACCAGGAAGAAAACCATGCTGCTGGGATGATATATAAGGAAATGTGAAAGAAAGAAGACACTGGTGGATAATCTTTTCACAGATGAGTGACAGGGTGGGTAATATAGAAATCGGACGATAGTTTCTGACATCAGACCTCTTTCCACTTAAAAAAAATGGAGTGATGTTAGCGATTTTCCAGTCGTCAGGAAAGTAGCCGGCTAAGAAGCAACGGTTAAATATAACAGCAGTGGGATGGGCAAGAGTCGTACCGGTATTTTTAAGGAAGATAGGACTGAGACCATCCGGACCAGTAGGTTTATTTTCTGGCAGGGAGGAAAGTAAAGAATTTCTGACTTAGAGGTGGAAAGATTATTGAGACTGTGAGAAGGAACAGAATCAATACATGGAAAATCGGGGAACTGAACAGGTGAAACAAAATTAGACGCAATCGGGCGAGTTGGCCGTGCGCGTAGAGGCGCGCGGCTGTGAGCTTGCATCCGGGAGATAGTAGGTTCGAATCCCACTATCGGCAGCCCTGAAGATGGTTTTCCGTGGTTTCCCATTTTCACACCAGGCAAATGCTGGGGCTGTACCTTAATTAAGGCCACGGCCGCTTCCTTCCAACTCCTAGGCCTTTCCTATGCCATCGTCGCCATAAGACCTATCTGTGTCGGTGCGACGTAAAGCCCCTAGCAAAAAAAAAAAAAAAAAAAATTAGACGCAAAGTAATCATTGAAAATTTCCAGTCTATTACTACCACTGGCTAAATTTTCACCCCAAGTCACTGTGTCTGGCACACGCTTTGTATTCTTCCTGCTGTTTATCAGAGACCAGATCTTTTGCTATTGCTTCTCACTTCTAGGCAGGCAGAGTTTATGTAGTCCTGGTAATCCTGTTTTAGAAGCTGTTTATGGTGTCTGCAAAGGTCAGAAAAAGTTTTATAGCTGGCTTCAGAAGGTGACATTTTCCAGGCTTTCGTTTTATTAATTTCTGCAATTTTGGTGTCACTTTTCTTCCAAAGTAGGCATCTGGCGGATGTTTTACGAGGGGGAACAAGGTCACAGATCACAGCACGGGTCCAGTCGTAGAACAGGTCCACTGCTTCTTGGACTTCACCGACTTGCAGCAAGTGCCAGGGTAGAAGAGAGAGGGTGTGATTGACAGCTTGCCAATCAACCTTTCACCACATGGGTACACAGTTCCTGGTATAGGGTCGATGACATTTCAGGGGGCGGGGAGGGGCAATAGAGAATGTTGCCTCTATAGACTTGTGGTTCAATTTTAAAATATTTCGCCCTACAGAAATAACTGAAGGCTCAACGGAGCAGGGCAAGTAGTCAAGAAGACTATCCCCACAGGTCTTCTCAAGGATGTACTGTTGTAGGCCTAGGCCCGAAATATAATGGTCGAGATACCAGTTGTCGAGGCTATGTCCCCTTGCGTAGGGGAATTCCAAGATATAGAGAGATTAAAGTCGCCCAGTATAATTACATTAGGATTCAGATTAATGGCTTTCATTACAGAAGAGAGAAAATTTTCAGAATAATTGAGGGTCGATCGAGGTGGTCTGTAAAAACAAGCAAATAGATATTTGGAATGCTGAAATTTCGTTTCTACCCAAATGGCTTCACAGTCACTACTTAAATCAGTATGTAGGTGAGCGTGCCATTTGGATTTAACAGCCAGGAGAACACCCCCACCCCAAGATCCACGGTTTGTTCTGAAAATGGAAAACTCTTTGGAAAGAGGGATTTCTGTATCTGAAACAAAGTCAGTTCACCAACTTTCCGAGAAGGCGACAATATCGAAAGAAGATAGTTCTTGTAGGTAGAGCTCACAGTCAGTAAACTATCCGCCGCTGGTCCTGGGTTTATCTCCACATCTCCAGCTAACAGTAGGAATGTAAACAACAAACTTAAAGTAGACCTAGTCGAAAACCGAGATAATTTACTGGAGGCTGGAATCGAAGCCGGTGCTACAAGAATGCAAGGTAGGTTTGCAGTCGGCAGTGAAGGAAAATGAAACTCATGAATGGCAGTCAACCAGTTTCCAACCTGAGGTATAATCAATCTTGAGACGGCGAGTCGTATACTCCCGGCAAGAGAGGCTTGGGTACGCCAGCAGCCGCTGTAGCACGTGGAATAAAAACAAAGCCGTTTAAATTGCACAGAATTACTTCCGAGCACTTCACAACACAAGGAATCACTGGCTGGATCGTCTAGCTGCAGATCTCGCAGCATCGCCCACCGAACAGGTTAAAGAAAATGTCAACACTGACAATCCATCAATAGCTTCCGCCCCAGATCGTAAAATTTGAAAGTCATGCAATAAAATTGAGTGCCTAGCACTTAGGAGTGGAATGCAGCTCCTTAAGTTTATTTATGATATCTACGCATAATATTCTTTTGCGCACTCTACTTGTTTTGACACCAAAACTCCTAAAAGAACACAGGAAAAAGATACAGTTACTCTCACTCGCCGCCATCTTGAAGTACCTCACTATCTTACGAAAATGGGTTGTATGTCTGATTTTCTGCTGCTCATCTTTTGTCTGTTCAGCTATGTTCTGGCATATCTCGTCTTCAAAAAGTAATTCAAATATTTTGCTCGGTTTTGATTTCCCTAAAAACTCTCCCTTTACATCAGGATGGAATTTTGGATCAAAGCGGGACCTTCTTTGTCCATTTTCAGTCTGTGTCTATGTTGACGAAGAAGTTGCACTATTTGTGTAATATTATCAGTATTATCATCACCACAGTCACTGTCATGATCGCTACTTGAACTAGATCAATCAATGAATATTCAAGATAAACTTAAATATTATAACTAAGCGGTCCGCCTATTCAATACAACATATAATTTATTATATCTAGTACATGTTTCGTCCCCTAAGGGACATCATCAGCTAATAATAAATTAACATTAATATATCAGAAATAAATATTATTAAAATTGGAAAGACACATTCAAATTTTTTGACATTTAAAATAAGATCTTCGAAATTTTGTTAAAATTGTAAGTCATAAGACAGATAAAACAGTTAAATTGTCCATATTTCTCTTCTTGATATTCTTGGAAAATACCAGTTTTGCTTATAAAATCTTAAAATATCATTTGTTGTAAATAGCACACTTGATTTGTATCTCTTGGTGAAAGATTTGTTGAAACTTAATAGGCATTCCTTAGATGGTATAATAAATTTAAATGCTTCAGAATTTAAAGTCAGCTCGGCGCCATGATGGTAAAGTTCTGTGTGGTAATGGATATAATTTTATCTGAAATAAAATGAAAAAATAAAAAATGGAAATTAATATAAGTGTAAGTAACGTGAAATGGAAGATGAAATAAATATAATGTAATGTAATAAAATCGTATTACTTACTCCTTATTATTGGCCCCGATGTGCGGAGAAGGACTCACTTCTACCGAGGTAAGTGTGCATGTGCTTTAAAACAAGTACTGGTAGTTGCTACGCTGAGCGGGGAGTGTGGAGGAGAAGTAGGAGAGTGTGTCCTAAGGTGAACAACCTGAGTGTCACCGAGCGTGTGACGTGTTAGAGTCTGACGTTTCTTCCTAACTTTCGCTTTTAATAGTTCTTCATATAAAATGTTATACTTCTCAGAAAGCTCATTGATATTATTTGTTGGATTGTTTCTCTGGTCTAGATAAATGTAGATTTCCTCATATGTGTTTAATAAATGGCCTTTATTTACGTTTTTCATTATTTTAAGGTCATTATATATATTTGTAAACATGTGATTGGAGTCGGTCATTTGTTTGCTCATGGCCAAGTATCTGTTGTATTTCTTGGCTCTGGTGTGTTCCTGATATCTTATAATGAAGTTCCTACCTGTTTGTCCTATGTAACTTTTTAAACAACTAACACATTTCAGTTTATAAATACCCAAATTTTGGAATTTTTTATTATTATTATTATTAACGATATGAGTGTTATAAAATAATTTCGAGTTTGTGTTGTTAGTCCTAAAAGCGATTCTTAAATTACGTCTTTTGAATAGATTCATAATACTATATATTTTACTGCTATTATATTTAATACGGCAAATTTCTTATTCTCTTTTTCTTTTTGTTCTTGTATTAACGTATTTTTTACTTTATTTATAATCCTGTTTACAAACTCTTTATTATAGCCATTCTTGTATGCTAAATGATATATAGTATTAATTTCTTTTTTTTTTTTTTTATCCTGGGTTGAAAGCGGAATATTAAAAGTTCTGTAAATCATACTAAAGAAGCCGGCTCTTTTATGAGCTCCTGGGTGTAAAGAATCATTTTTGATCATGTTGACACTCTGTGTTGGTTTTCTGAAGATGTTAAAGGAAAGGTTTTGATTATTTCTAGTAATTTTCAAGTCTAAATAATTTAAACTGTTATTTACTTCAGAGTCAAGGGAGTTAAGTTGGTTTAAAAAGGTCTGGCCATTAGTAATTCTTTCATCTGGTATTACAAAGGTGTCATCTACAAATCTAGACCAATGGTACAAACCATCAAGTTTATTATTATCCTCATATCTTATAATGAAGTTCCTACCTGTTTGTCCTATGTAACTTTTTAAACAACTAGCACATTTCAGTTTATAAACACCCAAATTTTGGAATTTATTATTATTATTATTATTATTATTATTATTATTATTATTATTATTATTATTATTATTATTATTATTATTATTATTCACCTTTGTAAAGTAACCATCAAGTTTGTCGATAATTTTAGTTTTTTCCATGTGATAAATATAAATTTCGGCTAGGATGCCTGATGCTGGGGCACCCATCGGAAGACCTTTTTGTTGGTAGATTTTGTTGTTAAACATAAAATAGTTATTGTTTAAGACAAAATCTAGGAGTATTAAAAATTCACTTATTTCTTGTTGGCTCAAGTGGCTAACTCTCCCAGTTTTAGACATTTTAGTGGAAATACAAATGTAAGAAAAAGAATGGAATAGAACCCTGTTCTCTGTAGTTTGGAAGTAAATCATGTATTGTGCCTGTATTACAGAACACATGCTTGCGATAATAAATGTTGTGTAACTCACGGTAAACGCACAGTCAAGTCGTGAAGGAAGAACTCGAGACTGGGGATAATAAATTAGGTCACATTTCTCATGTGTCATCAGAGAAGTCTGTGTAGCATCGTAATCTCCAGAAATCCCTTCTAAAGCAATATTATTGAATCAACGGGATGATCAGGCGATGAGCTAAAGCTTCAGCGTGAGGCTTTAGGTAGTTCTTGCCTGGACATATGTTGCATTCTTTATGATGCAACTCGTGGATGACACATTGGTATTGGGAGAACATAGTTGAAAAAATTCACATCAGAGGGCAGACTCATCCAGAATACACTGCTAGAAAAGAAATAAACATTTGCAGGCAGGCAACCAAGAAAAAAAAAGTATAATTAGAATCAGCGGTTATGTCCGCATTGCCCGCCGTGCAAGCGGCATGTAGCCACAGATCTCGCAGCATTGCCCACCGAACAGGTTAAAGAGAACGTCAACACTGACAATCCATCAATAGCTTCCGCCCCAGATCGTAAAATTTAAAAGTCATGCAATAAAATTGAGTGCCTAGCACTTAGGAGTGGTATGCAGCTCCTTAAGTTTATTTATAATATCTACGCATAATATTCTTCTCCAAAATTGCAGAATACACATTAGAAACCACCTTAATGTAACAATTAAGGTAATTAATGGAACAGTTCACGTTAATGATTGGTGTATAACAATTATAATTTCGTTTTTACAAAGTTATCCACATTTTTTCCCCACCATTGTATATAGCTGTTTTTTCCAAAACGTTCCACGCCAAATTTTCTTGCTAAGTCAAGTTTCTGGTGAACCTTCTAGGACACAAGAAACTGGAAGAAAATTTCAGTCCACTAGACAACCAGGGCCACTAGATTGGTAGGCTTGCCATCTGTGTTGACTGTTCGTACACAAGTCTGCACCTCGCAGGCTTCAGAGGGAGGGAGTAGATGGGTGTGGAGTACAGCTTGTACAATTCCCTTGACTATGACTAGGACTTTTACATGCATGTGATTTTAATCTGTAAGCTGAAGAAGAGAATATTAATGAATTCTAGAAACATGTACACATATATCCACAAAGACGCGCATACAAAATGCTGCCAATTGTGTACACCGTTTTATTTACAGATTATTTACACATTACACACACATCAATAAACCACCATTTTGAACACTTGACTGCTACAAAGAAGGAGAATAAGAAGAAGAGACTGTAACACTTGCTTGTCAACCATCTACCAATGAAACTCACATACTCGATTAACGACTTGCACTCATCACTCTCACTAAAACAGCTCTACTCAACCCTCAAGACTGCTTCTTTATATACATTGCCTGGCCAGGCTTTTAGAAGAATATGACGCAATATATTTTCTCGTAATTTTGAGAGTCTCCAACAGCCTATTTACAATGAATGGATTTTTCTGTAACTCTCCAGTGCCAAAGATGCGTTGTTCTGGACTATTACCGTGTGTTGCGCAACATTGCATTGGATTTATACATCATATATACAGGTAATAATAAATTATATACTATTAACTACATGTTCTTACATCAGATAAACTCTTATTAATATACTGTACGTATAAGCAAACGTGTCATAACATAACCTCACATACAACACAAATAATAAGACCACGGTTTATACCAAATAAAGTCCGGACATAACTACATAATAATAATAATAATAATAATAATAATAATAATAATAATAATAATAATAATAATAATACTAACAGGCGTAAACAACTTCATAGCCACACCTCACGAGTCATAATAATAATAATAATAATAATAATAATAATAATAATAATAATAATAATAATAATGAAAAATGAAAAACTCCCATAAGACTGGAAATGTGCCTTGATTCACCCACTTCACAAAAAAGGAGACAAAACTGATGTGAACAACTATAGGGGAATCTCCCTCCTTGAAGTCGGCTACAAAATTTTCTCTGCATGCCTGTTGAAAAGAATACAAGAACAACTAGAGCATAAAATTGGTGAATATCAAGCTGGGTTCCGCCCTCACAGATCATGCACTGAACAGATCTTCAACCTCAAAACCGCTCTAAAATTCAGGGCCCTCAGAAACCTTCCAATCATCTGTACCTTCGTAGATTTCAAGAAGGCTTATGATTCAGTTGATCATCAATCTTTGTTCAGCATCCTGAAAGAACAGGGACTAGACTCCAAAACGCTAAACTTGACCAAACAGACCCTCACTGACACAAAGTCAAGAGTGAAATTCATGGGAGAAATCTCAGACGAATTCCTGATAAAAACTGGTGTCCGGCAAGGAGATGGACTATCACCCCTCCTCTTCAACCTCGTACTAGATAAGGTGATGAGGGAATGGGAAAACGAACTGAAAGCACAAAATAGCTGGAACCCAGTAAACATCGGGACACGAAAAAACAAGCTTGAAATTCCATGCTTAGCCTTCGCGGATGACCTTGCCCTTTTGTCCAGCAATGAAGTCACAGCAATAAAGCAAGTTGAAATTCTCCAAGAATGTGCCAGAAAGGTCGGACTTCATATCTCCTTCCAGAAAACTGAATTTTTCTGTGCAAAACTAGACATTCATAGTCTCAATACAAAATACGGACAAATCAACAGAGTCCCTCACTTCAAATACCTGGGCGAAATCCTCGAACCAACTGGACAAGAGAAAATAGCCCAAAACAACCGTGTCCAAAAACTCGGAAGAGCTTATGGGAGAACAAGAGAAATCTACAACAAAAAATGTATGTCTCTCCATGTTAAGATTAAACATTACAATACTGTAATCAAACCGGAGGCTTTATATGCAGGGGAAACTCTAACGCTTCATAGAAAGGGCGAACTGGAAAATATCCTAAAAGAAGAGCGAAAAATCATGAGGAAAATTTTAGGACCAAGACACATGGGAGAAGGGTACCGCCTCCAAACCCGGAAATCCACAGAAAAATTATCTAATATTGCGGCAGACCTCAGGAAAAAAAGGCTAAAATTTTATGGACATGTTAAGAGGCTTCCAGAAACTAGACTAACCCACCAAGTTCTTGAAAGAGTTGACAAACTGAAGAATTTTCCTTGGATACAACAAACAAAAGCGGACATGAAGAATGCACAAATTCTCTGTGAAGACATTTTGAATCGAAATATATATAGAAAGAAAATTGACAATTGGGAAGTTACTCCAGAGAATGAAGTACCAAAAAGAGCAGGTACCAAGTGGATGGAAGAAAGGAAAAGGATCTTTAGTCAACAGATGAAAGCATCCTGGATCCTCCGCAAACGAAATCATAAATAAAGGTTCGTGTGTTCCGAAAGGGACCATGCACGCATAATAATAATAATAATAATAATAATAATAATAATAATAATAATAATAATAATAATAATAATCATCATCATCATCTAGCTCGATATTTCCATTATTTACCCATGGCTTAGAGAATTGTTCCCGACTTATACTAGTCCATTTTACTTGCATCAATGTATTTGATGTATTAATAAATATACTAGATTTTGAATTGTATTGACAAGGCGGACCTTTAAATAATTAATAACAGTGATAAGTCAATACGGACCATTGCTGCCCATTATGGTCATTATTGTCATCATTATTGTGGGGGTGGGGACAATTAGTACCATGGCTTAGCTTGCTGCCTTTTCGTGCAGATGGCTGACATATTGAATCTCATTGGAAGCTAGGATGGAATTTCCACATGAAAAATCATATGATAACAGGAATGACATCCAGGTTTACATCCCCATAAAATATCAAAAGTGAGACAGGGCAGTTACAGCAACCCTGAAAATGACTGCAATAATCTGAAGAAAGTTTTATCATTACCATATCATCGTCCTTTTCATCATAATTCTTTGATTAACAATATTGTTCTAGGAATTCATTTGCTGTTTCTGATTTTTCATTTTTTTTTTCTGTCCCCAGACTCGTGAAGCAGAAAGCAGCTTCCATAGAAAAGTACATTGCCAAGCAGGACGCATTAACCCCTGTAATTGAGAAGGCTTTACGCTGTGCACGCACATTAAGTGAATTGGAGCATATTGTGAGTAAAACTTTTATATAATCATTCATTTTGTCTCTGCAATAACATCATGATAATTATTAGGAATATTGGAGTAGGCCTGTTTCACACATTCAGATTGACCTCACTGAAGTATGGAAAAAACATCAACATCATCATGATGAATTCCTTCCAGCGAGCCATTTATTACGGTCTTCGGTATTCTTCTTTTCTCTCTAGAGCATCCCGTGTTTCTCCTCTCTTCTGTAGGTCTTCTGTTATCTGATCTAAACACCTTTTACTAGGGCGTCCAGTTGGTCTTCGTCCCGGAATGATCGTTTCAGAATACTTCTTTGGTGCTCGAGTCACCTGCATCCACTTAACGTGTCCTAGCCACTTCAGCCTTGCAACAATCGGCCTTTCTTCCATGATCGGGCTGACATGCAGGTCTCTTCGTATCTGATAATTCCCAATTCTGTCCTTCTTTGTTTTCTGTACACTTTCCTTACCCTCACCTGCCATTTCTCCCACCCAACGCAACATCACAACGGTCACCAGTTAGTGTGGAGGTCAACATCGACCCAACCTGATAGGGCTGGAGGAAAGAGGACGTGAGTACTGTAACTCATCATATTATCTTTTACTTCTACCTCATTTTTCATTCTCATACTCGGCCTTTTGTTTCCACTTTCAGATCCTGGCTATACTTGTATTCTCTGTTGAAGCATTATAAAAGATTTTTCAAAACTTCACTCCATTTCCAGAAACATGACCAATTAGAACAACGTCTAACTGTCTTCACAATTCTTTAAGTATTTCCTCCAGCCAACCAATATTGTATTAAATACAGTTGGACCTACACTTACAACTAAATTCATCCAAGTTTGAATCATGTACATTTTAAACAGGTTTCTGTTGTATTTGTTCAGTGTATTTTTCATATAGAAGCAATGTATATTTTAACATAAACTCCCATTGCATTTGTTGATTGTATTTTATCACAGATTTTTTATGTTATGCACATGATGACCTTTAGGCTAGGTTGAATCATGTCCTAGGTAGTTTTTTAAACAACTATGTACCTTCTTAAACAGACCATTTATTAAAAGGCAGAAGTGTAAATGAATAGGTGGACTTTATATAATTGAATCCTTTTAGAATTTCATCTTAGATATTTGAAGTCAATACGGAATCGGAATGAAGTTCATTACTTGTCATGATGTATATCCCGATGTTGCCTAGGGTATGTACTTGTGAAATCCTTCACCAAACACTCCACCTTTTCAGTACAAATTTTCTGTCTTCAGATGTGGGTTACGATGGTTCATGGTGTGGGCTACTGTAGTCGCCTCCTAGTTCGTGAACCATGGGCAACGGCTGAGTGGCCTAGTAAGTGGTCCTGAGAGTCGGGATACCAGTTGCTATGGAATGGGAGTGGGCATCTCGGACATATTCTGAGTCATGGCCCTCCTTGTGCTTAGGCGGCTAGGACTATACAATTCACCGGTGGTCCATAACCCGTTAGAGGAGAGATCCTCACTTGGACTATGTGCAAGTAGGGTAGCATCCTACTTCATGAATTTACTGAGCTCAGAACTTTTTAAGCAAGCCTCGGACCTATGGGAGTAACGGATTCCCACTCCCATTTGACAGGCGAGGGACTCCTTGGAAACAACTTGGCGAACGAAATGGAATTCGATGGGGAGCTATCAATATTATTAATGGGGCTTATGGAAGAAAGAAAGTAGAACTGGCTGAGTCAGCAAAGAGGATGCATCTGGATGTGCTAGAAGTAAGTGATATTCGGGTAAGGGGAGATAATGAGGAAGAGGTAGGAGATTATAAAGTGTACTTGACGGGTGTTAGAAAGGGAAGGGCAGAGTCTGGGGCAGGGCTCTATATCAGGAATACCATTGCACGCAACATAGTTTCTGTTAGGCACGTAAATGAGCGAATGATGTGGGTAGATTTGTCAGTTGGAGTAATCAGGACTAGAATTGTGTCCGTGTATTCACCATGTGAGGGTGCAGATGAGGATAAAGTTGACAAGTTTTATGAAGCATTGAGTGACATCGTGGTCAGGGTCAACAGCAAGGATAGAATAGTGCTAATGGGCGATTTGAATGCGAGAGTTGGGAATAGAACTGAAGGATACGAAAGGGCGATTGGTAAATGTGGGGAAGATATGGAAGCTAATGGGAATGGGAAGCGTTTGATGGACTTCTGTGCTAGTACGGGTTTAGCAGTTACGAATACATTCTGCAAGCATGAGGCTATTCACTGCTACACATGGGAGGCTAGGGGTACCAGATCCATAATAGACTATATCTTAACCGACTTCGAATTCAGGAAATCTGTTAGGAATGTACGAGTTTTCCAAGGATTTTTCAAAGATACAGACCACTATCTGATCTGCAGTGAACTAAGTATCTCTAGGCCTAGGGTAGAGAAAGTGAAATCTGTCTGCAAACGAATAAGGGTAGAAAATCTCTAGGACGAGGAAATTAGACATGGATATGATTAGTGAGAAGTTTCGAACAGTAGACAGTAAGCAGTTTCAGGATATAGAAAGTGAATGGGTGGCATACGGGGATGCTGTAGTAGAAACAGTAAGGGGATGCCTAGGAACAATTGTGTGTAAAGATGGGAAAAGGCGAACATCTTGGTGGAATGATGAAGTGAGAGCAGCTTGTAAACGTAAAAAGAAGGCCTACCAGAAATGGCTCAAACAAGGGCCGAAGCAGACAGGGATTTGTACGTAGATAAAAGAAACAGAGTGAAACAAATGGTTGTTGAATCGAAAAAGAAGTCGTGGGAAGATTTTGGTAATAACTTGGAAAGGCAAGTTCAAGCAGGAGGGAAACCTTTCTGGACAGTAATAAAGAATCTTAGCAGTGTTTTGAGTAATTCAGGTGAACTCATAATAGATCCCAGGGAATCACTGGAGAGATGGCGGGAATATTTTGAACATCTTCTCAGTGTAAAAGGAAATCATCCTGGTGGTGTTGCGAACAGCCAAGCTCATGGGGAGGATAATGATGTTGGTGAAATTACGCTTGAGGAAGTGGAAAGGATGGTAAATAAACTCCATTGTCATAAAGCAGTAGGAATAGATGAAATTAGACCTGAAATGGTGAAGTATAGTGGGAAGATAGGGATGAAATGGCTTCATAGAGTAGTAAGATTAGCATGGAGTGTTGGTAAGGTACCTTCAGATTGCACAAAAGCAGTAATTGCACCTATCTATAAGCAAGGGAACAGGAAGGATTGCAACAACTATCGAGGTATATCATTGATTAGTGTATCAGGCAAAGTATTCAGTGGCATCTTGGAAGGGAGTCGTTGAGAGGAAGTTGGATGAAAACCAGTGTGGTTTCAGACCACAGAGAGGCTGTCAGGATCAGATTTTCAGTATGCGCCAGGTAATTGAAAAATGCTATGAGAGGAATAGGCAGTTGTGTTTATGTTTCGTAGATCTAGAGAAAGCATATGACAGGGTACCGAGGGAAAAGATGTTCGCTATATTGGGGGACTATGGGCTATGGAATTAAAGGTAGATTATTAAAATCAATCAAAGGCATTTATGTTGACAATTGGGCTGCAGTAAGAATTGATGGTAGAATGAGTTCTTGGTTCAGGGTACTTACGCTACAGGGCTGTAATCTTTCACCTTTGCTGTTCATAGTTTACATGGATCATCTGCTGAAAGGTATAAAATGACAGGGAGGGATTCAGTTAGGGGGAAATGTAGTAAGCAGTCTGGCCTATGCTGACGACTTGGTCTTAATGGCAGATTGTGCCGAAAGCCTGCAGTCTAATATCTTGGAACTTGAAAATAGGTGTAATGAGTACGATATGAAAATTAGCCTCTCGAAGACTAAATTGATGTCTGTAGGTAAGAAATTCAACAGAACTGAATGTCAGATTGGTGATACAAAGCTAGAACAGGTCGATAATTTCAAGGATTTAGGTTGTGTTTTCCCAGGTTGGTAATATAGTAAGTGTGATTGAATCAAGGTGTAGTAAAGCTAGTGCAGCGAGCTTGCAGTTGCGATCAACGGTATTCTGTAAGAAGGAAGTCAGCTTCCAGACAAAACTATCTTTACATCAGTCTGTTTTCAGACCAACTTTGCTTTACGGGAGCGAAAGCTGGGTAGACTCAGGATATCTTATTCATAAATTAGAAGTAACAGACATGAAAGTAGCGAGAATGATTGCTGGTACAAACAGGTGGGAACAATGGCAGGAGGGTATTCGGAATGAGGAGATAAAGGCTAATTTAGGAATGAACTCAATGGCTTGAAGCTGTACGCATAAACCGGCTTTGGTGGTAGGATCATGTGAGGCGAATGGAGGAGGATAGGTTACCTAGGAGAATAATGGACTCTGTTATGGAGGGTAAGAGAAGTAGAGGTAGACCAAGACGACTGTGGTTAAACTTAGTTTCTAGCGATTTAAGGATAAGAGGTATAGAACTAAACGAGGCCACAACACAAGTTGCAAATCGAGGATTGTGGCGACGTTTAGTAAATTCACAGAGGCTTGCAGACTGAACGCTAAAAGGCGTAACAGTTTATAATGATAATGTATGTATGTAATGTATATTAAGACAACATTATGAAATTTCGAGACATGTTCCGTATTCTTTTTGGACATCTTTAGTCAGTGAAATACAAGACACCTTAAAATATAGCACGGTCATTGAAAACATTGAGTGTTAACAGAAATTCAAAGTCGAATGCATCGAATTAAAATGTGACGTATTTGACGTCTCATCGTGAAAACCTTTAAAATTGTGAGAGTCCTTAAAATAAAGACAGACGATTTGTATTGTAAAGGTGGAGTGTTTTATAAAGGATTCCACTAGTATATACCTACAACAATACCGGCTTTATGACAAAATTTATTTTATGTAATTGCCCAAGCGTATGTCTGATGCTCTTATTGTTTGATTATGCAGTCTTTGGGTGAGGCTCCTTTTGAGTACCAAAATAGTCATGTCTGAAATTTGCAAGCCCACGAAGAGTCCTTCAGGCAGGCTGGATGCTGTGTTTGTTGACATTGGTGAAGTAATTTTGTTCTGTGATGTTGAGATCATTAATGATTTCTGTTAAATGTTCTTTTGGTTATATTACTTTCTCCTTGTGTGTTTTACAGTATATCATGTCTTACGTTTCTGCATCGAGTATGTTGGTGAATGGGTTAGTTATTCTAGTGATCATTGTCTTTAAGATCCTGTCATAAGCTATTGCTGTTTGCTGTTCTTCAGTCCGGCTCGTTGGCCAAATGGTTAGCGTGCTGGCCTTTGTTCACAGGGGTCCCGGGTTCGATTCCTGGTAGGGTCAGGAATTTTAACCATAATTGGTTAATTTCGCTGGTACGGGGGCTGGGTGTATGTGTTGTCTTCATCATCATTTCATCCTCATCACGACACGCAGGTCGCCTACCGGCATCAAATCAAAAGACATGCATCTGGTGAGCCGAACTTGTCCTCGGACACTCCCGACTCTAAAAGCCATACGCCATTTCATTTTTACTGTTCTTTAACCTTGTCTCTCTTGAGTTGGCTAATTTGTAATTGGATATATATGTGTATAATTGATAGCAGGATGTATTGACTGTCTTGCTTGTCTAGTTGTGCTTGGTGCAACAAGGTGCAAGAATTGTAGGAACTTTTTGTTTTGCTTGGGATTTATGTGTTTAGATTATATTTCTTGATGATATTTGTAACAGTATTTTGCTATCAACGTTGTGATTGGATTTGAAGTGTGAAATACAAATTAATTAGTGAGCTCAATGGGAGACACATATGCAGAATAAACGTAAAAGACCAAGACAGTCAAACAGATGATATGGTTGAGGTTTGTTGATGATAAATTTGTCGTCTGGATAGAAGGTCCTGAGAAACTTCATCTGTTTCTAAACCATCTAAGTCAGCAACATCCTTCAAGTAAATTCACTATGGAGATGGAGTCAGATGGAAGCCTGCCTTTCTTGGATGTGGTAGTAAGAAAGAAACCGGATGGCTCCTTAGGACATACCGTCTACCGTAAGCCTACTCACACATATCGCTATCTTCATACAGATTCTCACCACCATCCAGCACAAAAACAAGGCATTCTCACAACATCCACCAAGAGGGCGAGACAAATTTGTGAGCCATCAAACATCCAGGTGGAGATGGACACATTCAAAGTCACGTTCAAGGGTAATGGTTACAGCGATTTGCAGATTCATAGAGCCTGCATCCCAGAGAAACCACCAAGCAGAGCTCACAGAAGGAAGATGTGAAGGGAACTGCCTACCTGCCTTACATACATAACATCACAGATCGAATTGCGTAGGTCCTCTACAAACAAAATATAAAAACAGTGTTTGGCACCATCACTGAAATTGCTGACAGTCTGGGTAAAACAAAGGAGAAATTGTCCCCACTTTTACATCCTGGTGTATACAAAATTCCCTGTACTTGTGGTAAGGTATACATTGTTATTATAATCATTATAATCATAGATTACGAAATCATAGATTACGAAGGTATACATTGACCAAAAATTCCGGTCCACTGGTACTCGTATCAAGGAACAGGAACGTAATATTCGTCTCAACCAGCCAGACAAATCAGCAATAGCTGAGCACTCTCTAGCGTCTGGTCATGATGTCATGTTCCAAGATGCTCAAGCTCTTACTCACACTAGACACTGGAGGTCCAGGATTATACAGGAAGCTGTGGAAATACGTAGAAATCCTTACAATTTCAACAGGGACACTGGCTATCAATTAAGTAATACCTGATTGCCAGCCATTAAGGATTTACGTAGGTAGTTCCCTTCCCTGTCCCTTCACTATTGTTATTTCGTTTCGGTGTTTTCCAAATTCGTGCGTTCCTCATCGCCATATGTTTCATTCCAGGCTTGTATCAATGTCATACCTTCATATGTGCGTATGCCTGTTATGTTATGCAACCCTCTCAGACTGATGCTGATGGTTCCGTCAGCTTTCGCTTTGAACACTAGCCGCTGTACAGCGTCCGGAGAGCCATCATGTGATGAATGAACGTACCATTTCCACGTCTATTGAGTAACGTCTAAATTCAAACCTCATTGTTGTAGAAGCCTTTCTCGTGGACAGTCGAGATTTTCTTCTGATGACGCAGAGCATAGTTCTCTGTGAAATGTAAAGATTTTCACCTTATTTTCTTTTTGACACAGTATAAGCCCAATAGCCTATATCATGTGTGTAAGTACGGGCCGTGAAAGCATCAATGGCAACAAATAAAATATTTACAGGAAATAGCTCAAAAGATTGGTTTGAAAATTTCCTTTGAAAAAACAAATTATGCTAACTTAACTTCCGCTTGCAAACAAAATTAAGCTGGGAGACCAAGATATAAAATTTTTAGAAAAAATGAAATATTTAGGTGAAATAATCACATAATCAGAACGAGAAACGAGCATGGCAAAATAGAATAGATAAACGGGTTACAGCACAGCATGTTACCAGGAATACATATAATAAAAGGTGTGTCTCAATAGCAACCAAATTGAAACATTACAAAACAGTCACCCAGCCACAAATTACATGTGCATGTGAAACATTATTCAAAACAACAAGCACAGTTGCAATAGATAGAGTACTCAAGTTGGAAGGGAGGATAGTGAGAACCTGTTAAAATAAAAAATATCAAGTAAACGGAGTCTGGAGACTAGCTTCCAATGACACAGTTTATAAAGAAATAGAACCTGTGACTAGCACAGTGTAAAAGAAACGAATATCATTCTTAGGGCATCTAATACAGTCACCAGAAAATAGAATCAGTAGAAAAATAATAGAAAAATTATGGAAAAGTAAGAGTAAGAATAATATTAGATGGCTCACAGAGCTTAAAGAAGACATGAGAGAATTACATATTACAGTGGAAGATTTAAAATACAAAACCAATACACTCAAGATATTGAAAGATAAACACATTAGACTACAGATGAAAATCAACAAGCAGAGAATAAGGAAGATTGATTCCAGAAGCAGAAAGAAAATTACGTTCAGAAAGGATGAAACAGTATTAGGCTGACAAAAAGAACAAAAACCTCCATAAATCTGACTAAAATAGTCCTATGTTGGCAAAAAAATTAAAATAAATTATCATCATCTACACTTCTGCTGTCATGAATAATCATTTGATTATCAGGAAGTGGAGTTTGTGCGAGCATATGGTGGAATTTTAAAATTCACTGTATTACTAACTCATTGTACAGGATGTAAGTTGTTGTATGTAAGTGGATCAAAAGGTTAGGTGCACTAACGCGCCGCAGCAGCGTGCTGTGTGTCGTAAACGTGGGCACAGCGGAGAAAGGGACAGACACTGCCCACCTGCCCACACGTCTGTTAGACAGATCGTTGTGGTGTCTCATCTAATATTGTGTGAATAGCGGCCAAATGCAATGGCTCGTCAACTGGACGTTCACTCTAAATATGAGGTGCGTGCGACAATCCGATTTCTATGGGCCAAAAGGAAGAATTGCACGGACATTCATCGTGAAATTAGTGCTGTGTATGGGGAGCGGGCCATTTCCCGGCAAGGTATCGTAAAGTGGTGTCAGCAATTCGAAGCCGGACGCACGGATATCACGGACAACCATCGCGAAGGCAGGCCCGCAACGTCCAGGACCCGTGCAAAGGTCAACAGTGTGAATGCGATCATTAGGCAGAACCGGCGCATTAAAGTGAGAGAAATCGGGACGCAGCTTAACATGTCGTATGGCAGTGTATTCGCCATTGTTCATGAGGACCTTGGATATCATAAGCTATGTCAAAGATGGGTCCCACGTCTTCTCACCGATGAGCACAAGGGACAACGTTTCCAACCCTCCCTGGCATTTTTGTAACGCTATGCCGCAGTCGGTAATGGGTTTTTGCGGCGAATCGTCACAGGCGACGAAACGTGGGTCAACCACTTCACTCCCGAAACAAAGCGAACATCCATGGAATGGGTGCACCCCTCATCACCACGAAAGAAGGCCAAGGTTCAACCTTCAGCCGGTAAGGTTATGGCGACAATGGTCTTTGACATGGAGGGTTTGCTGCACGTGGAATTCATGCCGAAAGGAACGACGATCAACGCAGAGTCGTATTGTCAAACGTTGCACCGGTTGCGTAAAGCGATTAAAGAGAAGTGCTGGGGGAAATTGAGTGCCAGTATGATTTTGTTGCACGATAACGCAATACCTCCCAAGGCCCGCCAACCGAGAGAACTGCTGCAGCGTTTCAAGAGGGAAGTCTGGCAACATCCACCCTACAGTCCCGACCTAGCGCCATGTGACTTTCATCTGTTCGGTAAGCTCAAAACGGAGCTCGGTGGTCGACGTTTCCAGACCGATGAGGAGGTGAAGGCCGCTGTCTCCGAGTGGTTGTAGAATGCTGGAGGAAATTTCTATGCATCCGGCATCGACAAGTTGGTTGTGCATTCGCAGAAATGTTGGGAGTTTCTTGGAAACTATATGGAAAAGTGACCTTACAGTGTATGTCGTTATAGTCGTGTTGCTGTTGTATAGGTGGTGTAATAAATGGCCATAACTGGGAAGTGCAACTTATTTTCTGATCTGCCCTCATATTTTCAAAAGACATCAGTTCACAAACCGTGAATGACCTCGAGGATCCTGGATGTTTACGATGACAACTGAAAATATTAGAAATGTTGTAATAAAAGGAAACTAAACGATTTATTATTTAGGAGTGGTATGATTTAACATGTGTTCTTACCAGCTCTGACTTTAAAACTAAACTTTTCTTTTTTCTCTATCTTAATTTTCTCCTGCGTTGGCTATATTAGAAGTTTGTTTGAAGTTAGGTACCACCATTTCTATTCACATTTTTTACAGTTTTATAAAATATATTTAATTACAGTAGAACCTCAATTATCTGTTGTAATAAAAAGAACTTAAACTCGTGCTCTCATCCCGAGGTGGTGCAGCTCTTTTCAGGCACACCAGTTGACGTGCCATTGCATTTGGCCGCTATTCACACAATATGAGATGAGACACCACATCGACCTTCCTAACAGTACCATTTCAACCACATACCAACTCTCCTCCCATTCTTAAATTTCTGACAGTACCAGAAATCAAACCCGGGCCTCCAAGGACGGCAGCGAATAGTGCTAACCCTTACACTATGGAGGTGGACATCTGTTGTAATGAAAAGGGAGGGCAGGAATGGGTAATTGTCCTTACCATATTATGTTCTGCTAAAGATGTTTTTCTGAACTTTTCTGCCAGCAATTTTTTTCTGATTTCCATTTAAAAATATCCAGAGTAAAATAAAATAATGTCCAATGGACTGCGTAAGGATTTCTAAATGATCATATGCAGTCCCAGTCCCATGTCACTGCTCATGGTCATGATTTCGTAATTTTCAAATGTTTTAATAACTCTAACTTCTGTTTTAAGGTCCAGTACTTCACATTTTCTCCCATTAACATGTTTTGAAAGCATTGTTCACTGAAAACGCTTATACTCAGAGTGAGAACTGAAGCTGAACCAACCATTGTTGACGAGATGCAATCCTGTGATTGACCTTTTGAAAGTTTAATACGTCCGGTTAGCTGGTCTCAGGAGCAGCCTATTTGGTTCCCACTCACTCAACAGATGAGAATACAATGTGTTGTAAATGGCAACTATAGCTTCTGAAACATTTTATCTTTGTAAGAGATGCTAAGTTTTGTTATAGTCTCGTAGGCAAATAGATTTTTTTCCCTATTTATTTTATGTTGCACCAATACAGACAGGTCTTATAGTGCTGATGAGATAGGACAAGGCTGGAACTGGAAAGGAAGTGACCCTGACCCTCCCTAAATGAAGGTACAGCATCAGGTGGTGTGAAAATGGAAAACCACAGAAAATCTCCATCAGGGCTGCAGACGGTGGGCTCTGAACCCACCACCTCCTGAATGCAAGCACACATAGTTATGCAACCCAGACCGCGTAGCAAACTTGCTCAGTCAAATAGAATTTCAGCTAGGATTAGTGACTATTTAAAATGTGGAAAGACCATCGGACAATCCGATGATCGGTTAATCGATAGGCGGATAATTAAGGTTCTAATTTATTTGATTTTTCCTTTTACCAATTTAGATTACTGACTTCTTTTGTTTCCATCTTCCACAGTATGCTCCGTATAAACAAGGTAAACGCTCTTCTAAGGCCGATAAAGCGCGCATGTTGGGCCTCGAGCCTCCAGCTGTTGCGTTACTGGAGGGTACAGATTTTGTTGATCCTGCATATTTAGTTCGACCAGAAGTTCAAGGATTGGCAACCATGCACGAGGTTGAGCTGGGATTGCAACATATCATAGCAGACATCATGAGTAAAGATGGGGATCTTCTGAATTTACTCAGAAAGCTGTACGTATGAAATATAATTATTCCAGTGCATGATATAGCAATTGAGGCTTTCACAGCTGACGCTACAAATCATGTCACTGTTTTCCGGGCTTGTAGGCCGTAGTCCAGGAGCATGTGATGGTCCCGACGTTTCAACGAAGACTGCATTCGGCAAGCTCACAGTGGAATGAAGTGGTGTTGTAATTCCGCCAATTCCACGGTGCGCACCATAGCCTGCATTATATAATGAGGTGAAATTGCAAACATCACGTCATTCCACTGCGAGCTTCGCAGCTATCAAAGTCAGTTGGAAACTTAGATAATGCCGAACGTAGTCTTTGGTGAAATGTTGGCACTATCACATGCTCCTGGCCCGGAAAACACTGATGTGACCAGTGCATGATGTTTGTATAATTAGTTATATTCACAAGAACAGTAAATTCTCTATTTTAAGATTCTTTCACATTCCTTGTATGTACCTCACACACAGGGAACTAGAAAGGAGGTAAGGAATGTAACCTTTACTATGGTGATTACACAAAAGGTACTAAACACAATAAAGGAGGGAAGTAAGAGCAACTACACACTGAGGGAAACATGAGCTGGCCTACGCGGATCTCAGCCATCAACAACATCAGTAGGGCCAACTAGTGGATAATAAACCAGGAAAGTGGAAACAGGCAGGACCTACCGAGGGCATGGACATGGCTTAGATTGCAGATTCCGAAATAAATCACCGTGATCCTTAAATTTGAATAATATTATTTACAAGTGAAATTTTACAAATACTTTCCTAACAAAATCCACCAACTTACAACTTACGAAGTATATGCTCCGTGATACACATATCTTAAATGTTCTTTGATAATGGGCTTCACTACAAGTTTCAAACTTCAAACCAACTATACAACTAGTTACAAATCCAGTAGTACAATGCAAGTTAGTAGGTTAAAAGCAACGTAAAAACAATTACAATTTACAGTGAAGTGAATGTACTCTCCTAAACTCTAGCGTACATCAAGTGACACTGAACTACCAGAGGCAAACCCCAAGGTAAATGTATTAAATTACAATCTACATATATAGTGAAATAAGAAATGGGAATGCCTCGAAAACAAACTGGGAATCCCAGCAGAAAACCTATGGCGTTGTAAATAATTAATTTGGCGAATCTAGGTTAGGCTAGGGCAGACTCCTATACGAAATAGCAACTGAACATTACGGAAATTTTAACCGGAACGGAACGTAAGAGTGCTTACCCGAAGGTGCACCATCCCGAAAGCGAGGCGTCGCACACGACGCAGACCAACACAGACTAAAGGCAGATCAGGCCAAGACAAGACCAAATTATCATGAACGCTGCCTCGCTCACTATATATAGAAAACCCTGGCCTTGGAGTAGCCAGTCAGAATGCATGAGTCCGCCCATCCCCTCCTAGGTTCACCAATCACAATTCCTACTCCCGTCGTGAACTTTAACTAAAATTCTCGAATACACACGTTCGCGAATCTTCCATTTCCAGAATAGTTAGAAAATTCCTACTAGAACACATAACCCACAAAAGGCAACACACCCTGTTCAACAATTTTCTAGATACTTCCAGTAAGTACAGAATAGAAATCTATTATTTACAAATACATATGTTACAAATATTACACAGTACAGGTTAGGTCGTTACAAATAAAACATTATATCATACTTTACAAACAAAGTCTTCAAAAACACTTTCCGCTTCCACTATATTGATCACCTGTGACACTATCCTACTCATTCCTTCCTTACTTGTTTTCATAATGCGGCACCTTAAGATTGCCTTAACTAGAAAGTGGTCGGAGCCACAACTTGTTCCTCTGAATGATCTGACATCCATGATATTGGATGCCCATATTTTCTCCATCATTACATGGTCTATTTGATTACAGGTCTTTCCATCCGGCGATATCCATGTTTGCTTGTGTACCTCTTTATGAGGGAAACAAGTTGACAACACTTTCATGTTTCTGCTGGTAGCAAGGTCAAGCAATCTCTGTCCATTATCATTAGTAGTGTTGTGTAAACTATGGATCCCTGTTATTCCTTGATATATCTCCTCCTTCCCAATTTGTGCATTTAGGTCTCCTATTATCATCTTAGCATCATTTGATGGGATTGAATCTAGCACTCGTTCCAGTTCAGCATAGAACTGATCCTTGACTATCTGTTCCTTGTCTTCCATTGGTGCATATACCTTTACGATTGTTAAATTGTAGAATCGCATTTTAACACGCAATGTTGCCAATCTTTCATTTACTGCCAAAAACTGTAGTACATCATCTTTAGCTTGTTTTCGTACTATAAATGCTACTCCTTCTTGTGCATTCCTTGACTTCCCACTACTGAATATTGTGTGGGTTTTGGTGTCCCATATCTCATCCCTTCCTGACCATCTAGTTTCTTGTGTGGCTGCTTTGTCCACTTTGTTGACTTCTAAACTCTGCATCAGTACTTGCAGCGCTCCAGCTCGTAGAAGTGTGCGTATGTTCCATGTACCAATTGCATAGTCCATTGCCTTTAGCTTAGCTCATCGTTTATTAAATCCACCATTCCGAGGCATATTCTGGGGCTTCGCAACAGTTGGTTTTCTGGAGCGAGGTTGTTAACCTTGCTCCAACCCCCAGCAATCCTGGAGGACCGATGTTTTCTGTTAGGGTTGTCTCCCTTAGCTGATTGGTTTCCATTTAAGCGTTGGGAACTCGCTTTCTGCCCTTACATGACTTAGCCGTGTACCTTAAAGAATGTACCTGTTGCCCAGAGGCCACGGCGTGGACGTGCATGTATCAGACTTGGTAGGAATAAATGGCATTTCCTGTGTTTTGCTAGTACACTCCCATCAGCAAGAAGTGCACCCACAGGACCACATACTACCCCTTCGACCCCCCTCCCGAGGGCATCCATCTTCATTCATTTTCCTAACCTGGTCCTTTTTTTTTTTTTTTTTTTTTTTTTTTTTTTTTTTTTTTTTTTTTTAACAAGTTGTTTTACGTTGCACCGACACAGATAGGACGGGACAGGAAAGGGCTAGGAGTGGGAAGGAAGCGGCCGTGGCCTTAATTACGGAACAGCCCCAGCATTTGCCAGGTGTGAAAATGGGAAACCACGGAAGACCATCTACTGGGCTGCCGACAGTGGGGTTTGAACCCATTATCTCCCGAATACTGGATACTGGCCGCACTTAAGCAACTGCATATTTAGTTATTTGTCATAACGTGGGACGAGTTTTTGTATTCCAGTGTTATAGTCCTCCGCTGCCGGTGTATTGAGATACGTAGTCACGGCTCGTTTAAGTTCTTCATCGCTGTCAAATCTTTTTCCCGCCAAAAAGTCTTTAAGCTTTGTAAAGAGATTAAAATCCAAAGGGGCCAAGTCCGGGCTATAGGGGGATGGTCGTAGGTTTTCCACTTGAATTGCTGCAAAAGTTGTTGTGTTATCGCAGCTGCATGAGGCCTGGCATTGTCATAAAGGAGAACGACGCCTGTAGACAATAGACCTCACCGCGGATTTTGTATTGCCCGCCATAATTTCTTTAATGTTTCACAATACGCGTTAGCATTAATTGTGTCTCCATGGGCCATGAAGTCAATGAGCAGTACACCTCGGCGATCCCAGAAAACGGTTGCCATGAGTTTCCTGGTGGACAGAACTGTCTTGAATTTTTTTGGTTTGATAGGTGAATGAGCATGATGCCACTCCATTGACTGTCGTTTACTCTCAGTTGATGCATAACAAACCCCTGTTTTGTCCCCAGTAATGAGTGTCAGGAAAGAGTTTCCTTCATCGGAATAACGTCCCAGAAACGTCAGTGCTGCAGCCATACGCTTGGTTTTGTGCTCCTCTGTAAGCATGTGAGGGACTCACCTTGCACAGATTTTTTAATAATGCAGATGGTCTTTGACAATTTCATGAACAATTGTTTGAGACACATTAGGAAAATGTTCACAGAGTTCATCATTTGTGACGCTCCGATTGTTCTTCATGCATTCGTCTACTGCGCTCAGCAGTTGGTCTGTAATGACAGATAGTCTCCCTGAACGCTCCTCGTCGTGTGTATTCCCCCTCCCCAGGTTGAAGTTGCAATACCAGCGCCGAACAGACGATTCGTCCATCACATTGTCTCCATACACCTCTGTTAATTGGCGATTAATATCACAAGGTCGAACGTTTCGTGCATTAAGAAATTTAATCACAGCCCTCACTTCACAACTGGTGGGGTTCTCAATTTGTTTAAACATTTTAAACGATCACAGACACAACACAGACAAAGCTAGCATCACGCAACCTTGCACAGAGCAGGCAGACAAGCCACTGACGTGGTCTGACCTTGCCCAGCGGCTACCCGATTCGTCAGCGCTTCATGCGGCGCTAACGGGTACTACTTTCCGGATGGCCCTTGTACTTCAGTTACAGCGAGAGTCCTATCACTGACGCATCCATTATCACGAGTGATTAAGCGTGCACGATTTTTACAATTACCAATATTTATGCAACCCAGCGATTATGTTGCGTTTGATCGATCACCTTCAGTATAGTTTCCTCACTATGTCCACTAAGCGAGCTCTCTCGTCGACATTCGAAGGCGATGTTGGAGTTTATTAGTAATACGTGTCGACTGCTGTTCTATAAAGAAAATTCAAAATGAAAGAGAACATGTTTTCTTAACCCGTGAGTGGTCACTAGCCGAAATGTAACGTGAGTGGTCGCGCGTGAGACTTTCTCTCACCTTCTCTCACCTTCTCTCACCTTAAAATAAATATGACATTTTGTGGGGCGTAAGGCTGAAATTTAGTACTGAAATGAAACTCAAGTTCTACCTTATATATTTTAGATAAAAATGAAATGATTAGCTGTGAGAGAGAGAGAGAGAGAGAGAGAGAGAGAGGGATGGCGTATGGCTTTTAGTGCCGGGAGTGTCCGAGGACAAGTTCGGCTCGCCAGATGCAGGTCTTTTGATTTGATGCCCGTAGGCGACCTGCGCGTCATGATGAGGATGAAATTATGATGAAGACAACACATACACCCAGCCCCCGTGTCAGTGAAATTAACCAATCAAGGTTAAAGTTCCCGACCCCTCGGGGACTTCTGTGACCAAAGGTCAGCCCATTTAGCCATGGAACCGGACATGATTAGCTGTTTATTAAAGACACAAATTACTACTTAAAATAACATATGCAATATACACCTCAAATTATGACAGAGTACCGTACATCACTGATTTCAGAGGATAGTTTATATTTTCTCGCGTCTACTTAAATTTCAGAAAGGCTATTCCCATGTAAATTTTTAGTGAGGAGGTCTACATGCGTTTTGAATGTTTTTATTATACATTTACGATTAGGTTAGCTGACGACGTTTGAAGAAGAAAACTGAATTGTTTGCCACAGAAGCCTCTGGAGTGATACCGTATTTCTCCAAATCCAAGATGACTTTT
Source organism: Anabrus simplex (assembly GCF_040414725.1). Lineage (NCBI taxonomy): Eukaryota > Metazoa > Arthropoda > Insecta > Orthoptera > Tettigoniidae > Anabrus > Anabrus simplex. The sequence goes on along the minus strand of NC_090268.1, from coordinate 16,151,013 downwards.
TTTTCCTCAGAATCTCGTGTGGAAAATCAAGGGTCGTCTTGCATTCATAGTCTAATAGTAATGAACAACACTCGCAACTACTGCAGTAACCATGATGCTTCTTTTCACCACACACACACTCTCACACACACTCTCCCCCCCCCCCCCCACGCGCACACACACAACTCGTTGACAATAAATGACGGCCTCTTTATTACACATCGCTAGCCGCGGGAACTGGTTGTACAGTGCAACTGTGTAATGTCACTGGATGTCGGGGAAACAGTGAAGAGAATATCGTTCTAGTAGCCTCTACAAAAGCGTTTCTCAAATCTGCAGAATGGCATCAAAACATGCAAGCCTTCGAATTTTTAGAAAGGCCGCGGCTCAGTGGCAGAGTTATGATGCGTCTACTGTACCTAACGCTTAGTAAAGTTAAGTTTTATAGACAGCGGGAATATGTTTGTGATAGATCGTCATATTGTAAAGATACGTGGAACAGGTATTGTCGGCAACTTTTCAACGGATTCTCGTCGATATTATGATGCCAATTTTCAGTTAATGGTTATTAAACACTCGGGAATTTAATGTAGAATAATTGTGCAGCCACAATAAAATACGGCATAGGCCTGACTAAAGCCAATTATAGTGTGTAGACAAAGATAGCTTAAAAAATGCGTACTATGCAAAAAAATGCATTCAGTGGCTTGCAACAAGGGTGCTTTAAAGAAGTCGAAAATGAAATTGTGAGGTATGTGCACGAAAACTGCAAGGGCGGAATGGCCTTACCACGGCGCAGTACACTAGTTCGTTGACCTTCAACGTTCGCAATTAGGCCTATACATCGCTAGCTACTGAAGTTGGCCGAATCCAGCATGCGAGACGTGCGTGTAGCGGCCGGTTGTAGCTGACGCTGAGTAAAAGTAACAGTACCGGGTGAGTTGGCCGTGCGGTTAGGAGCGCGAAGCTGTGAACTCGCATCCGGGAGATAGTGGGTTTGAACCCTACTGTCGGCAGCCCTGAAGATGGTTTTCCGTGGTTTCCCATTTTCACACCAGGCAAATCCTGGGGCTGTACCTTAATTAAGGTCACGGCCGCTTCCTTCCCATTCCTAGGCTTCTCCTGTCCCATCGTCGCCATAAGACCTATCTGTGACGGTGCAACTTAAAGCAAATAGGAAAAAAAAAAGTAACAGTTTTATAGACAGCAAGAATATTTTCTTGATGGATCGTCGTATCGTAGATACGCGTGGAACAGATATTGCTGGCAATTTTTCAATGGGTTCTCTTCGATATTATGATGCCAGTTTTAAGTTAATGATTATTGAACCTGCGAAAATAAAGAAAAATTTTGCAGCCGCAAAAATACGGCATGAAGACAAAGATAGTTTAAAAATGCATACTGTACAAGAAAGGCATTCATATGATTTTACAAAGTACTTTTTAAGCCTGATTCAATTTTTTGAAGGAAAAAGGCGGGGTTCGATTGCATTCAGTGTCCTCTTGGATGAAATGAAACATTCACTTTCACATAGTATCGGATTTCGAAAAATAAACAAGTAAGTCGTAGTGTGGATATCATCCACGAAAGCGCAAGTTTTGAACAAATTGATTGCCGTTTTATACTGGTTGTAATGTGTATGGAGGTTTTCCCCAACTTTTACAAAAATTGGATATAACAACAATCCGCTATAGCGAGTAAATTTTTCGCTCTTATCAATTCTCGCTATAGCAAACTTCTACTGTAATATGCTCCTGTATTTATTTGAAATTTGTTTCCTTGTAAGCTTGTGGTTTCATTTTGTGTAAATTCTACTAGTCAGACATGCAGATAATAAAATGGATATTCAGTTGCAGCGGTCGTGATTGCAAAATCATGCTCGAGTCCACTAAGATGAAGGAAACAAGTGCCAAGGCCAAGGCTAAAGCTGAAATGACCAGGCAGCAGCTTTTGGAAGAAGAGCGGACAAAGGACAAATTTCAAAATTACTTCAAATTTCAATCAATTGTTCAATTAATAAAGCCTCATCAGGTAGGTTTTATGCAATGCAATTGATCTCTAAGATTTTCTTGATTTTTGATTTTATTTTCTTGGAAATATCAGTCAATCCATATCCATGATTTGTTATCGCCTTGTGTTGGGATACGGCGACGTCATTGCCGAGCACATTATACCATGTTTTACAAGCAGCCCTTAAAATGTGTAATTGCAACATTCATTTTCTGGTACCCTTCTGACAATGATTACACTAAAGGAATACCATATTCATGAGACCAAGATTTGTTTTTAATTTTAAAAATTAATTGTCTCTAAGTGAACATTATAAAGAGTAGTGTTTAGATCTGTCTTTGATTCTAGAGTTTCGTTGATTGAGAATGAAAATTCTCACTTATGGAATGTAAGGTGAAAGAAACAAAAACAATAGTTACTTATAGTCAGGGATAACTACACGATAATACATAATCAACACTAGGGTTACACAGACATCTAGACACATTTAAAAAAGAAATCTTTGTGCTAATTGGAACCACTACAAGATCATTAACACATTCATTTTTTGGATCATATGCTTGTATGCATATTTTAGTTATGCTTTGTCGATCTGGCAGCCATTTATTAAAGGAAGTTTTGGAAATAAAAGATGATTTCTTCAAATACAGTAGAAGTCCAGTATAGCGAGAATTTATAACGGCGAACAATTTACTCTCTATAACGGATTGTCCGGAAAAAGCCCATACTGTCTTCCAACATAAATATCCATGAATTAAATAAGTCTGCATAACATTGTTATTTCGTCTCGATGTTTTACAAATTCGAACGTTCCTCATCGCCAGATGTTTCATTCCAGGCTTGTGTCAATGTCATACACCTGTCAATGTCAGATGATGCATACACATGTTATGTGACCCTCTAAGACTAATTCTGATGGTTCCGTCAGCTTCCGCTTCGAATGCTATCGCTGTTGCAAGTGATAAAAATCATTGCTATCCGTACTGAAGATACTGAATGTAGGATGCTAAAAGGTTAGTTTTTTCCACCTATTCAATACATATAAATTTTATAAATTAGGAATTTATTGTTGATTCCACTTGAGACATGTTTCGCCCTTCATTGAGGGCATCATCAGTCAAAATATCACCTCAAGGTAAAAAATCAGGTAACTGGTTAGTAGTTGACGGTACAAATTAATACATATTATTAATACAATTACAAAAATTAAGTATGGGAAATAGTTGTACAAAAGTGATGGTTGAACATATAGGTTTATAGATGAAAAGTCAGCACCAATGCCTAAAATTAACATACAAACATTGACGCCGAACACTACACCTTTTCTCCCTTAATTGTTTTAATGTAAATATTTTTTAACTTTTTATTTCCCTATGATTGCGTCAACTGTTTCTCCAGAGCACCACTACCGAACTCTACTATGTTAATTTTAGGCATTGGTGCTGACTTTTCATCTATAAACCTATATGTTCAACCATCACTTTTGTACAACTATTTCCCATACTTAATTTTTGTAATTGTATTAATAATATGTATTAATTTGTACCGTCAACTACTAACCAGTTACCTGATTTTTTACCTTGAGGTGATATTTTGACTGATGATGCCCTCAATGAAGGGCGAAACATGTCTCAAGTGGAATCAACAATAAATTCCTAATTTATAAAATTTATATGTATTGAATAGGTGGAAAAAACTAACCTTTTAGCATCCTACATGCTATCGCTGTACCGCATCAGGGGAGCCATCTGGTGACGAATGAACGTACCATTTCCACTCCTATTATAACATCTAAATTCAAAAGCTCATTGTTTAAGAAGCCTTTCTCGTGGACAGTTGAGATTTTTCTTCTGATGACGCAGACCACAGCTCTCTGCGAAACGTAAAGAATATTACATCTTCTTGACACGGCACAAGCCCAAAAGCCTATATCATGTCTATAAGTATGGGCCGTGAAAATATCAATGGCTTCTTTATCAACAGTATTCATTGAGCTCGGGACGTTACTGTCCCTCCAACTGAAATGCAATAATATATGCTTTAGCAATGCACTCTAATGTTTACGCATCTACCTATCTTTTCTGATGCTTGCGATCGCTCTTCTTCTAGATGATTGATGCAGTACGATGTAGATGCTGTACTGAATTAGCGTTCCTCCAACTTGACATTTTCTTGGGCTTGATGAAAAATTCTAATCAACCATTAGTAACATACCATCTGTCATTACCTTCTTACAACATCATTCGTTCCAGCCTTATTTCTGCTCCACGCAAATATTTTATTATTATGTGATCTCGCCTTTAAAATAATTTGAATGTGGAATTATCCTGTCCATTTAATTACTCCATTTCCCCAGAATATTCCCATTAATATAATAACCATCTCCTGTGGGTGGGGGACGCAAACAAAGAGTACACCCACGATATCGCCTACCGGTCGTAAAAGGCAACTAAAAGGGGCGAGCAAGGGATGATGACGTTAGAACCATGAGATTACATGTGATTAGCACCATTATGTGTGGAGTACCATGGGTCAACGTTATTTGCAACTAGTGCCACCTTGCGAGGAAAACCATGGGTTTACGTTACACGGGAATAGTACCATTGGTTCTCCCCTCAAAGGTGGAGACAACAATAGTTTCTTGAGGTTCTGAACAAAAACTTCAACAGCAGCATGAGCAGCATCCTGGGTTAGTTGACTCCGTACTTGGCGTATTAATAATGGCTGTACTGAAACAGGATATTCAATACAGAAATTGACCTTTGTGACATTGTACCTGTTTAGCTCCTGAGGGAGCACTAGTTTTGTGCTTTGCCTCAAAGCTCTGTAAGAAAATAATCAGAGCACTTTGGAAAACTTTGCTGAGGGAGCTTTAGTTTCAAACTGTGGCACGTAATGTTGGGAGTGTGCCGGTGCAGTGGATCCTGTCAACAGGGACGTTGTCTATGAGATAAGTAAAGGCCTCTGCATGTACGGTCTTTTCAAGTACTAAATGGACAGAGGAGTAGTAGTTCACATAGTGCCACTAGATGTCAGGCTATCCCTCCATTGAGGCCATGGCCACTTCCTTCCCATTCCTTTACTATCCCATTATCACCATAAGATTTATCTAGATTATTCTAATAGTTTTATAACTGCAGTCAGGTACTTTTAACTATGGACACAATATAGTTCTGTCTGCAAATTATGTGTTTTCTCTGGTAATAATGTGTCAGAAGGATCTAAAGAAAGCAAAAACTCTCTAATTTTGTCAATATTCTTACACAACATAGCAGCACACTCAATTCACGATCCCCAGCGAGTAATGACAGGGAAATTTGGAAGGGGAAGGCCAGTGGTTTTCCTGTAGGCAACAACACAACTCGGAGCTTTCAGTAGAATCTTCTTCAGGGCAGAGATGAATTGATTTGCGATGTCGTATTCGTTCCTTATGGATTCGCAAACCCTGTGAAGGGCATAAACCAAGCATGTCACATGCTTCAACTTCGGAAATAAAGGTTTCAATTAGTTAACAGCTGAAACCATGTATGGAGCTTGGTCCGTAACCAGAAGTTGTTTTTCAAACTCTATACCAGTAGGCCAGAGTTTTTGGCAGAAGCCCATAATTGATTGCATTACTGTACTGGCATTGGCTTTCTGCAGCTCGTACATTTTTAAGAACATGGGCTTAACTTTCTTCTCTGCTAAGGGAAAAACTAAAATGTTGAAAACATACTGTTCCATTGAGTCTATGGTTTCATCCACATTGATTCCCACATCGCAATCAGACATTTTCTCCTTGATTCTTTGTATGGTTTCTTGGTAAACAGGCCCCATGTAGTTTTTTCTTAAAGTACTCTCATCGGGCATTGACATCTGTGTGTATTTTTCAAGAAATCCCTTGAAGGCTGGATGGTTCACCTTATTGAGTGGAATTTCTGCTCATGTAAGAGTTGCACACAAATCAATGTTTAATTCCTTTATATTTTGGGTTTTTGAAGAACTCTGTTGAAACACATTTCATTATAGAGGTTGCCACGATTTGTTTGCTTGAAGTGTTTTATTCATTTGATGCTTAGAGCTGGAAATGTGTTTGTTAATGTGATCTCGCTGGTATTTTTCATGTAACAAAATTCTTGAATCACAAATAGTACATCGCATAACAGTTCCATCAGTGTCTATGAAATCTTGTTTGAATTCCTGAGTCTGAGCAGTAAGTCGGGCACTGGACACCTTTGGCATGGTAATATTGGTACACTTGTTTAGTAATGTAAAAACCGTGCTAACACCAGTTCACTTGCTAACTCAGTGCGACTACAACACAACTCACTCTTGCGCTCACTCGCTCACTTTCTGTCCCTGCTCTCTTATAACACCGCGACAGTTACCAGAATGTTGTCATTCATGCTGGAACTGCAGTCTCAGCGATTTCTAGTAGCTTTCGAGCAGAACCCAGTCTGAATTTTCGGAACTACGCAGGTGCGGTTGCTGACATCTCTGTGTCACCAGCCTCCACCTTCATGCGAACAGATGACGTCTCTCACAGTAACAAACTGACATTCACAAACAGCAGGCTACTGGTTCAGGTGGGGTAGAATCACTCATTGTCAATTGCATTATTGAGGGGTACATTATAGCGGTAAAATAAGAGAAAGAGGTTTTGTTGAACACACAATTATTTTCCATTGTTGCATGTGTGCTTTCAACTCGTGCGTGGTGTTTACTGAAAGAGATAGGCTTACTATTCACATGTACACAGCAAGCTGAGGAGACATTAATTGAAAGTTAAATATTTAATATTGATTAGAAATCTTACGGAATAAATTGGAATTAAACTTAAAAGAAAAAAGGGGGCAAAAGGGGGATTTTGGGGGAAGAAGGGATAAAGGTCCAAAAAAAAGGGAAAAAGGTGCATGAAAAATGCCTCTTTTTGGAACTAGAAAGAAAATTTCACACCGTGATATCTTTTTGAAAGGCTTTAATTTACCCTAACAAATAACCCTGATTTATTATCGTAATTGCACCAGAAAATGACGTATCAGAAAATTACTGGAAAACGAAGCCATTAAATGCTCATTAATGAACCCCTATTTACTGTAATTTCCAAAACAATTAAAATATTATAGTGATGATAATAATAACAACATTAATAATAAAGCGAAAAGTACAATTCCAAGTAGCCAGTGACATCAATCGGAGCACAACATAACAGAAAGTTACCGACAGACTAGCCAGCTAGACTCACGCTAACGACATAGATTACACCAATTGAATTAATAAAAATAAGTTAAATTATTAATTTGACCACCTAATCTATACAATAAATCTTGTCTTTGTTGAATTACATAGACAAGTTAATTAAAATGTTACATGTTTTGCCTTACATACAGGCATCATCAGCCATGGGTCTAACCTTGAAATAAAATCAGGCACCTGATTTACATATAAATAAAATAAAACTAATTTATAGAAAACCTTGAAGAGACTTGAGAAAAAATTAACATATGGTAAAGACTGGTACAATGTTGGTTTAAAAGATATTGCTATGAGTGAGAAGTTGACAAATGGTGAAAGTATTTGCAATATTGACATTGTAAGACTACTATTGTAAGTAAAATGAACGAAGCAACATTTTGTTATAGACACATGGTAAAATTGCTATAAAATGATGTTGACCAACTAATGGTTAGTATTAGATAATGACGAGAATGACGATCAAAATCGTACTTTTTAAAACATAATGTTGAATAAAATAATGTTGAAAGATGGTCAAGTGACCTGTGATTATTTGTTTACGTAAGATAAAAGTCAAAAGTCAATAGCATATGGTGTTGGTTCACTTTGATGAAGAAGTACGAGGTTGTAGTTGAAGGTTAATAGCGATGTTTATATTGGACCTCTATGGACCATCTCATTTGATACAATACTATAACTTTGTTAAGAATATGGGTTTATTGAATGCTGGTCGAAAAGGCAATGTGACAGTTGAATGTAGTAACATGTTGAATGTTGGATCAGAAATAGAATATGTAAAAGGAAACCAGAAGTGTGGTGTTAATTGTATGAAAAAATCATAATAAACTTTTTTAGGTGGAAATCATGTACACTTACCATTTGACAATGTTGAGGGTAACTTGTTATGTTATGAGATAAAAGCTATTCACGACTGTCGAGCTCTTACTACGAGTGTTATAGCTGTAGGTTTGTATTGAAGGGTGATCTGTTTGCGAAGGCGTGACTATGGGCTTGTTTGTAGTACTTGGAGAGGGGCTACTATTGGTGGGGGAGAAAGAGGAAAGTGTATTGCTACGCGTATTGTAGTGGTGGGATGCCGTTGGAGGGAGCGATATTAGAGTGGGTGTGGCTATGGGTCTATTGGTTGTATTTGAATGGGAGGTATTAGCGGTGTGGGGAAGGGAGGGGAGTGTGTTAGTTATAGAGGATGTGGGAGTGCTTATTAATTTAAGGTTCAAAATTTTTAAGAATTTATTGGTGAGGGGAATTGATTCTTGTAATAATAATAAAATCTGTTCGTACAAGGGGCTTTTTTTTAATCAATGATATTGTTTAAATTCTTATCTTTGTTAAATTTCTGGTCGAGGAATATGAACAAATTTTCATATTCTGTCATGGGTTTACTTTTTTCGATTCTTTTCAGGATATGAAGGTCCTGTTCTATTGTAGTCAATTTATGCCCTGTGTCCCTCATGTGGTTGGCCATTGCAGAGAATTTATTATGTCTTTGTACATTGAAATGTTCGGCATATCTGGTTGAAAAGCTGCGGCCAGTTTGGCCAACATAAGAAAAATTACATTTAGAGCATTTTAATCTGTATATACCTGATCCAGAGTAGTGATTTTCTGTGACGTTAATAGAGGTATGATTAAAGAATAAGTTACAATTAGTGTTTTTTGTTGTATAAGCTATTTTTACATCGTGCTTCATTAAGGAATTGGTTATCGGATGAATACTATGGTTAGTGAACGTGAATTTAGCGTATTTTGGTTTGACGGGTTTTAATGGAGTTGAATTTGTTGCTAGTTTTAATTTGGTTTTATTGATGATTTTATTAATTGTATCTGTATTAAATCCATTGAATTGAGCTATTTCTGTAATGAATTGTAATTCTTTTTTAAATTACTAGGAGACATAGGGATTTTTAATGCCCTATATATTTAATAATATAAACACATTGTGTACAAGGTATTAATTAAATAAACGAAATTAGCATCATTTGCATAGTGTGGAAATGATATGATAGGTGTTGCATGGTCCTCCACATATGGTGCACTGACATCTGTCGGTGGGGCTATGGTATCCCTTGGTCGAACATATTCGGTGATGTAGTCCGTGGGCTGCCACTCTCGTATATAAATGGCGCAGTTGGTAGTTGGCCTTTTTCCATTCGTTGCTTGTCATCGCTGGGGTGGTGAGGAGTCCGGGATTGATGACCCTCGCTTTCTGTCGCCTGTCTTCTAGGAATCTGGTGCTTTGTGGTGTTGGTATCAGATTATGAGCTTTCATCACATCTTCTATAAAGAAGGTTGTGTCTGCCAGGATATACATTATTCTGTTTTGCGTGTATTTTGAGACACAGAGCATTCTTTTCAGGTAGGCTGTTTCAATTCCCTCTAATCGCTTCATATTTGAGTATGTGAGGTGGTTCCATATAAGCTGTGTGCCGTATGAGGCAGTGGGAGCAATCTTTATGTCGAATAGTCTCAGGGCTGTTGTGACGAATAGTAGACTCAGTTTCTTTATCTCGAAAGTCGCCTTTATTGCTCTTACAGTTCTGTCTTCAATGTGCTTGGAAAAGGCATGTCCTGTCACTTGCAGTGTGAGTCCTAGGTACTTGTAGCATTAGGCTATTTCTAGTACTTCTTCCCCGCAAGTGAATCTATCAGTGTTCGCCAAATTTCCTCCTTTTCTGAATTTCATTAGTTTTGTCTTTTTCCTACTTATAACTAGGTCATTTTCTTGGGACCACTCTTCCAATTTGTTTATGGCTTCTTGCAGGGGCTCTCTTCTTTCTGAGAGCAGGATCATGTCATCAGCGTACAACCACATCCTCACTTCTTTTGTTTGTATCCTTTGTATCACATCATGCGGGGTAAGTACGTTAATCATAATGGGGCTTATAGGATCTCCCTGGAGTACTCCATTTGTTTGCTGGATTCCTTTGGATTGGATTAGGCCTTCGTGGCTTCTGATTTTATTTTCTCGGAGGATGCTTGCTATGAACTTAAAGATCTGACTTTCTTCATCTAACACAGGCTTTAGTATTTCCAGTATTCTATCCCTGTTTACCCCGTCAAAAGCTTGTTTGTAATCAACGAATGCTGCATCTACATGGCCTTTGGGTTTAGCCAGGGCTTCGCTTATGGATTGGAGTACATGTCCCACCGCTTGTATAGTTGATCTTCCGGGAGTAAAGCTGCAATGTTCCCGAGGTATAACTGCCATAATGTTGTCATGGATCTTTTTAAGTAAGATGTTGTTCATTATCTTGAATGGTCCACATTCCAGGGCTATCCCTCTGTAGGATTCTGGGGTGTTCTGTGGTCCTTTCCTTTTGTAGATCACCTTGACCGTCTATTCTCTCTATACTGCCAGGGTGTTCATGATTTCTAGGCACTTGTTGTATAGGGCTGTCCATATCTTAATGGTATATATCATTGATCCTTTCATCAGCTCGTTCGAGATATTGTCTGGGCCAGCTGCCTTTCGAGGTTTGCTCTTTTCAATTGCTTGCTAAACTTCGTCTTCTGTTATTCTTTCTTCTTCCGTTAGCGGGGTACTTCCTTTGGCATGGTACTGCATTTTCTTCTTCTGAAGTATATTTGCGAAGTGGTTTTCCCATATTGTCATTGAGATACTTGGGGTCACCTTGGTTCCGGGCTCTAGGACTTTGTAGGGTTTTGCTTCTGCTTCTCGTATTAATTCTTCTTCTTTGGCCTGGGTATACTGTTGTTTCTTAGCCTTCAGGAGCGAGGTATATCTCGTTCTCGCGTGTACATAGTTGAGACTTAGAGTGTCGTCGTTTGTATCTATCTTTTTCAAGTCATTCAGTTTTTCCAGGACCAGGTTCCGTGTTGTGTAGCATTCACTGTCGAACCAGGATTTGCTTTTCCTCTTTGTTGGTTTTTGGGATGCAAACTGCATCAGAGATTCAGTTAGGTTCCTCAGTGCAAGATCAATGTTGCTCCTTTCTATTGTGTTCAGTATTTCTTCCATGTTTATGTTCTGAACTAGCAGATCGGGAACTATTTTTCTTGGCGTCCATCGCTGCTCATTTTGTGTGGTTCTCTCCATCGATATTATCTGGAATTCTGCTCTTACTGGGAGATGTTTACTTATAGCTGTGCCTGCTGACTCTGTGGTGGTAGTTATAGTTTTGAGCTTTAGGTCGTTTCCGCGGTAGAATACAAGGTCTATAGTGCTCGAGCCGTTGTGAGAGATGTATGTTTTATCCTGTGCTTCGTTGCTGAGGATGAAGCCTTCCTCTTCCTGTTCAAATAGTGCCTCTGATTTGTTATTCGGTCTGTCTATTCGGCAGTTTAGATCTCCTGCCAGCAGGGTTGGAATCTCTGGGTCAGTTTCTTTCAGTGCAGTCATTACGATTTCTATCACTTCATCTGCTGAGCACTGGGGTCTTATATAGATTCCTACGACTTGAAGATTTTTTAATTGTACTATTATGGTGTTTTCTCTTGTCTCTATGGGAATTGCTTGTCCTAGTGCTGGATTGTAGTAGCACGAGACTCCACCTGATGGTCTTCCTTTTGGCCCAGCTTTGGCCAGGGCATGTGCGGCGTGGAAACCATATATGTTCCAAGGTTCTTGTAAAAGGATTTTGCAGAAAATTAGAATGTCATTACTGGATATTATGTCGTCTGGTAAAATATTCAGAAGAGATTTTAGTCCTTCCACATTCCATAATGGGATTTTGACGTCATTCTTCTTCTTTGATTGTAGGCAATTGCGAAATTGATACGGTCGGAAGATTACTCCTTTAGGCCATAATTCCTCCCTCTCAACTTCGTGTTTGATGCGTTCGTCGACTGGAAGTTTGAAGCATTTGTTTCTTCCTCTGGTATTTAATTCCATGCATTCTTTTACTTCCTTGATGCCTTTCTCTTTTAGGTGTTCCGTGATGTCTTCGGGTGTGGTCCTCTCATCTAGGCGACCCAGAAAAAGCCAGTATAGTTTCACTGCAGGCTTTAGTCTGCTTGTCTTTTCTCCTCTTTCTATTTTAGAGAGGAAGGGTGGGTGTTCTGCTCGCGACTTGCAAGTTTCTGGGTTGTCGGTCTCTTTGATTTGTTTGCCTTTGGTGTTCGTCTGTCTTAATATTTTGTAGGTCTTCTGCTTCCTTGGGGTTTCCGGTTATGGGGTTGTTGCCGGTTCTATTTGTCTCTGCATTTCCTTCTAGAGACTGTCGTTCTCTGCGCCTTCTCCCTTGTTTTATGGCAAAGCCTTCGTTGTTCTCGTCTCTCCCAATGCTGCTCTCTTCGAGTTGCGTGGCAACTTCTAACTCTATTTTCGTGGACCGTTGGCGGGGGGGGTTCTATATCCTGCTGCATTGCATTTAATTTCATCTTTAATCAGCTTTCTGATTTTGTTTGAGAGGTTTTCTATCATAATTTGTATCTAGTGGTTTACTTTTTCCGTGATTTGTTTTTCTATTTTTGTGTTTGTGTCTGTCTTAGGTGTTCGGCCATCATGTGCCTCTAGGCTCCGTCTGTCAGTGGGGTCTTTGGTCTGTTTTGTTTTGTCCAGTTGGCCTGCAGATGTATTTGGTCGCTGGTTACTGCCAATATCTACGCATATTTCAGCTGGTCGGTCTGTAGGTGTCGTCCTGCTCTGGTTTCTGTCCGCATCTTCGTGTTTTGAGTCAATAGACAGTGTTACCAGTCCAATGTGCCGGTCGTCTTCTTCTTTGTATGTATATTCTTTTTGTTTTATTCCAGCTGCTTGGCCAACAGATGTCAGTAATCGCTGGTTGTTGTCGCTGTCTTCATGTGCTTCGGCTGGTCGGCTAGTAGATGTCACTAGGCGCAGTCTGCTTCCCACCTCCTCCTGTATGGTGTCAACAGGCAGCGCTGGTTGATGGTTGCTGTTGCCTTTTTCACGTGCTTCGATCGGTTGGTCAACAGATGTCACTGTGCGCACGCTGCTTCTCGTCTCATTATCCCTTGTGCCAGCAGATGGCGCCACTTGTACCATGAGGCAGCTGTCTCTTCCTTGGAGCGCATGATCTGTTTTCCTTTCCCTAACCTCATTTTGTGCTATATCACCAATTCCGATCTTATCATCTAGAGACCTTTTTACTTCTTTAAAACAGTTTCTGATGACACTCAACGCTTTCTGGATGTCTTCTTTTGATTCTCTTTTCAGGTAACCTCCTGTTTCCGCAATATTTGCCAGTGTTCTGAGAGCACATTCTAACCGTTCTTGTAACGTGTCCACCATATTATCCTTATATATTAGACTGTGATAAGTGGCTTTTTTATGTGAGTTGGGATGTAGGGAATCATTTTTTATGGTTGTTGGAGAAAAGGTGGGTTTTCTGTATATTTGGAAGTCGAACTTGTTTAATACTCGTGTGATTTTGATGTCTAGGAAATTTAAAGAGCTATTGATCTCATCTTCTATAGTGAATTTAATGTTGTTATCCAAATTGTTAAGGAATGATAAAATGTTATCACTGTTGTTGATTTGTTTATTCATGATTGCTATGGTATCATCGACGTAGCGATGCCAAAGACAGAGTCGGTTGATGTTATTAATTATCTTACTGTGTTCGAGATTATCTAAGTATATATCAGCTAATATTCCAGATAAAGGGTCTCCCATCGCCAAACCTTCCTGTTTGTAAATTTTCTTATTGAAGGTGAAGTAATTGTTGTTTAAAACAAAACTAAGTAATTTTAACCATTCATCAATTTTGATTTTACTTAATGTGCTATGTTTTATGATGTTAATAGTATTATTGATAGGGATATTTGTATACATGTTGGTGATGTCGAAAAAACATAAAACATGGTTTGGTTGCAGACTGAATTTATTTAGGGAATTGCAAAGTTCGATTGAGTTTTTTATGGGGTTGGAGTTGTGGAATTTGAAATGTTCTTTTAGGAATTTGTGTAGGAATTGAGAAGTTTTATAGGAAGGACTATTCATACTATTAATTATAGGTCGAATGGGGAGCTCTTTTTTTTTTTTTTATGAGTTTTGGGTAATGAGCTTACTATAGGTAATTTTGGGTTCATTATAGTTAATTAATAGATAATCTTGATCATTTAAAATGAAAGTAGAATTTTTAAGAAGGTTCCTTAAATTGCGCTGTATTTTGTTTGTTGGATCTTTATTACTCTTATACTAGGCTATTGGTTTTGTTTGAAAAAAAGGTTTCTGTTTTATCTATGTAATCCTGTTTGTTCATTATTACTATGGTGTTGCCCTTATTTGCTTTTGTTATTACTACGTTGCTATTGTGAATTTTGGATTTCAGGTTTAGAATTTGTTTCGAGACATTGTAATTGTTGTTAGATGTTACTCATTAATCAATGTTGGAAGTTTATTTTTTACTTCATAACGTATGTGATTTTGATGAATATTGAATTTTCACGACCGCATTGTAATCGAAACAGACTTTCAACGTATTAGGTCATGTTACATACATGTAGTACGTGTTGAAGAGATGTTAAGTACAGAACAAAAATGGCCAGCCAGACACCAGTGGGATCCGAACCCACAACCTCCCGATTTTGCGTTGGTTGCTCTACCAATTGAGCTATGGTGGCCTAACCATCTTTGTTCTGTTTGAAAGGATCTGAGCCAGAGGTCTGGCACTGCTGCTAGCACACTGTAGAGTGCGTTTAAGTCGCCTGTTGTGGGGCATGTCAATGAATATTGAATTTTCACGACCGCATTGTAATCGAAACAGACTTTCAACGTATTAGGTAGTGTTACGTACATGTAGTACGTGTTGAAGAGATGTTAAGTACAGAACAACCGACGCGAAATCGCGAGGTTGTGGGTTCGGATCTCACTGGTGTCTGGCTGGCCATTTTTGTTCTGTACTTAACATCTCTTCAACACGTACTACATGTATGTAACATGACCTAATACGTTGAAAGTCTGTTTCGAGTACGTGATTTTGTTTGTCAATCAGAATTTGTTTAGCGATATTAGTTTCAGTTTCAGCGATGGTAGTGATTATGTCCTCTGCTTTTTTGTGATTAGGCCAATTATGTTTAATGCCTTTGTCTAATAGATTCATCTCTTGATTAGAGAAGGTTGTATCAGATAGGTTAATTGTAGTGGAAATGTTAGTCAAATGGGAAGGGGGCACTTTGTTGGTTGTATTTCAGTCAGATGTTTTACGTTTGTTTTCTTGTAAACAAATTAATTTATGGTTTAGGGTTTTCTGTTTCTTATCTAATATGTATTATAGTTTAAGGTCAGTTTACCTTAAAAATGAACTCCATTCAAGTGGAGATAATTTTTGAGAGATGGTCAAATGTGTCCTATATATTGTAATTGTAAATATAGTAGAGATTTCTTCTTGTATAATAGCTTGATTTCATTTTTTAACCATATGCTGTTTACTTTCTTTTGAGGGACATTAGATTTTGAATGGAGAAGACTTTTTTTTTTTTTAAAGATTTGAGAAACTTAGGTACCAACTCTAATTTCAAGCAATCTTTAAGAAACTTAATATCTCTAGAAATCTTGCCTATTTTAATTCTCAGGTTCAAATACTTGTTAGGTTTTATCATTGCCTGGTTGGCATTGATATTACATGTGATAAATATCATTATTGATCCGTATTGATGATTTTGACTGAATTAATAACAAGTTAATTTATTAATTTGACCACCTAATCAATACAATAAAACTTGTCTTTGTTGAATTACATAGACATGCTAATTAAAATGGTACATGTTTCGCCTTACATACAGGGAAAATCAGGCACTGATTTACATATAAATAAAAACTAATTTATAAAAAACCTTGAAGAGACTTGAGAAAAAGAAAATTAACATGTTAAAGACTAGTACAATGTTGGTTTAAAAGATATTGCATGTAATAGATTACACCACCTTGCACTTTTTGTTGGAGTAGCAAGGAGGGAGACTAAATACTGAAGCACTTCATTAAGATAAGTTATTAACTTTAAAGTATTAAAAGGTATTAACTGTATTTAAGCATAATTGTTGCTGCATTTTTAAATAATTTTCATCAATTAAGGAGAAGTGTGTTGATGTTCTTCAAGAACGAAACATGTCATTCTTTGTATATTTGATGTATCACAGACTGAAAAGCTTTAAAGTTACATTAGCTGAATTGACTCCTTCTTAACAAAATACTATATGTGTTGTATTTGTTTCTAGGTGTTGGCCATCAATCGTGGTGAGTCATTGAAGGTGCTTTCAGTAAAGGTGACTATTCCTGAATGGGTGTTTATCCATTTACGAGGATTTTGCCAAAATCGATGGTTCTTCCGGGGAAGGCAATATCCCGTACGTACACACATGCTTGCAGAGAGCCTCAAAGATGCTTATGAACGTTTGTGTGAGTTAAGAAAAAGTACTTTCTGATGGTCGTATATAGAACAATCTCTTGTAAACCACTGCGGGCTGATTGCAGAAACTGGATTTAGACGATGTTTATGGTTAAACATTATCTAAGTATGGCTGCCACATTGCAAAGATGTTATTTATCACTCAGACACTGTCTAAAACCAGTGTTCAACCGGCCATGTTTAAACACTGCCGAGAACACCGTTTAACCTCAAACTTTACGAGTGAATCACAATTGAGATTATGTACCAGTCCGGTAACTGTCAACTTGGCTAAAAATTCTTGGCAACCGATATATTTGATTATATTTGGGATAATTTACCTGGAATTATAGGTCATTTTGACTACGCCCATATCAGAATAACATGTCCCGATCGTCAGAGGGCTGTCACATACATCAGCCGGGAGGGATTCAGTTATTATATTTACTGCCAAATAAGCACGCGTAATAGTGACACTAAAAAGACGGTTGCATTTGTGTTTTTTCCTGGGTAATCATCTCTCTAATTCAGGTAAGTTTTTGGCAACTATGATATAGGAAAAGGCAAGGACTGGAAGGAAGAGTTGTGGTCATAGTAACAGCCCCAGTATTTGCCTGATGTATACATGGAGAAACTATCTTCAGGGCTGCCGATCGTGCATTTCAAATGTATGATCTCCAGAATGCAAGCTACATCTATATGGCCCGTACGACTCATTCGGTTACACAGTAATGTAGTTTCATCTTCCCTTCGCTCAAGCTATTTAGATTACACTCACCGTAACAAAACTATAATCAAAGCTAAACTTCCTCGTACAGTGGCGTGTCACTGTAGTGTTGATAATATTATGAGATTTATTTCCGCTGAAAGTGACATTCTTATCTGTGGACAAGTCATACTCGTGCTTAGCCATATTTGAGTAATGTGTAGGAAGACGACAGCTGACTAACGTTTGGCGCATGCACCATTGGTTGTGTCAAGCAAAGATTTGCACAGAAGATACTTCTATTTCCATTTTTGAACCAATATTTAAACCTTAAATGACGTCCACCTAAACATTGGCTGAACATTGTTCGTGCAATGGAAGATTGTGCTCGACTGAGACGTCGTTTAGGTAGACATTGTCTAATGCTTAAAACTAGTCATTGTTTCTGCAATCGGCCCTGTATATTTGAACCTTATGTTTGTTATTATTAAAACAATAATGCACATAGTATTACAATATATTAAGGTTGACATGTTTCTTGATGTGCAGTACTTTGTCAATGATAATGATTTTAAAGGACCTTTTATGGAGTGATATCTACCTTTTCTTTCATTAAGCTGAACCTCTGTTGTTATTGCCTTGTTATCTTCACTGACACATATGTTTGGGGAATGGAGTATGAATGGTCTTCAAAAGATTAAAGAAGCTCAAAATTGCATGGAAAACAATGTGAAATGTTTTTCCCTGTTAACAAAATTTATCACTTATTTACAAAGTTCAAGAACTAGAAACAATATACAGATTTTTTTTTTCTTCAGAGAAAGTAAGTCTACTCAGAAGCAGGAGGTTTCTCTTTAATTAGATAAGAAAGGAAAGCTAAACTTAGACAAAGAGAAATTTCTTTGTTACATTGTGAAGTACTTCTTGGAACCCGGTATTCCATTGGTAAAGCTGAATGAAGAAATGTAAAAGATGCTGGACATATTAACAAATACATGCTTCATTTTTCAGATTGACATAATGTAGGAATCATTTCCATAATCCTTTTGACTTTCCTCTGTAAGTTAAATCGTAAGTATTTATTCATAAATGTTAAGGTGATTTATCATCATCTGTTTTAAGACAAGAGTCTAGCTCCTGAGGGAGCAATGGTTCTGTGTTTCGCTGCATAGTGCTGTAAGAAAAATAATCTGTACACTTAGGAAAACTTTGAGTTTGTTGCTGTGTAGCACAGTAGGAAGGTAAATGTAATTCTCCAAGCACAAGATGACACATAATAACCATGATAATAAGATTAAGACTCAATCATGCCTGTACTCCTGAACATTTATTTATAATAAAGGTGATCGAATTGAATATCTGTGAATGTGATAAAGAGGTTGGTGTAACCGGCATTTTTTTTTTTTCAATGTGAGAAATTCAATCAGCAACAGAACAAATTTATTCAGAAATGAATGAAATAGGGTTTTCCACTGCCCTTGAATATATTGTACCAGGAAAAGTTCGTGGGTTTAGGGCATGAGAAGGATCTCAGGTAGTGGAATTTGATTTTGGAGCCGATACAGAGCAGGATAGATTCGCAGGGCAAATAATAGATGGTTATACTTTTTCCAAATAATTTATTAATAATGTTGAATGATTTATCACCCTGCAATATTAATATAGGACTCAGATCTTTCATTGAAATCAAAATTTTAAATGTAAATCTTCTTGAATTCAGTTCGAGAAAAATAAATATCACTGATCCTACAGTCTTTCTAACTTTTGTGAAAACACAAAGTGTCAGTTCTTCACCTAAAGTCTTTCTAAGTATTAATTCATGAAATGAACACACACTTATAATTGAAAATTGTAATAAGAATTTAAATTTCTGTTGAAAGTTTCTTAATTTGTTAGCCTTGAAATATAGAACACTTGAAAACTCTAGAGTTCTTCTATGTAATATGAATATTAAATTTTGAAAAATAAATTCATCATTAAAGATGAACTTTTGAGAAATGATGAAAAACTACGAAATATTGTTCACACGCAGCACTGAGAAAATCACTGTTCAAGATTGATAAGAAAAAGTCAGTCAGTTTGTGATTACTCACTTAGTAAAGAAAATTTGGCTTACAAGTGTTGATGTGGAGAATGGGAGTCTGGAACATTCCGCGGAGTGCGGACGGAGACTCGAACTCGATGTTCCACGAAGAAACCATGTTGACGTCCCTCGATGGGTACCATAGATGAGATGGTGTTTGAGGTAGCTGGATCTTGTAGAATTTCACCAAGATTTCTGCTGCTCGTGGAGGTGATTTTAGCACATGGAAAGTTCAGTTGGCGCGAGTAGTAATTACAGATGCTATCATTCACTGTCAAACACAGTTCAGTTCGTATTTTAATTTTATGACGTTAAATGAATAATTACAGTCCTTGCTGCATAAAACACTATTTAAAATCGTCACTGAGAACGTCCATAAATACACAGTTCAAACACTTGAAAAAGCAACGTGTAATAATTCTCATCACAGTCTCTGATCACAGTCTTTGAATCACTATCCTAGCAGATAACACTGATTTTCTGGTAGTGATAATATTATATTACCTTAGAAAAAGTTCTTAATATTCACCAAGTTTATCACTGGAGTAAGTCGTGTCCTAGTATGGCACGAACACTACGTAAATAAAGAGACACAGTTCAAGGGTGTACTGTATTAGAAGAAATGAGTCCTAGAATAGTTAGAGTTATTGTACACGACAATTTCTGTTTATTGTAGTAGTTCAATATTATGTGAAATTAACTAAGTCCACACGTCATGTTCTAGTCTGTGAATATAAAATATTTGACTTCGTATTTCAGTGATTTCACACGTGTTATATTTCGAAATGTCTGTGAATTATATTGTAGTCGCGGCACGATAGACTAAATACGGTGCAACGTCTTTTACAAGTGCGACGGCGATTGATTATCCCATAATTTCGTCTCCGCGAAACGCGACGGAAAGTACTATCTCCGAGACTGCACTGACAGACTGTACGAGGGTCAGTCTCCCCTCTCTCTCACACACACACACATACTGCACTGCACTGCTTGTCAGCCTTGACATAGTGGCATATATATCTGCGCCGGGAGGGTGGCGTTCTGAATCATGTGTCCGAGAGTGCTCAATCTTCTTAAACTTTATATTGTTATAACTCAAAAACTACTGGACAGATTGGTTTGAAATTTACAGGATTTTATTTTTACGATGTCTGCTACAATTTAGCGTTGGTCCTGTTCAAATCGGTTAAAGCGTTAAAAAGTTCACAAAAGAAAAATTCTTTCGAGAAATGTCTCTAGGGGAGGCAAGTTTCAAGCGGTAGGTGACGTCACTTGACCTCGCCTGGCTCGCTCGTGGAGTCTGGTACGTACTGGAATGTTCCTTCTCTCAGCTGTTCGCATGTCGGGCGGAAATTGTATGCTGAAATAAAGTTTTTTTAGTTGATATGTGCCAGGGCCTAGGCCTTCCTGGTACAATATCTTACCTGTTATATAATCCTACAGTTCAACTGACAGTCAGTGATTCATTTCCTTCAAGAAAGCAAACTAACAGCATAAATTTATTAATATAACTGACAACCTACTTTATTTATTAATATAACTGACAACCTACTTTATATGTGATTCGGTCTTGTCTGGTTGGTAGTTAAATGGCGTGATAAATCACACTGGTGAGAAGATAGTAGTACCCTGTATCCCCCTGTATTTTTATTCTACTGTTTTACTAAATATCCCATAAACAAGAATCGACTTTCATAGATATGTACTTTAAATAGCATAACGAGATATTCAGTATGGCTCTTAATATAAGAATTGTAAACATCAAAGAGGTTCAGTGGCTGGCTGGAGGCTATATATACAGAGTCCAATAACAATCGAGGAGGAGGAGAAGAAGAAGAAGAAGAAGAAGAAGTAATTATTCGAGGGAGCAATGTGGTTAGGGGCGTGTATCTGTGAGTTTGCATTCAGGAATTAGAACCCTACTGTCGGCAGCCCTGAAGATGGTTTTCCATGGTTTCCCATTTTACACCAGGCAAATGCTGGGGCTGTATCTTAATAAAGGCCACAGTCAGTTCCTTCCCATTCCTAGCCCTTTTCTATCCCATCATTGCCATAAGACCTATCTTTGTCGGTGCGACGTAAAGCCAATTGTAAATATATACACTATGGAGAATTTTCATTTCTACTAACACGCAAACTTTCCAGTCGCACTGATCTGACTCGTATGAGCTCTTCTTGAATTAATGTGTGATCCATTTATTCTTCTTTATTAAACGTCATAGAAATATCACATTTCTACTCAAAACACAACTTTTTATCTTTCTAATATGCTTTTATGGGGAATCCGAGACTTTGGAGAGAACCGAGGCTTCATTTGTACAGCAACGCAAGCATTCCGAGTCGCCTGTATCTTCGAAGAATCCAGTGAAATGGTGGTAATGATGATGTTGATATAAAGATGATGAAAAAAAATTTGCTTTTGTGTGCAAGTTGTTCTCTTAATGCCACTTGGAATTGTGTTGAGGAATGGAGGGATAGCCTGACATCTAGTGGCACTATGTGAACTACTACTCCTCTGTCCATTTAGTACTTGAAAAGACCGTGCATGCAGAGGCCTTTACTTATCTCATAGACAACGTCCCTGTTCACAGGATCCACTGCACTGGCACACTCCCAACATTACGTGCCACAGTTTGAAACTAAAGCTCCCTCAGCAAAGTTTTCCAAAGTGCTCTGATTATTTTCTTACAGAGCTTTGTGGCAAAGCACGAAACTAGTGCGCCCTCAGGAGCTAAACTCTTGTGTTAAGAACCTGTCACAGTGTATTCATGAACTGGTCTAATCCTTTATACATCCATCTACTTAATCAACTGTATTATACAAACCGATCCCCGTTGACTTAAGATTTTTCATGCAAAAAGAGTATAGTATATACTGGTATACTGGTGTACTTTTCCAGTTTTAAGTCATGGTATGCTGTACGCCATCTGTGTTTAGTTACGTAAGTTCAAGAGCTGATGTTAATTGTAGATCAAT
Organism: Anabrus simplex; assembly: GCF_040414725.1. Lineage (NCBI taxonomy): Eukaryota > Metazoa > Arthropoda > Insecta > Orthoptera > Tettigoniidae > Anabrus > Anabrus simplex. The sequence goes on along the minus strand of NC_090268.1, from coordinate 16,128,713 downwards.
CGATCACAGACTTGTTTGTAGTAGTATACCATTTGTAGTAGCTGCTGGTTTGCTCTTAATTGTTTTACGTTCGAGATGGTGCAGATTTTTCCTATCGTGAAGGACGCACCGTAGACTTTTGTTATAAAAATTGGAAAAATAAATCCATTTATTACGTGGATAAATACAGTATTGTCATTTTAGCTGGGCTTTATTTTCAAGCCTTTATTTGTTATTGCCTAGATCGCTCTTTGTGGACTTGCTTGCAAGGAACAGATAGTGTGTGAAGTAGAAAATGTAAGGTATGGCTTGAATTAAAACAAGCATTGAGATAAAAGACAATGTCACAAGGGTCAATTTCTGGATTGAATATCCTGTTTCAGTACAGCCATTATTAATACGCCAAGTACGGAGTCAACTAACCCAGGATGCTGCTCATGCTGCTGTTGAAGTTTTTGCTCAGAACCTCAAGAAACTATTGTTGTCTCCACCTATGAGGGGAAAACCAATATTGGGCATTGATCCTGGTGAGTGTAAGAGAATGTATGTATTAAGGTGCCCGTGATTTTTGAAGGTCTATATGTTGGTGGGAATTCATCGTAGATTCTAGTACGGCTCCATGGCTTAAGGGTTAGCGTGCTGGCCTTTGGTCACAGGGGTCCCGGCTTCGATTCCTGGCAGGGTCGGGAATTCTAACCATAATTGGTTAATTTTGCTGCCAAGGGGGCTGGGTGTTTGTGTCGTCTTCATCATCATTTCATCCTCATCACGACACGCAGGTCGTCTACGGGAGTCAGTTCAGCCAAACATATCCTCGGACACTCCGGGCACTAAAAACCATACGCATTGCATTCCATCGTAGATTCTAAAAAGTAAGATCTCTCTCCTAACTAATAGAAAATGTGTAATTTCTCATTTGGATGTTGAATGTTCTACTCTTAATATGTCATGTACCAGTTAGCTCCCTCTGTGGATTCATGGTAGAGTGTCGGCCTCCATATCCCAAGATAGCGGACTCAAACCCGGCTGAGGTAGTCAGATTTTTGAAGGGCAGGAAAAAAGTCCTTTCAGGACTCCATATTGTATCATATCAGTATGTAAAAGATCTCTGGTGACACATTTGAGTTCACCCAACAAAATTAATTAAAACTCAGTCTTAGATGCCCAAGAGAGATTCGGTTTACTCTGCCATGTAGTAGGCATGGCATAAAAAGGAGCATCAAAATTGACAAGAAAGCGGCCATATGGCGTCAAATTAAAATGCTTGCACACTGTAGCTGAGGCTATACAATGATGATGATGATGATGATGATGATGATGATGATGATGATGATGATGATGATGATTGTTGTTGTTCTTTGTCTCCCTTGTTGTATTTAGTCACTGAACTGTGATTACAATAATAAACTTACAATAGCAACTTCACAAACTACATAAATCTTCATTATAGTCTGTTATGCCTTTCAGCATTCAGTCTGCAAGCCTCTGTGTATTGACTGACTGCTGGCACAATCCTGTATTTGTAACTAGTTCTGTGGTCTCGTTTCGTTCTATACCTCTTATTTTTAAATCGTTGGAAACTGAGTCTAACCATCGTTGTCCTGGCCTCCCTCTACTTCTCTGACCCTCCATAACAGAGTCCATTATTCTTCTAGGTAACCTGTCCTTCTCCATTCGCCTCACATGACCTCACCACCAAAGTCGGTTTATGCATACATCTTCATCCGTCAAGTTCCTTCCTAACTTATCCTTTATCTCCTCATTCCAAATACCCTCTTGCCATTGTTCTCACCTGTTTATACAAGCAATCATCCTTGCTACTTTCATGCCTGTTACTTCTAGCTTATGAATAAGATACCTTAAGTTCATCCAGCTGTCACTCCCACAAAGCAAAGTTGGTCTGAAAACAGACCGATGTAAAGATAGTTTCGTCCGGGAGCTAACTTTCTTCTTACAGAATACTGTTGATCGTAACTGCAAGCTCACTGCATTAGTTTTAGTACACATTGATTCATTCTCACTATATTATTATCCTGGGAGAACACACATCCTAAATACTTGAAATGATCTACCTGTTCTAGCTTTGCATATCCAATCTGAAATTGAGTTCTCTTAGATTTCTTACCTACTAACATCAGTTTCATCTTGGAAAAGCTAATTTTCATACCATTGCATCTAATTTCAAGTTCCCAAACTGTGGACTTTTGGCACAATCTGCCATTAAGACGAAGTCGTCAACATGGGCTAGATGGCTTACTACATTTCCACTTACCTGAATCCCTCCCTACCACTTTATACCTTTCAGTAGATGATCCATAAAACTAAGAACAACAAAAGTGAAAGAGTACAGCCTTGTCTGAGCCCTGTAAGTCCCTTGAACCAAGAACTCATTCTACCATCAATTCTCACTGCAACCCAATTGCCAACATAAATGCCTTTGAATGATTTTAATAACCAATCCTTATCCTTTAGTCCCCCAGTGTGGTGAACATCTTTTCACTCAGTACCCTGTCATATGCTTTCTCTAGATCTACAAAATATAAACACAACTGTCTATTCCTCTCGTAGCACTTTCATTTACCCGGTGCACACTGAAAATCTGATCCTGACAGCCCTGTGGTCTTAAACCACACTGGTTTTCATTCAAATTCCTCTCAACCACTGATCTCGCTCTCCCTTCCAAGATGCTGGTGAATACTTGACCTGGTATCACAACTGCGAGCTCACTGCAGTAGCTTTGCTGCACCTTGATTCATCCTATATATTTGAAATTGTTGTTGCAATCCTTCCTGTGCCCTTGCTTTTAGATATGTGCAATTACTGCATTTGTCCAATCTGAAGGTACCTTATCAACACTCCAGGCTAATTTCATCCCTGCCTTCCCACTATAGGTCACTATTTCGAGTCTAATCTAACCTATTCCTGCTGTTTTATGGCAATGGAGTTTATTTACCATTCTTTCCACTTCATCAAGTGTAATTTCACCATCATTGTCCTCCTCCCCATGACCTCAGTTGTTTGCAACGTCACCAGGAAGATTTCCTTTTACGTTGAGAAGATTTTAAACACAATCCTTTCACCTGTCCAGTGATTTCCTGGGATCTATTATGAGTTCACCTGATTTACCCAAAACACAATTTATTTCCTTTCCCCCTCCCTTCCTAAGATTGTTTATTACTGTCCAGAAAGGTTTTCCTGCTGCTTGACCTAGCCTTTCCATGTTATTACCAAAATCTTCCCACAACTTTTTTGATTCAAAAACTATTTGTTTTGCTTTGTTTATTTCATTTATATACAATTTCCTGACTGATGTTTGGAGCAATTTCAGGTAGGCCTTCTTTTTACGTTCACAAGCTGCTCTCACTTCATCATTCCACCAATATACAGTATTCGCTTTTTCCCATCTTTACACGCAGCTATTTCTAGGCATTCCCTTGTTGTTTGTACTACAGCATCCCTTTTCTTCATCCATTCTCTTTTCCAGATTCTCTCTGGGTAGGGTAGTGTACCAAAGCCCTCCACCTTATTATTTACAATACAGTCCACAACAGAGCTCCTCCATCTCATTCTAGGCCGTCCCCTAGCTCTCTTTCCAGTCTCTGTATCCATCAATGGTATTCTCTCTCCTGGCATTCTCATCATGTGTCCAAACCATTTTAGCTTTGCTATATCAATCTCATCTTGAAATATACACACTTCCATGCTTCTCCTTATTTCCTCATTTCGTGTTCTATCTCGTCTTGTCTTTCCCTGTATGCTCCTCAAGAACTTCATTTCAGCATCTTGTATCATACTTTGGTTCCGCTTTGTCAACGTCCAGGCTGCTGAAGCATAGGTCAGTATAGGTTTATACTAGGACGAGTATAAAACCTTCTTGCACTTCATTGGCACATCTTTGTTCCATACAATGTCTCTCACACACTGGTAGGAACTTGCAGACTGCTGTATTCCTAAATCAATTCTCCATCCAAATTTCCATCTTGTGATATCACGCTGCCCAAATATTTAAAAGCTTTCATTACTTCAAGAGGTTCATTTCCTATTTTAATCACTTTTCAATATGCCATTGTTGTTTTATAGTCCCCACGTTTTAATACTTTCCTCTCCTCTTTAGAAATGGTAGATATAGTTTTTACTGTACCCATGGATACATGGGTTAAAATGCCCTCACGTCAGAAAAATTGTATCTAGTGTTTCCATATCCCTTTTGGATAGTTTTTATTTGTATATTCAGTAGTTTTTCATCCCTGTATGCCACAAATTCTCTTTGTATATCCTTAACCTGCTTGCTGTCCATTGTTTGGAACTTTTCTCTAACCATATCCATGTACTTCTGTGTAATTTCCTTGTCTAGTTTCCTCATCCTAGAGATTTTCTACCTTTATTCGTCTGCAGACAGATTTCACTTTCTCTGTCCTAGGCCTAAAGATACTTCGTTCACTACAGATCAGATAGTGGTCCGTATCATCAAAAAATCCCTGGAAAACCTGCACATTCCTAACAGATTTCCTGAATTCAAAGTTAGTTAAGATTTACAGTGAAACCCTGTTAGTGTGATCCTCATTATCCTTTTCCCTATTAGCATGTCATAAATTCAAAGTCCCAATTCTCATCGTATTAAATTTCTATAAAAATCGCGTCACAAATGTTTGCTATTACTGCTTAGTACGATTACATTTTTTCCTAGTCCTGAAAATATTATTTGTCATCCCTTGTGAAATTAAGGTGGTTTCCAACTCGGCTAAGAGTCATCGCCACAGTTGCGTGGTTATGGGAATAACCTTTGAATTCCTTAACTTCACATGATAATTTGCACCTTCAGGGAACAAGCCATTAGCCTCAGGAATGTTCAGTTTTGCTTGCTGGTTAGCAGCGAGATTGCTGAATAACACAGTGAGTCTATTTGTCTTGTATTTCGCATTCTTTTCAGAAGTTAGAAATTTATTTTGTGTTAAGTGGTACAGTGAAGTGCAGCAAATATTTGTTGCGTGATAGCCTATATCTGGATTAGGAACATAATCGTGTATAGTTGACTGGCGTGGTGGGTATTTGTCTTCTGATAGCCGAGTTATGGATACGGAAAAAATTGTGGAATTCCTTTCTAATGAAGACAAAAGTAAAATCCGTCAGAAAGTGGAGTAGCATCTGCATCTTCATAGATGGCGTGAATGTTGAAACTTGCACCTTCGAGTATCGACTCGATCACTTGAGTTGGTTGAAGTTTTGTCAGATTCAAAATGGCAGCCAAAATAATTCCTCACAGTTGCACATGGTCGAGTGTAACCTCCCAATTCATTGTGTAAAAGTGTGACCAGAAAATAAAGTTTAATAACCCACTGGTCCAAAATAAGAGGCTTTTACTAACAGTTGTTTTAGAAAGAGTAAGCAATAAAACTTTGATATTTTTATTGGCCCTTGTGATAATGTTTCCATATTTGTTGCCTGGTGTTTTTCACACCTTTCAGTATACCGTTGTTGTTTTATAATCCCCAGTGGAAAAGTTTTTCATATTTATTCTCTCATATTTTTCACACCTTTTAATACTTTCCTCTCATCTTTAGAAATGGTAGAGATAGTTTTCACTGTACCCGTGGATACATGGCGTAAAATGCCCTCATGTCAGAAAAATCGTATCTAGTGTTTCCATATCCCTGTTGGATAGTTTTCATTTTCATTCAATAATTTATTTTCTCACTTAACACATTATTTTTCCTTGTCCTCCGCAGAAACATCTTAACGAGGTTTTAGTGTGGTCTGTTGTGGATCTGGAACTACCGGGTGTCCACAATTAAAGTTATGGTATTCAGCGTCATGCAACACGGGCTGTAATGATCGTGGGAGTCTGAAAGTTCGTAGATATGCTAAGTAAGCAATGTGCTCGAAAATTATGCCACAAAAATATGTTTTTTTAATACAAGAATGCGATGCTACTAATGCCATAATTTAGGATAGTGTTAGCAGTATTTACATCAAATTAGTTTTTTCTGAATTTCACCCTTCGTCCTCGGCCATAATACATCACCACCAGTGAAGGGTTAAAGGACTTGACTCCAGCAAACTTATGGCGGATGACCTTCTGTGCATCTTTCTTGGCATTATTTTATCTAGGTTACACATCCCTTACTCTTTTTCAGTGAGATTGATTATTTAAAATCCTGTATTTAGAACAATTATCACGTTATCAGGAGCAAATTAAGAAGAAATTTATTTAGTTCAAAGAACCTCCAACATTACCACGTCATATCTTTAGAGTATTACTTTATTTTCTGTGCTCTTACTGTCTCTGGATAGTATTACATATTCTTTGTTCTTCCAATCTACTTTTTCAATGTTAATTTTGTTTATTTCCGTGTTTTGCCTCCCAAACTTCCTTGATTTAAATTATTTTTGTGCTATTTTTTTCATATTTGTTAATTTTGCCTATTCCAAATGAAAAGTTTAGTACTTCAGTGAAATATTCAGGAAGATAAATAATTTTTTCCTATAACTTATTGTTTGGCTATGGCTTTCAAGTCTAGAATAGTATATAGTCTTCAGTTTTATGCCCTTAGAAAATAGAAACCTTACTACTGAGCATTTCACCAAGGCCTTCACTTTGATTCTTCCTTCAAAATTACATTGTGTTTTTTACTGTGTTCATTGTTTCTATCCAGGACTAGCAAAAGTAATATTAAAGTGATCAAAATGACACCAGGTTGTTTCTTGACAGGGTTTCGTAATGGCTGTAAACTGGCTGTGGTTTCGCCTACTGGGGATGTCCTGCAGACAGATATTATGTTTCTCCCTCAGCAACAAGGCCCCCCAAATGCATTTGATCCAAATGCTGAAAAACTTCGCAACATGTTACTTAATCACGGGTAAGACTTTTCGTGCAATTTATTTTCAGTTAGTGGCAGTGATGGTTGTTATTTTACGAGGCAGAGCAATAAGATTATTAGTCCCTAATATCATTAACCAAAGTACGAGGACGGTTTGACAAGTTCTCGGAATCACCGCTAGATGTCAGTGCTAGAGCAACAAGGTTCCCGCGCAATAATCACACATCCTTTGTGAGTGAACATGTGGCGCGTCGGTGCTCTAGCTGCAGGAGTGTGGTAGTGACGACTCTTTGTTGTTGTTCCCGCGTAGTGATTTGTAACAATGGAAAAAAAACTGAGATTCGAGCAGTGATTAAATACTTTGTAAAGAAAGGTATGAAAGCAAATGAAATTCATGCCGACTTTCAGAACACACTGGGGGACTCTGCTCCTTCATTTTCAACTGTTGCCAAGTGGACCAGCGAGTTTAAATTTGGTCAGGAGAGCTTGGATGATGATCCGCGTAGTGGACGGCCAAAAAGTGTTACGACCACAGAATTTATCGCAAAAGTGCATAAAATGGTCATGGAGGATCGTCATCTGAAAGTGCGGGAGATTGCTGAAGCTGTAGGGATGTCTTCTGAACGGGTATATTATATTTTAACCTAAGAATTGGGTATGAAAAAATTATCCGCAAGAATGGGTGCCGCGGCTCTTGACATTGGACAATAAACGCACCAGATTGGAAATGTCCGAACAAAGTCTGGCCCATTTTCAGTGTGACCAACAAGATTTTTTGCGCTGGTTTGTGACTACAGATGATACTTGGGTCCGCTACTATACCCCAGAGACAAAACAGCAGTCAAAGCAGTGGAAACATGCTGATTCACCACCACCAAAGAAAGTAAAGGCAGTGTGTTCGGCCGGAAAGGTCATGGCCTCAGTTTTCTGGGATGCAAAAGGCATTCTGCTGATAGATTATCTTCCTACTGGCCAAACAATTACGGGGCAATACTATGCAAACCTCCTAGACCAACTACAGGAAAAGATACGCGAAACAAGGCCTGGTTTGGCAAGGAAAAAGGTCATCTTTCATCAGGACAGCGCTCCGCCGCACACAAGTGTTATTGCCATGTCAAAACTTCATGAAATGGGTACGAATGTTGCCACATCCACCTTATTCACCTGTTTTGGCACCATCAGACTTTCATCTATTCCCCAAGCTGAAAATTTTCCTCGGTGGACAGAGATTTTCTACAAGGGAGGAACTGACAGCCGAATTGGAGAGATATTTTGCAGGCCTGGAGGAATCTCATTTTTGAGATGGGATCAAGGCATTGAAACATCGCTGGACCAAATGCATTAGTCTACAGGGAGACTATGTTGAAAAATAAAAGCAGTTCCACCGAGGTAAGATACTTAATTCTAGTACATTCCGAGAACTATTCAAACCACCTACGTATGAGGTGAGGATGAGGGTACTGGCTGAAATAAACAGAAAAGTTCATATGAAAAAGGGAAACAAAAGAATCTCTAGGACTCTTACACCTGATGCCGTCGGTCTAAAGAGAAAGAGACCCAAGAGAGGACTGATAGGAAAGATGAGAAGATAGGTGATACCAGATTTCCATAATTGCCACGTAAATCTTGAAAATATTGCAAACCATCCACTTCATGGTCTATATCGATAAATCAATCAATAAATCAAGCAGAGAAATTGTTCCACCTTTATTTTGCCTTTGGCAATTTAATTTACAAGTAGTACATGTTTCATTTAGGTTGATTAACATCATCAGCTACACTTTTTGGTTTAGGTAGAAATTCATAAAGTACAGGGACGTACAATTCCATGTGAATCTTAAAAAAATCTCTAACATATTAAAAACTTTTTTAGGTTAGTTCTTTAAAAACTTAGGAAGTGGCGAGGGGGTGAGATAGGTTCAGAACTTGGCTATGTCTATTTTGGTTAAAACGTATTGCTAGTAATATTTCTAAAAACATGTTATAATTAATGACTAGAAAATATCTTTGTTCTTTTTTAATAATATATTTATTGCAGCTAATTGCCTTATACCTTTGTGTTCCCATAACTTGGAACGTAGAATGTAAACTGTCTTCTTATGACACCATTTTCTAGTCATCAATTATAACATGTTTTTAGAAATATTTACTAGTTACAAATTTTAACCAAAAGGGACATAGCTAAGTTCTTAACCCCTCTCCACCCCCTCGCCTCCTCCTACATTTTTAAAGATCTAACATAAAATAGTTTTTAATATTGAACCATACTGTTCATGACTTGATATGTGATATTTAACGCAATTGTAATATTGCGCAATAGGATGCCAAGCATATGGGCGCGAAGCTGAATGGAACGCGGGGGCTTGGATGTGGTTCCCTAGGAAGGGTGTGACCATGTATGAGTGAAATAGAAGACGTGTTGGAGAGGGAAGGAGAGAGAAGAATTTTGTTTTGGGAAGTACCATGCCACCTTAACAGCATTTAACGCAGGAAGAGACAGGTTTACCACGTCATGGGAATCGAGTGGTATCTCATCTCCCTGAGGGTTTTTCGGGGAGATAAAAGGATGAAAATAATCCCCAGAATTTTGCGAACATGATGGTATGTCCTACGCCATTAATATATGACAGATTCGATAATTCTACATTAAAACAACACCGTGGGAAGCAGTCGAGTAGCCACATACCAGAGTCAAGTATGTATCGCTGTGGATCCCCTGGCTTGGCTTCGGTTTCTGCACCCTATAAGAGTTAGGAGATTTTGAGGGAAGCACCTCATTCAACTGCAAGATCGCTGCCAGTGCGTGTTGCGTGTATCTTTGTCTGTCTTGATTATCGCGCCATAAACTTTTGTTTGAACAAAGATTATGATTACGTTTGAGCATTTGTGCTAACTTTATTCAGAGAAGTGATTTGAATAAGAGTTTTATCGTGAGGTTAGATTTGGATTTTATCACAGTGCAGTCATGAATCTGTAACGACCATAAACTATCCATCTGACTTCTTCACAGAAGTGGCACGGGTAGGCTCATAGTAAGATGATGATCAGTAGTAGGATTTGAACTACAAACTGAAAGTATTCAGGTTGTTTTGGACTGATGCACATGTGTGGTTGAGTTAAAATAACAATTTATCTCGACAAATAAGGCTACGAACTCTTATTCCGTGCGTGGTTTCACAATGATAGAAACTATGACCTTAACGTCACCAAGCTTGTAACCTATCGGTTATGCACAAGAAACGGAGTTGGAGTGACGATTGTGTTGTGCGGTTAAATAACTGAGTATTTAATTCCAGTAATTCCCTCAACGACTTTCAAGACAGTGTGTACGCAAACTTTAAGCCGAGCATAGAAGATGCCTATGATGGACCTACCTGCAGACATCAGTACAAGAGGATCAACCGTGGACGTCTTCCTCATGTCTGGCTAAATGCCATAGCCGGGTCTCGATGGAGAGAGCAGAGGGTCGCCTAAAATGAGCTAAGTGAACCAAGGTTGTTAGCAGTGGTAGGATTAGTGACAGTTACGCAGAGAGTTAGCGATTAGTCATGTAAATACGAGTTAGTAAAGCCTTTTGGCAAGTAAGATCATGTCATATGAGTCCATCAGGCCATTTAATAAGATAATTTTGAAGTTATTAAAGCTTTTAAGGCATGTAGTTAATCATCTTGGAACTTGTACAGTTTGTTATAGTATTTTACGGGTGATAAGGGAGTTACTTGCCAATTAGGATTGTTTCTTTTTGTGTTATGTCGGAATATTCCTTATGCATGGTAACATAGTTTGGCTGTAAATAAGAATCATCAAAAGGAAAGCTTGTCATTCTCAGACATCGGGAAGGATAGAAAGGTTAAAATAGTGTTAAATCTGCATGATGCATGTGCATGATTTATCTGCATGTTTTTACTATGATTAAGGTTTATTGAGGAGACTGATACCATATTGTAAGTAATGTTATCAAAATTTCTGACTGAGTTTTACACCACCAAACATTAGACTCGAACCGGGGTCTTGAGGGCATGATGTTGCGCCATATGTGAGTAGCACTGTGTTTTAGTGAGAAATAGTACGTGATAGTACTTTGATTAAATGAGTTAGACCCAAGAAGCGGTCCAATAACTGAGCCTGATATTTAGAAAGAGAATTGATTCATTGCTTGTTGCAAGAAGGTGCGTAAAAGCACAAATGTTCGTCATGGTAAGACGAAAGTGAGACCCTTGTCTGGTATCGAGGGCAGAAGGTGGTGGAGACTAGGTCAGAGCAGGAGTTTGTTTACAATGTTTTTTGTTCATCTGGGAGCTCTTCCCCTCCCACTTGGCGGGTCGTTGACACAGCTACTTCACCCCAGGGGGTGACCGCCCATCTTTAAAGTCGCATGCAGTAATTTTGTTCTTTTCCTTTGCAGCTGAGATATTTATTTTTGTGACAGAGGTTTTTTCCGTCAGTCAATATCTGTGTGTACATAATGTGTGATGCTCTTGTGTATTACTTGATTTTATGTATGTTAGATTGTCTGGTAACCGTGAAGATTACCAAGGGGTCGTTGAACACTCATCCATTTTAGTGGAATCATGGCCACAAGTAAATTCTCTGCCTTTTTTGTTGGGTTTTAACTTTGTTTTATTTCCATGTTATGTTGTAAATATGTCCCGGATGCAAGGGAATTTCAGTGTTAAATTTATTTTCTGCGAAACGTTGCTAATCCTAGTACTATAATTCATGTCTTATGTCCAATGGTGTTGTACACTGAGGACCAGTTCACTAGCTCACATCCGTCGAAACATGAACGTCGTCACTCAAATTTATAATGTAAGCCATTCTTGGCATTTTCTGCACCATGAGTGCATTATGTAAATAATTTTGTCATTAATTTTGATTAATAATTGACTGTGGTTTTGTCAGTTAAATGGTTCAAATTTTACACAGTTCCTCATTTATGATAATAATACAGTAGTATACCTGTCCTATCAACACACTCGTCACAAGTACGAGACATGAGCTCTGTTTGGCTGCTAGTTCGGTACATTTTTATTTTTTTGGACAGGTAAGCAGGTAAGTTATCGAGCCCACCATTTTTTTTGTGATTTATCCATTTACTTAAGCCCTAAAGGGCTTGTTTTGAGATTCATATGGAATTGTATGTCTCAGTACTTTTATGAATTTCTACGTAAACCAAAAAGTGTAGCTGATGTTTTAGTCAGTCTAAACAAAACATGTACCAACAACTTTTAAATCAAATTTGCCAAAGGCAAAATAAAAAGTATAAATTAGATGGAACAATTTCTCTGCTTGATTTATTAATCTTGAAAATAGTAAGCTTTGCATACATATTCAGAAAATTGTGTTCACCCGAAACAAAGATCAATTCAAGACGATCCCTTCAGTTACAGGCAAGAATATTATTATGATGATGGTGTACTTCAACTTCACGGCAGGTCTATATATTTTGTGTTGATTATTCCTTCTTGATCCGTATTTAATTTTTTAATGTACAGTATTATGTTTGGTTAAATACAAGAACAGCTTACAGTGGGATGTGATATAATTAGTTACTGTAGCCTGCAGTAGCACTGTGCGGTGATGGTAAGCTTAACCTCAGAGTGATGACACCAGTTCTGCTACTCGTTGTGGTATTGTTTATTCTCTCTTTCTAGATGTGAATTGATTGCTCTGGGAAACGGAACAGCGTGTCGAGAGACAGAGGCATACCTTGGGTCTCTCATTCAGAGGATGAAGTTTAAACCATTGGATGTAAAATACACCATAGTCAGTGAGCAGGGCGCAAGTATTTATTCTTGTAGCCCATTGGCTAAGAAGGAGTTTCCTTCTATGGACACTAATATGATCAGTGCAGGTTAGTTTATTGTATATTGATCTTTAATCTCATTGTGATATTGGTTCATGGAGATGCATGTAACGACTGAGTAAGTTTATGGGCATGAGAATACAGTGCACACACAATGGTAAAAGCTCTCCATTCCATAGCGTCGTCTCTGGTGCGGCTCATAATGACTTACTCAGAATGGCATGGCTTAAGGCCAGTGCTGTTGGTCCTCCCGCCAAGTCACTCGTCATGTGTTGCTTGTGTAGTCTGTAGTGGACGTATGTGTAACTTGAGTGATTAGGATATTCCTGCGAGATGTTGAGATGTTTTTACTGTAGTGTATTGATACAGATGCTACTCCTGGACTGTCTGAGGACCCAAAAAAACAAGTCGGCACGTTTCATAGTGGTGAGAATAAGATAATTGCAAACGTTTTGGGATGTTGTGAAAGAGAGCAAATCATTATTGGTTCCTCTTAACCAGTCTCTTCACTCCTTAACTGAGCATTAATTTCTATGTATTACATATGTACTTATATATATCTCTTTTCAGATAATTTTTCATCACTAAGAAAATATTCAAATATTGTCAATGGTTCGTGATTATCCCCAGAGTTAGCATGAATCCCACTATTGCTGGTAAAAATGAATATGTTGCGTGGCCCTCCAAATGTAACCCAGTCAGTCTGAACGCCTTCGATTTCTTCACATTCGTGTCGGTCATCATGGAATTCCTCACTCGATTTGGAAGAATAATTGTCACTTTCATCTTCACTTTCATCGCAATGCAAGAGCATTCACTCAATATCGCTGCTTTGTTTGTTTATACTTGGGGGATTTTAGTTCACATGACTTCTACATGGAATACGATATTCCATGGAAATAAAATGTAATTCGTTGCAAAATAAGGCCAGAAGTATCTGTAAACCTCTGACACTTATAAGCAGTTAATGCAATCTGTAATAAACGCACGAACTTGGATGACACTTAAAAGTGGTTTATGTAACTTGCGAATAATTACCTTGACGCTTATAAGCGGTTGACGCTGGGAAGGGGTTAAAGATGCAAATGTTTACATAGGTGTAAGTATAGGTGAAGGGTTTCAGTGCTTCTCATCCAAATAAATCTCCACAGACAACAGGCAAGAAAAGGTAGGTCTATAGTGCTTTCATATCGATACACATTAATGTTTCATGCAAACAATTCAAATAGCAATAAATATGTTTTTTCCAATAGACCAAAGAAGAGCAGCAAGTTCATGCTGGATGATTTTTACAAACATGTTACTTGAGATACGATTGAAGAATTCTACACTGAAGAAAGTCATCTCCACCATTTGCAAATTCATCCCTACTTTACAAGAGAATATAGGTTGTCTTCATATTGTTTTGAAAGACAGGGTCTTCGTGTGGAAGGAAGTTCAGACAAACACATGCTGTTATTAGAGCTTGGTGACATTGTTGACTGGCGTACAAAGTATCTCGTTACAATACAGCATTTCAAGGAATAGGACAAAGGAACTTTTTTCTTTTGGACGAGTCATGGATTGATCATAACATGACTGTAGGGAAATACTGGGAGTGACTGCTTAGGGAGGTGCACCCGAAAGACTCAATATTGGTGCTGTTTGTTCTCGCAGAGGGTTTATTCATATTTTACAACTGATATTTCAAGCTGGTTCAACACAAGGTGACTAATGGTCAAATAAATGGGGTGGTTCAGCTCAAGCGTATTACCTTATCAGCCTCTGGCGTCAGTAGTTGTGATTGACAGTGCTCCCATAATTGTAAGCGAGCGGAAAAGAAGACTGTAAAAGTGGCTATGAAGACGAGGTATACACAGTGATATTAGTGCGAGAAAAGGTGTTCTATATTATCTGTGAACAAACCTTTAAAAAAGAAAGATCTTCAAGATACCATATTTACTGGCCTATTACCCCCCAAATTTTTTATTATTATCAGGTATAAATAATAGGAAAAATGAAAAATATTGCAAAACAATCTCTCAAGTGACCAGGCAGCAAGTACATTTCAGTTGACGGTAAAAGTCATGTTTCTGCACCACCTGTGCACTGGCCTTGTGTTTGGCTGCTCTCTCCCCACCCTATATTTCTCAAAGCCCTTCCAGGTTGCGAGCCCCTCATCCCATGCGGCAGCGTGTTGTGTATAAATAGCAAGCATCATGTGCACAAGCAGGAGTGAAAATGAGCAAGAACAAGTTTTATGGCACACTTCAAGGTGAATCTGTTAGAGAATATGCTGCTGAAAGCGGACTGAGAGCTGCGATCGTACATACAAAGTCCAGCCATGTACGATTTGTAATCGGCGTATTCAGAGAGACAAATTATTGTGAGCAAGGAACAAACATCTACTGTAATTCCTTAGGCGGTGTGTAGCAAGGAAAATACAGAAATTTAGACTTAACATTTCTGGAGTTGGTTAAAGAAGCAAGAGACAACGGCAGTGATCTAAATCACAAAGTGTGTGAAGTCTTGGTATGCGCGGAAACATTTTAAAACAAGTAGAGGTGGTCAGAATGCCGGAATGGACTAAGTTTGCAGAGAGCGACATCACTGTGCCAGCGTCTTCCATCTGATTATACCGACAAATTGATCAAATTTCACTGCTTCATAAGCTATAAATTTAATTTCTGTTCTGTATTGAAGTGTAATTATAAGAAATAAATTGACAAGAGGGTCCACTTTTCAATACAATATATCAAGTAAATAATATTACATTAGTCTCGGGACTAGTTTCAGCTCCTTAATGGCCATATTTAACCCAACTAAAAGTTAAACAGATCATGTGATAACTAAAACATATGTATATAAGATAAAGACAGTGTTGCAGGAATATTTACAGTAAAACCTCGTTAATTCGAAGTCGTTGGGACTAAAAAATCAGACTTCGAATTACGTGATTCCGAATTAACCGCCAATTCGCAATTCAGAAGTACCAACCCTTGCCGCGTTACAAAATATTCTAAGGCCCGTTACTGCATGCAGTTAACCTTGATTCACAGTTTATACCTTTCAAATGCCATCAAAAAAGAACTATTTCCAAAATATATCCAAGAAGGTGCATTTGCAGTATTCAAATAATGCACTCGGATATCTCACTGGTAAACATAACCTTACGCAGGAAAGAAAGAAAAAAAAAAGCACGATTCAAAGACGAGGAGAAATCTATGCTGGCTCCCATGTGCAAGTGCTTTATTCATTGGATTACTATACTGTATGCATTTTAGATGCCTTGTATTTACACAGAAAGTACCCGATGCCCTTAAAATCGAACTTTCTTATGACTCTATCCTTGTACGATTTCTCGCCATGGCACTTGTCTCGTAGGTACTTCAGAAATGTAAACACTTGCTGCGTCACAAAGTATTCTAAGACCCATTAATACATGCAATCACCTCGATTCACAGTTTAAACCTTTCAAATGCCATGGAAAAAACTATTTCCGAAATGTATCCAACAAGGTGCATTACAATGTTCAAATGTTCAATGTTCAAATAATGTTCAAATGTTCAACGAAAGAAAAAATCGCACAATTCAAAGATGAGGATAAAGTATGCCGGTTCCCCTGTGCAAATGCATTATTTTTTGGATATCTGTACTGTTTGCATTTTTAGATGCTTTGTACTGGCATGGAAAGTGCCCGACGCCCTTAAAACATTGTAGCTTATCGAACTTTCCTATGACGAGGGGATAATGTATTTCGCGTCCATGTGCATTGCAACGCACTACTATGACCCCAATCCCTCACCCCTGTACGATTTCCCGACTGGCAATTTCTCCTTTAAAACCATAAGACCGTTTGGGCTCGCATTAAAATAAAGCAATGCAGTTTCACCGGCAGTGGCAATATTGTTCGGTACCTACGAATTTATTATATGAGCCACGTTTTTTCCTCAACTGTCGGCATCGCCAGTGTTCGTGGATTCTGTTTCCCCGCACACTGCCTGTTGCGTGATAATTACGGCGTTCCTTAAAAGGTTGAATACAAAAGAATTCCGATTTCATTCAACTTAGCAATCATGAAGCGCACTGTAGACCCACCGAAGTGAGTGTAGTTGTAAGTGCGGGAAGCTACCCATCCACGTTCCGGAATGCGCGTTCTATTATGACGCGGAGCAGATAAATTTCGAGTTGAAATTACTCTGTAACGTACTATTGTTTTAAAATGTAAAGGCAGTTTCGAATTAAAAGTCTGAATTTTGGTAATGGGGCCGACATTGTACTTCAAATTATGAATTATCCGTATTTCAAATTAAACAATTGAAATAACATGCAAAACTGTATCTCATGTTTCCGGGAACGAGAGCTTCTTCGAATTAGGCGGGATTTTGAATTAACTGATTTCGAATTATCGAGGTTCTACTGTATAACATAACAAAAAAAAAAATAAAACAACAAAAATTATGATTGTGATCTTCTTTCAAAATCTCTTTATTTGCAAATGAGGTGTCTACCTCGGTGGCAAATGGTACACTAAAATACATTATTGTCAAGCACTAAATATTAAATTAACAAGAGAAGAAAATTTTTCCTATAATACAATATTATACAATTTACGCTAACAATGTTTTCTATTAACACACAGCTCGTCCTTAATAAATTTATATTGTTTACAAAATTCTAATTATAATATCTCCTGTACTACTTACAAATATAGTCAACTGATATACAGTATGTGGAATTGCTTCAAATGATACTATAAAACTGGTATAACATTAATATTTACATTGCATTTATGTATTTACTTTTTTTTTTTTTACCCGTTCTGGATCCTAAGTAGCATAACGACCTGCTGCGTCTTAACCAGAGCCCCTTTTGCCACCACTTTTCAGAGTTCCTGAAGGGCCTTCACAGCTACCGTAGCGGTCCCAGGGCCCTCGAAGTCCCCACTGTACTTCACCCCTACAGGCAGTCTCCTACTTTGGCTGTCCAAACTCCTTAGACCAGGGGATGGAATTAATTTATTCACACACATTTTTTTTAATTTACAATAACCTGCACCGGTCGAATGCCCTCTAACACTTCATTTATTTTCTCTGTTGCTGTTTATTCTCTTCTTGAATATCTGTACAGATTTTGGAAAAGGATCAAACACTACCGCTGGTAAACTGTTCCACTCCTTCACACCCTTCCCAATGAATGAAAATTTACCCCAATCGCTTCTGCTAAAATTCCTTCTAATTTTATATTTGTGGTCAGTCCTGCCGATATAATTATTTTCCAACTGAAGCCTCTCACGGATATCTCCCCATGCTTCTTCTCCTGTATAGGCTCTATATAATCCTGTAAGTCTAGTTTTCTCCCTTCTCTTACTTAAAGTTTCCCACCCAAGTTCCTTTAACATTTCTGATACACTACTCTTTCTCCTGAAATCCCCTGTTACAAATCTTGCTGCTTTCCTCTGCACACTATCTATTTCTTTTATTAGGTATTCTTGGTGAGGATCCCAAACACTGTTTGCATATTCCAATAATGGACGAACCATACTCAAGTAACTTTTTTCTTTTAATTCTTTGTTGCATCCTTTAAGTAGCCTCATTATGACATGTAATGATCTGTATGCTTTCCCAACAATGTCATCAATATGACCCTTCCAGTGCAAATTACTTTCAAATCTCACACCTAAGTATTTGCACTTGCCTTCTTTTGGGATAACTACCTCATCCAAAGTATATTCAAATTCAGTTTTAAAGCTCCTGTTTGTAAAAGTTGTAACAGTTGATTTGCCTCCATTAACCTTCATATTATTTTCTTCAACCCATTCCTGGAAACTGTCAAGGTCCCTTTGTAATTCTGAACAATCCTCAATGTTGTTTATTTCTCTATAAACAATTATGTCATCTGCATACAATCTTATTTTTGATGTTATATTGTTCCCTAAATCATTTGCGTATATTAAGAAAAGTAACGGACCGATTATACTACCCTGTGCAATTCCCTTCCAAACTTTCTCTTCCTGCGATACATTATTTCCTACTTTGACTTTCTGAACCCTTGAATTTAGAAATGCTTTTATCCAACGTGTAACCCTTACGTCCAATCCTATTCCCTCCAATTTCTTTAATAATATTCCATGTTCCACTCTATCAAAGGCTTTGGAAAGATCTTGTCATAATATGATGTCTTTAAGTTGAGTTAGGACCTCAGGCAATGAAGTAAATCTCTCTATATATGTACATCTATGCATATATTTCACTCAAAATCTCTCTATATAACAGTAGAACCTTGATTCGCCGTTTTTCGAGGGACCGTGAAAATAAGATGTACAACACGGGAAACCGGAAAATCGGGGAATGAATGAAAACAATCAACAATTTGGCTAAACATCACAAAAATGAAATATGTATAATTATAATGTTACAAAAACTCCTAAACTGAACCAAACTATAGCCCCAATGGGCCTCTGCCTGCCAAGCGACCGCTGCTCAGCCCAAAGGCCTGCAGACAGATTACAAGGTGATGCATGGTCAGTGTGATGAATCCTCTCGGCCGATATTCCGGGCTCTCTAGATCGGGGTCGCCATCTCACCATTAGATAGCTCCTCAATTAAAGGTAATCACGTAGGCTGAGTGGACCTGAAACCAGCCCTTATATCCCGGTAAAATTGCGTGACCTGTTCGGAATCAAACCCGGGCCCTCTGGATGAGAGGCAGGCATGTTACACCGCGAAACCG
Source organism: Anabrus simplex (assembly GCF_040414725.1). Classification (NCBI taxonomy): domain Eukaryota; kingdom Metazoa; phylum Arthropoda; class Insecta; order Orthoptera; family Tettigoniidae; genus Anabrus; species Anabrus simplex. The sequence goes on along the minus strand of NC_090268.1, from coordinate 16,109,399 downwards.
CATTAATTACCGGTATGCGAGTTCAAAATCTCAATACTTTATATTCAATTTTATAGGGTAATTTTCATCAGTTTCCCATGAAAACTTCTTTCAGTTCAGCAACTTTGATTAACCAAACTCTTCGAAAAATCTAATAACACCAAGTCAAACGACAATTGACTACAAGTAGTTTTTAATTATCTCATCTAATAAAATAAAGCACATTAGATACAAAAGCACGAAATCCCTTCTTTTCTTAATCTTCCATTGTAATTTGGTCTCTGGTATACTGTTCATAGTAAGTTTCTGGAAATCTTGTACTGCGTAAATTAGGCCTACATCGACTTCTAAAGGTTATGTTGAACTCGAAAACATGGTTTCCAATGTAAGTATCGATTCTCAAAAGTTCTCAAATGCATTATATTCAATTCTGCCCGTCACTAATCCAATCAAATTGGAAAGAGGAAAAAACTCATCAAAACTTCAGAAATTGCGGTTATTCATGACCTTGAGGTCATCAGGAAAGCGAGCTCGCACAAGGCCTTACTAGATATCTAGTTGGCTTTGGCTCGCAGCAGATATCAGTGCGAGTTGGAAATGATACAGACCATCAAAATGTCACGTGAGCAAATAAAACGACTGCGGTTTTTGGCATTTTCACATGAAAACGTAAAATTCCCAGTCTTACATTAGGACCAAAACAGCAATAGGTAATCCCAAGACCTTCCATGGCTTTCTTTTTTAATGTAAGTTGCATCATCTGTTCTGGTCTCGATAGCATAATCGTGTATGATAACATTAAAATACCGGTACTAAATTTGTGTTAAAAAGGAGCAGTTTCGATTCCTGCCTGAAAGTCCAGTTTACTCTACAGTGTCGTGAGGAAAGTGCCGAAAACCTGTTCGGCAGTACGATTGAAAAAAGTAAAAATATAAACATCTAACCCTGGACATAATGTGGACGTTTTATAAGTGTGAACATTTTACGAAATTCGTTCCACCTTCAAGTAGAGCTGTCGAAATGCGCCGTGTCTCATTACAATTGTTGTGGCCACACTCTGCTTTATGATTTCCGAGATTCTCTAAACAATACCACCCAAATGCGATGATAAGATGGTCCCTTAATGCAAGTTCACCGCCGATTTATTTTCCAGTACAGTAGGGCCTACTTGCTCTAATTAGTGCAGTGACGGGGCATTAACGCCAAGATCCATAAGTATGCCATAGCCGTCCTTTCGTGAGTTACAGTTTATTAAAAAATGATTGATCGAGGATTTAGCGTTGATGGGACTGAAATGTCTGGACGGTTGATCCAGGAAATTGTTTCTTCAAGGAACAGATAATGCGGGTGTTTTACAACGTGATTCAATTACGATGCTCGCAGGACCATGTAATTTGAACACATATTCCGGGAAAACGTAGTTTCCGGTAAGGGATAATCAAGGTTCCGCTGTATGTATATCTATGTATATTTCACTCTAGTGATTTACTTCATTGCCTGAGGTCCTAACTCAACTTAAAGACATCATATTATGACTAAAAGGTCACAACCATAATTTTTGTTGTTATATGTACCATATTTATTCGTGTATTAGACCCCCCCCCCCCAACATAATTCGTCAGAGAACAACAACAATTTTGCTTCGAAGTGATTACATGTTTTATTGCAGCTCTGATGACATTGCACAAATTTGTGAATAGTTTTGTCTGTACAACCTACGCAATGAAAACGCGTCGAAGCTATGCGCTACATCTGTGTTTTGTAGTTAACAAATGTCCGCCTCCGTAGCATAAGCCTACTGCAGCTTTGATGATGTCGCACAAATAGGTGAATAGGCCTAGCTTTGTGTACGACCGGCGCATTGCAAGCATACATCAGTCATGCTATATGTCTGTGTTTTGTAGTTAATAATGTCCGTCAGCGTAATGGTTAGCACAATTAGCTGCCGTTCTTGGGACTCTTGAGTTCGATTCCCGGTACCGTACTGCCAGAGATTTACCAATGGCAGGAAGGTTGATACTTGGTAAAAACGGTACATGTAACTCCCCTCCAGTGGGTATATGTCTAAGAACAGCTGTACCACCTCGGGATGAGGAAACGAGTTTACTTTAGTTGAGAAATATTTGCGGTTGTTGCTATTTATATACCAGGCGAGATCATTAACAAAGTGATTGTTTAATATCTTGTAACTCGGGCCAATATAGGCATATATTTGGAGAGAGTAGGTTTAAAACATGATAAAAGCTATGTATAGACAAGAAATGTGTTTTTCCGCCAATCAATACACGATTTATTATAAATAGATTACACTAGTACTGGTTTCGGCTCTTAACGGCCATCATCAGCTAATACGTGATTAGTTTCCAGCCATTAGACAAATCACAAGTTGTTATTGTGTTAGACATCTGGATGTCTAATGGGGGATGGAAATACAGTATACAGTGACATGAAGTTAAAATATCTGTGGTCAATAGTAAAAAGTTACAATAAGTTAGGACATGAGTATACAGAACACATTAAAACATATGGGCCACAATATTAAAAAAAAAAAAAAAAGTTTTAACACATTAAAATGCTTATTAAAAGTTCATGTTGCTTAGATTCCATTCTTCTATCTTCTGTGTGGTTCCTTTGCTTCTATGTCATGTTGATTTAGCTGTGTGAGGTAATCTTCAAGAATGTTCTGAGGCTGATATGTGTCATGTTGGTATGAACCTTCGTCATGAAAAAGTTTTGTGTTATATGATCCAACTGTGATGTGCTCCTGTAAATTTTAATATAATAAACTGCAGGTCTTGAGTTTGAATTTAGAAGCTGTTGGTGGCAACACCTCTCTCGTCTATGTTCGTTTGTGGTGTAGTCTGTAAAGATAAGCTAATATAAGTATAGTGTATGTATGAAGGAATGCCTGGTGTGTATATGGAGAGTACTTATTATTGTTGTTGTCGAGGTCTTGTACCAGTATGTCTGAAGGCTTGCTGTGTTCTACTACGAGTACGTCTGGGGCTCATGCTAGCTGTGGAGGGGGATGTAGGTGGAGGGGAAGAAGGAGTGACTATTGGGGAAGTAGGGGCGGGGTCAGGCTTGTGATTCGTTGGTTTGTTAGAGCATGTGTTTACTATTTTGAGGTAATCATTCTTTAATACCGGAATGGCTTTATCAACAATGATGCTGGTTTTCTCTGTAATATCGTTAATGTTATGATTAGGATTAGCGTATTGGTCCAAAGAAATATAGAAATCTTCAGTTATGTTGATGTCTGTGAAGCTATGTTTAGATTCTTCTACATGTTGGCCTATTGATGAGAAATGGTTATGTTTTACTGCATTTATATGGTCATTATAGCGGATGGTGAAGTTTGGACGGTTGATCCAGGAAATTGTTTCTTCAAGGAACAGATAATGCGGGTGTTTTACAACGTGATTCAATTACGATGCTCGCAGGACCATGTAATTTGAACACATATTCCGGGAAAACGTAGTTTCCGGTAAGGGATAATCAAGGTTCCGCTGTATGTATATCTATGTATATTTCACTCTAGTGATTTACTTCATTGCCTGAGGTCCTAACTCAACTTAAAGACATCATATTATGACTAAAAGGTCACAACCATAATTTTTGTTGTTATATGTACCATATTTATTCGTGTATTAGACCCCCCCCCCCCCAACATAATTCGTCAGAGAACAACAACAATTTTGCTTCGAAGTGATTACATGTTTTATTGCAGCTCTGATGACATTGCACAAATTTGTGAATAGTTTTGTCTGTACAACCTACGCAATGAAAACGCGTCGAAGCTATGCGCTACATCTGTGTTTTGTAGTTAACAAATGTCCGCCTCCGTAGCATAAGCCTACTGCAGCTTTGATGATGTCGCACAAATAGGTGAATAGGCCTAGCTTTGTGTACGACCGGCGCATTGCAAGCATACATCAGTCATGCTATATGTCTGTGTTTTGTAGTTAATAATGTCCGTCAGCGTAATGGTTAGCACAATTAGCTGCCGTTCTTGGGACTCTTGAGTTCGATTCCCGGTACCGTACTGCCAGAGATTTACCAATGGCAGGAAGGTTGATACTTGGTAAAAACGGTACATGTAACTCCCCTCCAGTGGGTATATGTCTAAGAACAGCTGTACCACCTCGGGATGAGGAAACGAGTTTACTTTAGTTGAGAAATATTTGCGGTTGTTGCTATTTATATACCAGGCGAGATCATTAACAAAGTGATTGTTTAATATCTTGTAACTCGGGCCAATATAGGCATATATTTGGAGAGAGTAGGTTTAAAACATGATAAAAGCTATGTATAGACAAGAAATGTGTTTTTCCGCCAATCAATACACGATTTATTATAAATAGATTACACTAGTACTGGTTTCGGCTCTTAACGGCCATCATCAGCTAATACGTGATTAGTTTCCAGCCATTAGACAAATCACAAGTTGTTATTGTGTTAGACATCTGGATGTCTAATGGGGGATGGAAATACAGTATACAGTGACATGAAGTTAAAATATCTGTGGTCAATAGTAAAAAGTTACAATAAGTTAGGACATGAGTATACAGAACACATTAAAACATATGGGCCACAATATTAAAAAAAAAAAAAAAAGTTTTAACACATTAAAATGCTTATTAAAAGTTCATGTTGCTTAGATTCCATTCTTCTATCTTCTGTGTGGTTCCTTTGCTTCTATGTCATGTTGATTTAGCTGTGTGAGGTAATCTTCAAGAATGTTCTGAGGCTGATATGTGTCATGTTGGTATGAACCTTCGTCATGAAAAAGTTTTGTGTTATATGATCCAACTGTGATGTGCTCCTGTAAATTTTAATATAATAAACTGCAGGTCTTGAGTTTGAATTTAGAAGCTGTTGGTGGCAACACCTCTCTCGTCTATGTTCGTTTGTGGTGTAGTCTGTAAAGATAAGCTAATATAAGTATAGTGTATGTATGAAGGAATGCCTGGTGTGTATATGGAGAGTACTTATTATTGTTGTTGTCGAGGTCTTGTACCAGTATGTTTGAAGGCTTGCTGTGTTCTACTACGAGTACGTCTGGGGCTCATGCTAGCTGTGGAGGGGGATGTAGGTGGAGGGGAAGAAGGAGTGACTATTGGGGAAGTAGGGGCGGGGTCAGGCTTGTGATTCGTTGGTTTGTTAGAGCATGTGTTTACTATTTTGAGGTAATCATTCTTTAATACCGGAATGGCTTTATCAACAATGATGCTGGTTTTCTCTGTAATATCGTTAATGTTATGATTAGGATTAGCGTATTGGTCCAAAGAAATATAGAAATCTTCAGTTATGTTGATGTCTGTGAAGCTATGTTTAGATTCTTCTACATGTTGGCCTATTGATGAGAAATGGTTATGTTTTACTGCATTTATATGGTCATTATAGCGGATGGTGAAGTTTCTGCCTGTACGTCCAATATGACTTGTGTCACATTTGTTACATTTGATACGGTAGACACCTGATTGGTTATATTTGTTATTATTATTGACTGTTTTAGTGTTATGTATAATGTTGGTGCTGTTGTGTGTGGTTTTGAATGCTATTTTCATGTTGTGCTTCTTGAAAATATTAGTTATGGTATATATATATAAATATATATGGGTGTTGTTAAAGGTAAATAGGGCATAATCTTTTTTGGGTTTGGCTGTTTTAGTTAGGTTTAGGTTGGGATTTTATTTTGTGAATGATTTTGTTGACCATTTCTTTGCTATATCCGTTATGTTTAGCTATGTCATGGATTAATTTCAATTCATTTTGGTCTTCTACTGTCATTGGGATGTTAAAAGCTCTATACATCATACTATAATAGGCTGCTCTTTTGTGTGTATTGAGATGAATGGAGTCATTTTTTATGGTATTTAAGGTGGGTGTGTGTGTGGGTTTCCTGTAGTTCTAGTAAGATAAGTGGTTGTCGTGTCTGGTTATTGTCAAGTCTAAGTAATTTAAGGTACGGTTATTTTCGGTTTCTTTAGTGAATTTAATTTGGGGGTCTAAAGTGTTAAGTTTATCTAGTATAGTTTGTGCGTCAGTGGATCTATTATCTATAATTATGAAGATATCGTCAACAAATCTGCACCAAAAATGTATATTATCTATTTTATTAATTGACGTGTGTTGTAAGTAATCTATATATATTTCTGCTAATATTCTGGAGGCAGGAGACCCCATAGGTAGGCCTTGTTGCTGATATATGGTGTCGTGAAATCTGAAATAGTTATTGTTTATGGCGAATTCAAGTAAATTTATGAATTTGTTTATTTCTAAGATGCTCAAGTTGCTATGGTTTTTTAAATTAGATTCTATTATTTTGATTGTTTGTTTAACAGGAAGGTTAGGGTAGATGTTTGTTATGTCACATGAAGCAAGGGTATGGTGTTGTTCGATCTTTAGTTCTTTGGTTCTGTTGCAAAAATCTATTGAGTTTTGTATTGTTTTGTTTGCTAAAAATGAAACATGCTTTTTTAATTTTTTTTGGATGAATTGCGATCATTTATAGGTTGGACTGGCTCTATAGTTTATAATTGGTCTCATGGGTACATCATCTTGCACAAAATTTTCAAGTTCTGGTTCCTCATTTATCACTGTATCTGCTACAGCCACATTATCTATTTCATTGTCGTTGCTGTTACTACTTCTGACTAAACTCTCATGTGAATTATACAATATTTCATGCACTTTACCGTCTAACTACGACTGGAGCATACCATTCCACCTTACTGATACAGCTGCAGTGAGACCAAGATCACCGGGACAAACCTATAATTTATTAGGAGGAATTATATTTCTGATGAAACAAGCCAGCTCGATACACATTTCAGATAAAATATCTTTCAGATGAGATTTATACCATGCACAACAGGTTCTCATATTGTATGGCAGAAAGCACTAATTGATATCCACACGGACTGCTGATGGAGAGTAATGAAAGTACTTCAAGCCAAGAAAACAAGACAAAAAGAAAGGAAAACTGCATTCTCATTATACAAAGAGAGGTAAAAACATTATGCATAAAGACAAACTTTTTGTATCTTGAATTCTTTATTTCTTCTATGGGAAGGAATGAAGCAACAGACTTAAAAAAAGAACAAGGGACTTGTTCCAGACTTGTTTGATAAAAAAAATATTTTTGCATCAACAACTATATTTTTAACAAACTACAATTCTTATTTTACGTCACTGATGAACTCCAACACTTCTTGGAAACAATGCCATTCACATATCGATAACTCCAAAACTCTCCATGTAACAACCGTAAATGCAAGGCCATGTGTGGGTCTATACCACATTATAGAGGTTGGTGGCTACAGAAGAAAGGGAGGTCTGTACCACATGTGGTAATCGGCATGGAGGGCTTAAGCCTTGTAAGTGAAACTGTAGAACGAAAGTTGTTAGTTTAGAATATGCTACGAAACCTTTTCTGTATTTCTTTTAGTAATTCCTTTTTAATGCTTTAGTAATGCTTTTTATCTAACAATATTGAATTTACATAGTTGTTTCTGTCGTCAAAATGAGAATATATGTTTGTGTTTTTCCAGTGTCTCTAGCGCGGAGAGTACAAGATCCACTTTGTGAACTAGTGAAAGTGGAACCAAAACATTTAGGAGTGGGCATGTATCAACATGATGTTCCTGAGAAGCGCCTGAGTTCTACCCTCGATGAGGTGGTTAGTGAATGCGTCAGTTTTGTTGGTGTTGATCTGAATACAGCCTCTGAGACTATTCTCAGGTAATACGTCATGTATGATGTAAGAGTTCTACAATTCCATTGTTTAGATTTTATGACTATAATGATGAAATTTATCTCTGCAGGCGCATAGCTGGTTTGAATGCTTCCAGAGCAGCAAATATAATTGAATGGCGTTCTGTTTATGGTCCATTTATGAACAGACAACAGCTTTTGCAAGTAAAAGGAATTGGTAACAAAACTTTTGAACAGTGTGCTGGCTTCATTCGCATTAATCCAGCTACATCCCAGCTTCTAGGTTCTAAGTTGACTGGGTGAGTATATGCCCAAATATATTGGTAAAATTGAGGACTAATTTCTTTTCTTGTTGTTGGGGTAACCGCTTGAAGGGAGGTAATAGTGTCTTGTATTTGTAGAAGTACAATAGTTGTTCTCTGACTAGCTGTTTTGTACCCATCGTTTACAGGTTACTTTTTGTAATTGCTGCCATCTAGGAGAGTAGAATGGCAACGGAAGAGACAGAGCATACCTGAACCATGACAAATATAAGAACCAAGTGTGAGGACTTAGCCGTTATAGCATGGTAGTTTGTGGTCCCGCCACTGCGAGCACTGCAAGCTATTCTGTCCAACACGTGTTCCAGTAATTCCAGCAAGCCGGGTATACAAAAGTGTGGGAGACGTTACTGTGCGAGATATTTCAGTCAATAAGTTGAATTTTCAATGCTTTCCCTTCCTAAACTCAGTTCATTGTGTGTTGTGTACTTAAAAGCACGTATCTTATGTGGCTTGATTAAATTAATAGTTCAACATGCCGTACTGTTTTGTGCCTGGCTGTAAGTCAGACTATGGTAGAGTACTTGATGCTGTGCGATACTTTTCCCCACCGAAGGATAGAAATAGATTCGAAAAATGGGCCAGAGCTATTCCACGAATGGATACAGAGTTAACGCGTAATTCAGTAGTAGAATTTGTCAAGTTCATTTTTCTGATGATTTGATAGTAAAATTAGGTAATTTTATAGTGAATGGTGAAAAAGTGGCTATCTCTCATGTGAGATGAAAATTGTGGTTCAAGATGCAGAAAATATCGAAGACTGGGAAAGCTCTGTACCTGAACTTGATAGCGCAGTTCAAAACTCTTTGATTGAGAAGTGTTCAATGTACCATTTGGCTGGGAAAGTTGTTAATCACTCTTCTGAATTTATTAAGTGTTTGCCCTGTGCCCATTCTCTACATGCCAATAATCAAAGTACATTTCCAATTCTCACCGAAATAAAATACTATGGTTCAAGCAATAATGAAGTATTATTAACACGTCCTTCGAAAAGTATATGTGACATTCTTTTTCAGACCGAGAAAGTAATTAGTGGAAAACTGAACTCAAAATTGATGTGGGGCAAAATATTTTGTGATTGGATCGATTCCATAGACAAAATTTCAGTTGATCCTTCAGGAGCTGGCTGTTGTCTTCAACATGTTATGAATATAATACCCAGACTTGTTTATCATTATCTGAAGTGCCGATTTTTCTTCAGAATGAAAGAAATCCGGTGAGATTTACAATTACATGTTATTACATGACAATTAAGTTTATGCTTGTGTTCACGCCCTCATGTCGTTGGCTTTATATTATTACCACTTTGGTTTTCCACTAATATTTTATATGAACTGTTTTTAATTAGAATTTTAATAGAAGAAGTTTTAGTCTCCGACAAGATTATAGTTTAATCATAAGACAGTTTTCCATGAGCATCTTTATATATTGTATCACTTTTCACATTTTTATTGTTCCGAATTTTAATAACTGACTAAACTTTTAACTTCCACTTTTTATTTAGTTGTATTTTTGATGATCGTGTTTAGGCTGAGATGCCCTTAATTGAGGGTGAAACATGTCCCATGTAATTAAGAATCTATTTATGTAACCACTATAAGTAAAAATATAAGTATTGAATAGGTGGAACAAATTAAAAGACCTTTATTATTGTTGAACTGTGAGATTTACAATCTCGAACATCCGCCAAGTCTTTATGCAAACTTTTGAAAATCCAGTAACTGACAAATTGAGTTGGTAAGTAGAGTATTACCTTTAATTAGTTCATGCGTGTTTGATTTAATATGCTGGGAATTATGTGTTATTTATCTGTATATGTACACTCGAGTAACCTGTGCTTTCCGCAACATGTGATGAAGGTCGTAGCTCTTATTTCCGTGTGTGATTTTTTTCCATTGTACCCTGCCATGTAATGGTGGGCAAAACTCATGTTCGAGATACTCGAGACTGATGTCACCACTCTCGATGCATCTTCGAGGTCTACGTAGAGATGGGCATAACTCTCGTTTGAGATACTCAAGCCTGATGTCATTATCTCGATGCATCTCAAGGCACGCTCCAATTGGACCTCAGCCAGAGGACAAATATGGTAGAAACAGAAATGATTAGCAAACATTGAACTCGAGCTGTTAGTATGGCTCAGCTGGCTAAATAGTATCGTTGGGTATTATCCTCCGCTACATTTCGTGGTGGTTCGAATCTTCAGACCTTCAGTCTTGATGTGGGAAGTATGGGATAAGAAGAAAACTGGATAAACAAAGGAAAAAGGAAATGTCAAAAAGATAAAGATTCATCGTCATCATTATCATCATCATCATCATCATCATCATTTTACAGTTCCAGTTTGCCAGGTATTGTTGGCAAGCCTTTTCCGTTCTGTCTTATTGAGGTACGTTCTGTTCTTAATGATGTCCTCCAGTGTCCTTCCATGATCTGCAATGTCCATCTTTACGATGTCCATCCAGTGGGTTCTTGGTCGTTCCACCATCCGTTTTCCTGCCACGTGTATTTCCAAGTTAGCACAAGTTGTCCTTGTTGGTTCCATCCTTATTACATGCCCAAACCATCTCAATCTGGGCATGCTGCCCCGATCTATACTATGTACGGCCCTACTTCTAAATTGACGTTTTGGCAGATTTTGGCTCTGTCTGGTGGTTATGTGCTGAAGCATAGACATCCTACCAATCCAAAGGTGCCATTCATATTGATTTATATCGGCAGAGCATGATCTCGAAACCCAGTTGCCAACTCTAATATTCACATTCGCCACGTGGTTAACCTATCTCGCTCAGCGTGTGTGGTATTCGGTACGGTTCGCGATCTTTTGCATTTTTCCTTCAATATTTAGTGTGTTTTTCATATTGTTGGAGGGTTTCAGTGACTCTCAGATTAGTAGAGTGTTCTCTTTGTAGGCCATAACCTCCTTTCTGTTCCAGCCATTAGCCATTGGTGATGTATTATTTCCTCATTATCTTTTATTGTTAATAATATATTCTCTTTTAGTGCCAGATATTGTTAGAAAGTGTAGTTCTTGAGAATTTGTTTTCAGTCCATATTTATTCGTTTTTCTGAGTATGTATTACAGTTTAAAAGGGCTGTTTACCGCGGTCATATTGCATCAGCTGTTCTCTCAGGCGTAGCGCGCTGGCAATGGAGGGAAGGCGAAGCTCATTTGTTTTGCGAAACTTCAATTTCGAAGTAAGGCCGTGCGGAGTATAACCACGTCATTCCTTAACTTGTCCAGTTTTGTTTTTTGAATTGTGGTCATAAGGAGCTTCATCTCAGATGCCTCCAACCTTGGTGAGTCTTTCTTAGTGAGGGTGCAGGTTTCGATACAATAGGTTAGGAGTGGTATGAAGTACTGATTGAACATCACCAGCTTTGATTTTATTGGTACTTTGGAATCTCAGAGGAGTGTTCGTACTTGGTGGTAAAAGTGAGAGCCTTTGTGGCTAGTGTATCTCGAGATATTACATTACCACTTTCTAGTGGATGGTTTCGTAGCACGATGTTCCCTGGTCATCCCTCTCTGTTTATTGCCATCACTACTGTTTTGGGTTCGTTTATCTTGAGATCGAATTCCTGGAACTTAACTTTCCATTCCTTGAGCCTCTGTTGTATACACTTGTTTGTTCCTTTCCATTACCTTCTGTACCAGGAAATGATCAGGGATTTGGGCATGAGAATTTTCACTCTCTTACGAAGCAGGTACAGAGAGGCTTATGCAGAGCAAAATGATAGTTGGGCTTAAAACTCAGTTTATTCATCACCATGAATTTATGGGCAATGTTTCCTATTATTCCAGCTCCTTTTGATGAAATATTTGGCAAATTATTTAAACATTAAAACAGTTATTTTACAAAATTTTCGTAATGCAAAAATAAATAAAGTTCGTCTTGATGTTTGCCTGATTTAATAACGTGATATCTGCAACAGATTGTCTTTATCTTGATGTTTTGAAAATAATTTATTTTATTTTCTAAGTCACCATAAATTAATTGAAATGGGTGTCTTTCGCTTGAAGAAACTCCAGATATCACACAGTCTTTTTAAATAATTAATATTCCTTCACTTTAAGATGAGTACACTTTCACTTTCAAAGTTTGTGAGGTTTTTCCTAAAAGTTTTTATAAGTATGGAAAATTTAACACTTCGAAAATAACGCAAACTAGAATGTAGTAAATGACCATTTTAATAATTGTTCATAAAACTGCTAAATGAAGTCACTTGGCAAGAAGAAAGTTCTTTGGAATTTTATGCACTTGTTTTAAAAGTGGTTTGAAATGCACTTCATATCACCTGTTTTTACTGGAATGTAGAGAGCTGCTGGTCAGCGAACAGCAAGTTGTTACCATAGGCAGCCGATATCGTGAAGTCATCACCATAGCACCACGCTCCATATCCCATGTTGATACCATGGTTCCATTCCCTCGCTTGTATAGCGGCAGGCAGATAATAATTATGAGGAATAGGCACTCGTCAGGATCTCACGTGTTACTGTGTAGTGTAGCGAACACAAGAAAGTTCAACTGACTATGATTGCTTAGTAGTGTCCTATTAAAAAAAACTCGTATTTGCACTTCATAAAAGTATGCATGGTATTTTGTTATGTGCACTTGTTCACTGTTCTTAACACTGGCAGCAAAATTACGAAAGCTCATTTATCGGAATAACTCTTCAGAGGAAAAACACACTTCTCATATAATCATTGGTATGACACTTGAAGGAAAGGTCTATTTACAACAGTAGAAGTGTTCTAAATTCATGAATGTTGGTACGGTCAAATAGTTAGTGTTATGAAGAAGAAATCATCTAATGCGGCACTGTCTTGCTCACCCGCGACATATGTTTTAATGCTGTTTAGAGTTAATCACATTTTTATTAAATATGAATTTTTAAGCACTTTTATTGTGTTATTTGCTTTAACAGACTAAGTTAATTTTGTGTTAATTTTAAATTACAAATATTCCAAGTTAAAAATAAATCTGGTGTGAGAACAAATTCTACACACTCGCTTTCAACTGAGTTGAAGGTCAAATACATTATTCCACAGTTTAAGTTATTGTCACACGTTCTCGAAATACTCCTAGTAGTTCCTGAAGAATAAGTTTGTATTTTAATTTTCAAAAAAAAGTAAGTCCAAAAGTAGCACTTTGAATACAAGTCTTTTGACGACAATTACGGGAGAATTCTTACCGGTGAACCTCACTCGCGGTGGCTGTGTTCAAACCTCGGCGTAGTCACTCGCGTACAACATCGTGTTGTTCCTTCAGCTGTGAGTTATGAATTGATTTTTAGTTGACGAATCGCTGTTCTTTTATACCATTCTGCTGAGCCTGATTCAGTCTCCTCGTGCTAGAATTGATCTCCTTTGAGGTGGAAATACTCGTAAATCCCTGGGCCGTTTACTTGAAATTTGGATATGTTTGCCTTTAAATGATGGGCTACAAAATGGCATATTCCATTATTTGATAGCTTATCCGGATCAAAATATCGTAAAAATATGTTCCATTCCTTCCCATGCAATCATGCGCTGTACATGTGATTGGCGCGACACAGCATGTTTAGTTCCTTGCGTGGAGTTTGTGATATGGTTACCTGCTCTCTCAACACAAGTTCCAGCTGTGACTTTGTTTACGTCACAGTACCTCTCTCTGAATTAAATAATGTTCCAGACCGCTGGCGGTTCCTGGTACAATATCCTTATGTACTACATGTCTTAAAACAGTGATTTTTTCTGTAATTTATAGAAATATTTATAGATATTTTAAGGTTGACATTTCTGTTATTGTGGCTGTTGATGTTAACTTCTGCTTGTTTTATGCTTTACAGAAATGATGCCCTGGAAAGCAAACCTGGTCCCAGTAAGGTCAAGAAAAAGACAGTGGCCTGTGATAAAGCAACTAACCCTTTGGATAGAACTTGTATTCATCCTGAATCATATGCAGTTACATACAAGTAAAGTATCTACCTGGTTACATTATCAAGCCTGCCTTACAGTGTCTTCTGAAAACAAAATTAAAAAATGCTGTAATGTGTTCCAGATTTATTGACAAATGTGGTACAAAATTGGACGATTTTGGGAAACAAGAATTCAATAACAAGATCAGTGATGCTGTACAGAGGATAGGTGAGTGTTGATTACTATGAACTATATAGAAACATTTATTTATTTATTTATTTATTTATTTATTTATCTATTTATCTATTTATTTATTTATTTATTTATTTATTTATTTATTTATTTATTTATTTATTTATTTATTTATTTATTTATCTATCTATTTATTTATTTATTTAAAACCTCGTTAATTCAAAGTCGTTGGGACTCAAAAATCGGACTCCGAATTATGTGATTTCGAATTAACCGCCAATTCACAATTCAGAAGTACCAACCCTTGCCGTGTTACGAAATATTCTAAGGCCCGTTACTTTATGCAGTTAACCTTGATTCACAGTTTATACCTTTGAAATGCCATAAAAAAAGAACTAATTCCTAAATGTATCCAAAAAGGTGCATTCAAAGTGTATTCAAATAATGCACTTGGATATCTCACTGGGAAACATAACCTCACGCAACGAAGGAAAGAGAGAAAAAAAAAAAATAGCACGATTCAAAGACGAGGAGAAATCTAAGCTGGCTCCTATGAGCAAGTGCTTTATTCATTGGAGTACTATACTGTATGCATTTTAGATCCCTTGTATTTACACAGAAAGTACCCGACGCCCTTAAAATTGAACTTTTCTATAACTCTATCCTTGTACGATTTCCCGCCATGGCACTTCTCTCGTACGGTACTTCAGAAATGTAAACACTTGCCGCGTCACAAAGTATTTTAGACCCATTAATACATGCAATCACCTCGATTCACAGTTTAAACCTTTCAAATGCCATGGAACAAACTATTTCCAAAATGTATCCAACAAGGTGCATTTACAATGTTCAAATAATACACTTGGATAAATCACTGACAAACATAACCTCACACAACGAAAGATAAAAAATCACACAATTCAAAGACGATAAATTATGCCGGTTCCCCTGTGCAAATGCATTATTTTTTGGATATCTGTACTGTTTGCATTTTTAGATGCTTTGTACTGGCATGAAAAGTGCCCCACGCCCTTAAAACTTTGTGGCTTATCGAACTTTTCTATGGCGAGAGGATAAAGTTTCTCACTTCCATGTACACTGCAATTGCAACGCAGTACAATGACCCCCATCCCCCACCCTTGTACGATTCTCCGGCTGGCACTTTCTCCTTTAAAACCATAAGACCATTTGGGCTCGCATTAAAATAGAACAATGCAGTTTCATCGGCAACGACTACATTGTTCGGTGCCTACAAATTTATTATATGAGCCACGCTTTTTCGTCAACTGTCGGCATCACCAGTGTTCGCAGATTCTCTTTTTGCGCACATTGCCTATTGCGTGATATGGCATTCCTTAAAAGGATGAATGCAAAAGAATTCCGATTTCATTCAACTTAACAATCATGAAGCGCACTGTAGACCTACCAAAGGGAGTGTAAGTGCGGAAAGGTACCCCTCCACGTTCCAGAACACGCGTTCTATTATCACGTGGATAAATTTTGAGTTGAAATTACTCTGTAACATAATATTGTTTTAAAATGTAAGGCAGTTTCGAATTAAAAGTCTGAATTTCGGTAATGGGGCCGACATTGTACTTCGAATTACGAATTATCCGTGTTCAAATTAAACAATTTAAATAACATGCAAAACTGTATCTCATGTTTCTGGGAACGAGAGCTTCCTCTAATTAGGCGGGATTTTGAATTAACCGATTTCGAATTATTGAGGTTCTACTGTATTTATTATTTTTTTTTTTTAAATTTTTATTTATTTACTCACTCACTCACTCACTCACTCACTCACTCACTCACTCACTCACTCACTCACTCACTCATTCACTGGAAGCACTAATGTATACATATAAATACAAACTGTACAAACAAAAGACAAATATATAACAATCGTAAAAAGGTCCTATATGATACATTTGGACTCTATAGGTGCCTTCCTGTCTGGCATGGTGCTTGGAAAAGTAGACGCTGTGTAGGCAGAAGAACAAACTAATATTGTTGCTGACCAATAGTTAGCCACTTTTGGGGACTTGCGTGTTGGTTGCATGAGGTCTTCCATAGTACATGTAGTTGGACACAGTTTGCGTTGGAGAAGATGAGGCATTGTCTGTGGAGAACCACAACCATATAACGGTAATTCTACACAAAAACACCACTTCAACAGGTTAGATTTGCATCTTGTAACACCTGAGCGCAATCTGTTGAGAGATTTTCACGTTAGCCAACCTTCTGCATGACCAGAAGGGAGTTCTTCGATTGGAGTCAGCCATTCTTCTGAGTGTTTCAACCTCCCTCGCCATTTACAAATTCGGACTTGGTATGCAATCCCATCGAGAGCATCCATTGATCTTAGGGAATTTTTCCTGGAAGTCAAACATGGACAAACTGGCAGGTGATCGTATAGAGCAGGGGTGGCCACTAACCTTAATTCTGAGAGCCGCAAATTTAGGAGACAAAATTGGGAGCATGTTTAGAAAATGGTTCATAAAATGAAGACAGGTTTTACATTTTATAACAAATGAAGGAACATTTATTTTCTACACTATACAGAACATTTTTGTTCAGGAACACAACAAGAAATGAGATTTTACTTCTGAGAAGTGCTTTTTCGAGTGTTCATTTTTGCTGTTAGTTTTTTTGAAATCTGTCTGATAATTGGCAAGCGCAGTTCGCACAAGTTCACTTGATTAGTTCAGATCGATATATAGATTAAATGAATTTAAGCATTGAGCACGGTGATTCACACACATCAGTAATCCCAAAGATTGAGATCAGTTTCTTGGCACACCCTTTTGTTAGTGGGTATTTTTCTTCTGGAACATTCTTCCAAAACTCTATGGTAGAAACGCCACTTTGTTTGAGTCCTTTTAGTCCTTTGTCCCCTTGCAGTTCTAGTAGCTCAAACTCTACAGCTGCTGTATCCTTTGTTATTGGTGATGAAACAGGCAGCCACCACCGCCACCGCCACCGCCACCGCCACCACCACCACCACCACCACCACCACCACCACCACCACCAACCACCACCACCACCACCACCACCACCACCACCACCACCACCACCACCACCACATAAAAAGGATTTCCCAGGAATGAAAATTAAGGTTTAAGTGATCTCAAATCATTTAATCTGCCATTGATTTCTTCAGCAAGGCCAGACATTTTACTCATGCAATCTTCAGTTTCCACCTGAACATCAGGAAGACTTTGAGTAATTTTCTTCAAACATTTCAAGTGAGAAAATGTCTTAGTCTGAAGGTCTTTCCCAAAAAGCTTTCACTTGATATGAAAGCTAAGTACAGTCTGGGCCAAATCAGAAGTAAGTTTTTCTCGTCCTTGTAAAGATATGTTTAGCGTTTTTAAATGCTAGACCACATCTGTAAGAAAAAAGCGAAATCTACTGGGGGTCATTAAGTTCAGGGAAGGATTTTCCTTTTCTTCCATAAACTGTTTGATTGGATCAAGTAATTCACAACATCTGCCAAGAAGATTGGTTACTGATAGCCATATTACTAAGCAGTACCAATATACATCATCAGGAAACTCATCATTGTTCATATCTTATATAAAAATTTGAACTGTCTGCGGGTTTTGGCACATGAGCGAATACAGTTCACAATTTTGAGAACTACCTGCATAATATGCGGGTACTGAAATTCTTTTGCTGCTATATGTTCTCTGTGTATAATACAATGTACAGGTAGAAAATCAGGAACTGATGTGTCAGCATTTAAAGGCCCAATAAGCCCTCGTTTCGTGCCAGTCATAAATGGTCCACCATCGGTAGCAACGCTGACAATATTACCGATAGGCACTGTAAAGCACCATTCAGGGCTTCTTTAATGTCACAACCTCGAGTAGTATCCTTCAAAGTAACCAGGTTTAAAAGTTCTTCCACCACCTGCAAGTCCCTTGACCCAAATGTCACAAATATGGCTAGTTGTGGTTTATCTATGACAGGGCCTCTCAAATGCCCAAACTCTCTCGCGTGCAGACAGCGGCGCAGAGTTCCTGTGCACAGTGCATCGGTCTGGCTCGGCTCGGACCAACGCTTCATCTCTGGGCTACGAGGCTCAACTCGGCTCGGATTTGGAGCGCTACGGAGCAAGTGAGGAAGAGGGAGACAGGCGTGGGGAAAGAGAGAGACAGCGTTATTGCTCCAAATCGAGGAGTGGGGGTCTGCACTCTGGTCAACCAAGCGAAGTCGTCTTTTGCACCGTGCACAGTGCATGCACCCTGAGAGGCCCTGACTCGTTCAGAGTCCGACTTACTGCTGAGCACTTGCTTGGGTTTTTTGTAAATTATTTAAATTATCCGCACTAATAACAGAAACTCGCCTCTCTATTGTGTGTCTAG
The DNA here is from genome assembly GCF_040414725.1 of Anabrus simplex. Taxonomy (NCBI): domain Eukaryota; kingdom Metazoa; phylum Arthropoda; class Insecta; order Orthoptera; family Tettigoniidae; genus Anabrus; species Anabrus simplex. The sequence continues at coordinate 16,090,920 of NC_090268.1, read as the reverse complement.
CAGGGGGCATTTTGAGTTACTGCAGTTTCTTATTTTCGGGTTCTAAAACAGAAATATCTTGTGCCATGTTCTTCTTAATACCCCTCTGTGTAAGGCTTTTTTGTTTTTGCAATATTAAAAGCCAAGATGAAGCCAGCTTCTGTTGTCAAATCTGATTCCTTGGTAAAAATTGACATAACCCTATTCTTTTTTCCTTTAGTGATTTCAGTTTGGTTTTCCTTAACTGAGAGCCAATGGGAAAATCTTTGTTGAAACCGCTGTGGTTAGTGTCATGATGGCGTTTTAGATTACTGGCCTTGAACTGTGACAAAGTTATTTGACACAAAATACACATTGGCTTACCGTTTCTTTCTACAAAACGAATTCTTCCTCGCACTGTTAATAAACTTAACCATGATAGGTTAATATTGTGTTTGGTCCGTATTGACTGGTCTGAATGTATAATATAACTATTTATAATAGTTTATTTAAATCTGCCTTGATCAGTACACTCATTAAATGAAAGAAACATTATTAATTAAACCATACATGTTTCGGGAAATCTCAACTATTCCCTTCATCAGTGGTTAGATCAAAGAATAACACAATATGACACAATCTTTTGTTTTACAATTTGAAGGAGTAATGTGTCCCAATACATCATATCAAAGAGTAAAGAGAACTTATGAAATATTATAAAAATGATCAATACATACAATTTTGGTTGAACTGAATGAGAACACTATACAAATTTAGCAATTTAGTGTATCGACAAGGTAGAAAATAAAAAAATACTTAATTGTGAATCTGTTTAAGTGCGATATGGACCATGAAGTTGATTTTATGTAAGCCAAACAACAATCGAGTGCAAGTAGTTTTTAATTCTCTAATGTAATAAAATAAGGGACATTAGATACAAAAGCGCCCAACATGATGGCGAAATCCTTTCTTAAATCTTCCATTGTAATTTGGTCACCGGTATACTATTCATAGTCAGTTTATGGAAATCTTGTACCGTGTAAATTAGGCCTACAACGACTTTTCAAGGTTATGTTGAACTCGAGAATATGGTTTTGAATGTAAGTATCAATCTTCAAGTTCTTGAATGCATTAAATTAAATTCTGCACGTCACTAATCACAATCAAATTGGAAAGAGAAAAAATATCATTAACACTTCCGAAATTACGATTATTCGCGACCTTGAGCTTAGTTGGAAAGCATGCTTGCTGTACAAGTCAGTACGAGTGCAAAATGATACAAAGATTTAAATGTAACATGCTCAAATAAAACGACTGCTGTTTTTACAACATTTTAACATAAAAATGTGAAATTCCCAGTCTTATATTAGGACGAAAACAGTACCGGTAATAGGCAATCCCAAATACTCCTGATCTCAACAACATAATCGTGTAGGATAATATTAAAATACTACTGTAAATTTGTGTTACTTAAGTAGTAGCAGTTCCAATTCCTGCCTGAAAGCCCAGTGACTATACAGTGCCCTGAGGGAAATGCCGAAAATCTGTTTGGCGATAAACTCGGAAAAAAGTAAAAAAATAAACATCTAACCCTGGACATAATGTAGACGTTTTGCAAGCACGAACATTTGACGAAATTCGTTCAGTCTTCAAGTAGAGCTGTCAAAATGTGCTCTATCTCCTTCCAACTGTTGTGGACACACACTGCGTTATGATTTCTCTAACAATACCACCCGAATGCGATGCTAAGATGGTCCCTTATGCAAGTTCACTGCCGATCACTTTTCCAGTACAGTACCATACTTCCTCAAATTACCGCAATGATGGGACATTAACACAAAGATCCGTAAGTGTGCCATAGCGGTCCTTTCGTGAGATACAGTTTCTTGCAAATCGCGTGATCGAGGATTTAGTGTTGATGGGACTGAAATTTCTGGACGGTTGATCCGGGAAATCGTTCCTGCGAGGAATGGATAATGCGAGATTTTTACAACGTGATTTAATTAGGATGCTCGCGGGACCACATAATTTGAACGAATAATACGGGAAAACATAGTTTCCGGGAACATATAATCGAGGTTCTAGTGTATATACCCATTTATCATCTATATATCCCCATTCTCTTGAATTTATTGCTCTGTTTGAAATTCATATGTGCATTCAGGTATATCAACAGTGTTCATGCTAATAGATTTCTTTTGTTATGAAATGTTGGATAGGGTAAATTTAGTGTTTGTTTGGGAATCTCACTGTTCTTTGCTATGAGACTGTCAGGAAAAAGAAAATACACGTCAGTTATTTTGTGAATTTTGAACTTAAGTTTGATTAGTCTGCCACTGCACTACAATGAAATGAGAGTGTGAAAATCTCTGTCTACATTCTAATAATTAATTCTGTGTTAGTGAGACCCATTTCTTGTTGTTACAGGTCTCGCCAAGTTGGCAGAAGAGATGGGTGTTCCTGAACCTCAGATGAAGTTGATTGTTGATGGATTGCAGCTGCCACCTGAGTATGACATGCGTTCACAGTTTGAGGAACCTCTTTTCCGAAGAGGGATCAATTCGATGGAAGATCTCAAAAGTGGCTCCATTTTGACTGGTAAGTGTATATTGTGTAAACTTGACATTATCATGGTATCATCAGATTATCCTTCCTAAATTCAAATCGTTTTCAGTGTAAAAAGACTAACCACAGTAGTAGTTCACTGTGCAGATCTGTTGTGTATTCACTGATTTAAATAAAACAAATTAGATATATTGATTAATTTGATCAAAATATCTTCAATTTTGTCTCTGCCCACCTACTCAACTTTTGGCTATTTTTGCGGATTTTTAAAATTATTATTAATTTTTTTTGCCTTTTGCTTTACGTCACACCGACACAGATAGGTCTTATGGTGACGATTTGGCAGGAAAGGCCTAGGAATGGGAAGGAAGCGTCCGTGGCCTAAATTAAGGTACAGCCCCAGCATTTGCCTGGTTGTGAAAATGGGAAACCACGGAAAACCATCTTCAGGGCTGCCGACACTGGGGTACATTGTGGAGATTTAAAAAACTATCTGCATAAACCTGGGTTAGTAGGTAGCCAGAAAGCCAAGTTCACGTGATGTCACAAATGCAAGCAGCCGCTCACACAGAACCTTGCTAGACAAGCGAATTGGAATAAATCTTTCGCTCAAGTAACTGACTGTACTGCGACAGTCCTGTACCTGCTCAACCTATAGCAGTTAATGAGGATTTGTACAAGATCCAAATGAATAAGTGGAAATGTGATTTTCAGAACATTGCTGTCTTTCTGTCAAAAGCCATCCTGGGCCTAAGCATCCATCCAGTCGTTACTCTCGTGCACTCAATCCAAATTCCATCAAGTTGCTGTCATCCTTCCAGTATGTCTCTACAAGTTGCAAAACATCTAGGCTATTTCACAGGGAAATTTGAATGACAAGAAAATAAAAACAGTTTCTCACTGCAGATACTGCTCATGCCATCCAAGGTGTTTCAATCGAAGTAGGGTTCTGTGTAGTATTTCTAGGACTTATATTTTGTGATCTTGAATTGAAATGATAATTAACATAGTTTCTGTTTTGTTTTTCAGGCCGCGTTCAAAACGTGACTCACTTTGGAACATTTGTTGATATTGGTGTTGGTCAGAATGGCCTAATACCTATGCGAATGTTACGAAGATTCAACTCGCCGCCTCAGTTGGGAAATCGTGTGATGGTGAAGGTATTAAATGTGGAACTAGCAAGACGGAGGATATCTCTTGATCTTATTAAAATCCTATAATATTGTACATATGCTAAGAAACTGTCGCATAATAGATGGAGTTTTAAAAAGTGACTGTTAACATAGCAGGTTTCTGTGTTATTTTTTAAATCATGTTCAGAATGGGAGTCACTTATGAATATTTGTTGTCATCGGTATTGAGAGGATGGCCTGATCTCTAAGTGACACACTTGATGTTTTAAAAATAATCTCAGTTTAAGGTAGCAAACTGTATTTCTATATTCAAAACATCGTAAAAGAATAAAAGAAAGAATCTTTTCGTACATAATCCAAAGACAGCAGTGCTCAAAAATTTTGATTTAAGAAGATATGTTTTTAAATTAAAAGTATCAGAACCTGACAGATTTTCTGATTATCAAAATTATTGATATAAATTATGTAAGTGTAAGGGAATATTTTGGAAACTTGTTGGAAGTTGATTGCATGATCAATAGGATATATCGCCACCCCTGGCTGCAATTTCCACCGTTAATCTTCTGGTCATGCTCCTGATCACGCCCCGGATGCCCACTGTACGTTCCCTCATTCTTCTTGCAGCGCCACCTGTAGTTCAGCCAGATTGTCGAAAACTTGTTTCTGAATGTGGCGACCAATCATATGCTCATTAGGGTAGAGGTCTGGACTCCCGTGGCTGGCCACCTCATAGTGAGAATGTTGACCTCCCGAAGAAACTCCATGACACTGTGAGTAGTGTAGGGTCCTTCATTATCCTGCACCAGCACAGAATTTTCATGGAAAGTGAATGCAAATAGCATTACGTGATTAATGAGTATCTCATCAATGTACCTGTGTGCCTTGAGAGAGCTGTTCTCAACGAGTACTTGACTGGTATAATTATCAGAAGTTACGCCACCCCACACGATCACGGAACCTCCTCCAAACAGTGCAATCTCGGCGAAGGTACATGGGGCAAAGCATTCTCGTGCCCTTCTCCATACCCTAGCTCTTCCATCTGGTGACCTCAGGTTGAATCTGAACTCGCCACTGAAGAGTACATGTCCCCACTGATCCCTAGTCCAATGTTCTTGCACCTGCGTGGAAAGAAGACAGTCTCTCCAATGTTGAGGACGGTTGCCTACTTGTACTTCCTCTCAAAACAACAATCACCACCACCAGCACCATCTCTGGTGTTGTGGCAGAAGTGCTGGTGCTCTGGCTGGTTTTCTAGCGGCTAAATTTGCCTTGTGGAGCCTACCTCCGACTGTGTTCTTACTCACAGATATGTTGTGGACCTCATCAGATAACCGAGCCTGAACTGCTCTAAGGTGTTGGTTCCTCAACACTTGTAGCCTGAAGAAACTGTGTTGCAAGGCAAAAGTAAACGTCGGACACCTGAACCAGGTTTTTTTGTGGTAGATATGATGATTTTGAAAACATTTCACAGCCCAATGAATGCTTGTAGGAGACGGATGTAAAACGCCTGCTGTGGCCATCATTCATAATGCTACTGCTTTCTTCCAAGCTCACCGGACTTGGAGAGGCGTGTTGATGAATTGTTTATGGCTCAGAAATATCTCAGATAATGCTCACATGCAGGTCAATCAGTATCACATGTAGAGGAGCAAATACAATGCTAAAATATGGTTTTTCATAATTGGCAGAAAATTAATAAGAAATGTGCAGAAGTAATAACCATTGGTTAAAGGGGTAAACAAACAAACAAACAAACCCCGTGGTGAAACAACCCCGAGAGACCATGGCCTACCAAGCGACCGTTGCTCAGCCCGAAAGCCTGCAGATTATGAGGTGTTGTGTGGTCAGCACGGTGAAGCCTCTCGGCCGATATTCTTGGCTATCAAGACTGGGGCGCCATCTCAATGTCAGATAGCTCCTAAATTCTAATCACGTAGGCTGAGTGGACCTCGGACCGGCTGTCAGATCCAGGTAAAAATCCCTGACCTGGCCAGGAATCGAACCCGGGGCCTCCGGATAAGAGGCAAGCACACTACCCCTACACGGCGAGGTCGTCATGATTGAAGGGGTAACTGTATTAAAAAGCCTTCTGTTATTATTCATCATTGCTTCTCCTTCAGTAATGGCCATAGAACATTAGACAATCAATAAATATTGCATACCTGCCAATTCTCCCGATTTACACGGGAGACTTACAGTCTTTTGCATAGTTTCCCGACCACCGGATGAGTTAGTTCTTTCTCCTTATTTGGAGTATGTTTTGAAACTCCTGCCATTTTAGAGTGGTCCTTCAGAGCTTGAAGGTTCTTCTTGTATTGGTTGCTGTGAATGTGGAAATCCTTTGCTTTCTGGCCGTTATGAGCTGTTAAAGATGCATTTCTTAGCTGCCGTGTTGTTGAAGTCCGGTTCTCACTGTCATCTTTAAAATGAACAGTGAATATCATGGTGCTGAATCTGGTGTTCTTTTTCACCCTTGTTTTGGATCGTGTTTTTGTTTGCCATGGTTATGATTGTGGTAGCTGCCTCCGTAGATCAGTGGTAGAGTGTCTGCCTTCATATCCCAAGATAGTGGGTTCAAACCCGGCAGAGGTGGTGGGATTTTTGAAGGGCGGAAGAAAGTCCATTCGACACTCCATGTCGTACGATGTCGGCATGTAAAAGATCTCTGGTGACACATTTGGTGTTTATCCGACAAACTTCATTAAAACTCAGCCACAGGAACAGAGTTTCGGTTTATGCTGTCTGCCATCTAGCAGGCCTAGAGTAAAATGGAATGTCGAAATTGATGAGCAGACAGCCAGATAGGATCAAATTAAAATGTATGCTCAGGGTAGCTGAGGCCATACGATTCTTCTTCTTCTTCTTCTTCTTCTTCTTCTTCTTCTTCTTATTATTATTATTATTATTATTATTATTATTATTATTATTATTATTATTATTATTATTATTATTATCAGGAGGTTGACCAGTGTGGCTTGAATAAATTCAACTGTGATAATTTACTAATGCAGTTTTTCTTCATACTGAGGGGTGCAATGCAATTTTCTCGAATTGCCTGATCCATGTAGGATGCTAAAGGGTTTATTGTGTCACCTATTCAATACATTATACATTTTTAAACACTTAGGAATTTATTATTAAATCCATTTGAGACATGTTTCACCCTTCATTGAGGGCATCATCAGTCATAGTACCTCCTCAAGGCATAAATCAGGTACCTGATTAGTAATTAAATTGTAAACATTAAGATATATTACAATGGGAAAGTTAAGCAAAAAAGAAAAACATGTTCAGTGATGATACAGTAGTTGGCACCAAGGTGTAAAATTACTGGGTATTTTAGCAGAGTCCAGCAGTGATGGTCTGAAGAATAATTGACGCTACCCATTAGAAAATTATTGTCCTAGGCATGTTTACATGCTCACTGCATGCTCAGAACTGACAAGTGCAACGTGATGCGTTTGACGGGCATACTAGAGACACTGCACAACACATTTGCACATCGCTTCGTCAGATTCTCACTGTGGTTTTAATTTCGTGACCGATCGGAGGTTGAAAAAAAAATAGCCCTTGAATTATGACGTGTGCTCTTTCAAGGTTTGATGTTTGATTATGGCAAAGTAATCATTCTGACAATAATTTTCTGACAATATCAGAGCAGTTTTCATGTATTAGTGAATCGAGGAAATTTTCATGTTTTGTGTTTCGTACTGGTTGCCAGTGTGATTTTTTGGCATCGCAAGGCGGGAAAGGGATGTTTCGACAATCTCCCAATTTTTGGTTTTCGAAGGTTGGCAGGTATGATATTGAAAAAAGTACGGTAATCTTATTCAGTGTGGAATTTAACTGAGATTTCTACCAAAATATCAAGTGTTTTTTGGAGGGCAGTGTATTTATATACATATTGACTTCCAACAAAGGAATATTAGTTCCTTAGGGTTTATGGCTTCTGAGTTTAAGAAACTGTAATCCTATTGCACATTAAATTGTACTTCAGTTATCTTGTGCATATTTTTAAAAAATGTCCATTTCCACATGTATGTGTTTAAAGTGGTAAGCATTCAAATCTGATGTACCTACCATCACCATACTATCTACCAGCCAATCACCCTGCGAAGTAAAACATACTGCATTCCTAATACAGTAACTATAGCCTTCCCTGCCAAAGACAGGAGTTGGAAAGTACTCTTATGTAGCAAGTAGTTAGGTGATATCTTGGGGCTACCCACTATGTAAAATACACTGAGTGGCCAAAAGTCATGGGAAGACACTGAATGTGATGTTAATAACTAGTTGCTCCTTCGCGAGTGTTCAGAACGCCAGCAGTACTGTGAGGCATCGATTCTACAAGGCGTTGGAATCGTTTTGGAGGGATCTGGGCCCATGCATCTTGTATTGCTACCCACAATTGGTCTTGTGTAGTTTGTGCGGGGTTCATGGAGTTTACACCAGTATCGACAGCATCCCATAAATGCTGGATTGGATTAAGTTTGGGGGATCTGGATGGTCAATCTAAGGTCGTAACTTCATCGGAGTGCTCCTCCAAGCATCTGCGTGCCACCACAGACCGGTGACATGGCGTCTTGTCCTGTTGAAACATGGCATATCCATCATAGTACTCTAGGGTTAGAAGGGGATGCAGATGGTCTGAAAGAATGTCCACATAATGTGCTCCCTGCAGCCGGACAATGGGGCCTAATTACGACCATAAGAATGCCGCCCAGACCAGAACTGAGCCACCTCCTGTCTGGACACGACCTTGTTGGCACACAGGATTCATAGCTTCGTGGGGCATACACCACACTCTCGTGCCCATCAGCTCGATACAACTGGAACTGGGATTCATCGGACCCTGCCACACGCCGTCACTCTTCCATGGTCCATTGCTGATATTCGCGTGCCCATGCACTTCGTTGAGTTCTTGAGTCGAGGTGTCAGCAAAGGGACACGAGTTGGTCGTCGGCTAGTGAAGCCTATGCAGTCCAGCTGCCTCCTTACAGTCCTAATGGAAATGGGTTCCTGACTCCCAACATGCAACTGAGCAGTGATCTGACTCACAGTAGCTCGTCTAGCGCTCGGTATGATTCTGCAGAGGCGACTTGATATCTGTGCACCTGTGGTCTTCCCGTGCGGCGGTGTACGCAGGTGGTAACATTCTGTCTGCGATATTGAAGGTCTGCCCTTGACACTGTTGACCTTGGAAACCCAAATTCACGTGTAATCTCCGCAATGAGCCATGCGCTGATGTTCATCCCATGTTCAAAGTTGGTTAACTCGCGACATGTTGCCATCTTCACAACATTGGCATCTGTGACAGAGTGCTCAACTACATTGCAGCTAGCCGCAACGCTCAGGGATCGTACACACCACATTTTCTAATGGGACACCCCTTCCCGTGACTTTTGGCCAATCAGTGCATTAGTTCAGGTGTGAGGATTGAGATTCTGATTCATTATACAGGGAGTTCCCAAAATGTTGGAAATAATCGAGATGTGGTTTGTAGTACATGTCAGAACAACACAAAACATCCCCATGAACTTAAGGGTTATGCCTGTTTGTATTCTCAGCTGGAAGGGAGGGGATGTTCCATATTGATTGTTGAATAAGCTCCAGAACAAGTAAACAGAAATGAACGTTAATACCCCTCTATCAAGTCATATCCTAGAAGATAGCAGGTCGATATAGGAGGAGGGAGCAATAGGAAAGTTGACAAGGACAAACATGAAATTGCAAAAGGAGAAGAACAATTTCTACACCTTAATTTATTACCAGCTTCACATAGATGTGTTCTTTCCTTACCAATCCCATTTCTTGTACATCAGTTTCTTCTCAGCCCCTGGTGAGCTAATTTCTGGTTCTCAGCTTCATAAGGAGGGTGAGCATGAACACTCATTGAGGGGCGATCTTGACAGATCTTTAGGCTTGATATGGGAAATGAGAAATATGAAAAAAATACCGGATATATAGAGAAGAAAAACAAAGACATAAGATAAAGGTGAATACTGACAGTAAAATACTAGCAACACAGGGCAAACAGGAGAAAAGGATCCCGGTGTTTCATTATAAATAGGGCCAGGACATGTCATATTTTTTTCATTGCATTATTTCCATTGAAAATACATGTTTGCATGATTTTGTCTATGCTGACTAAAATGATGCAATTTTCATAGGTCATATAAAGTCATTTTGGCTTTTTTAATGTTTTTTATCATTAACTTCATCATCATCAGTGTCCCAGTCCGGTCGTCTATGTGTAGTTAACAAGCTTCCTCCACTCCTTTTTTGTCCTTCCACTTTTCCTGCTCCATTACTTCCGCCACATCCAATCTAGCTTCTCTAATGTCCTTCCAAATCTGATGTGTCCACCTTCTTCTCGGTCTTCCAACTGGTCTCTTTCCTTTAACTTCTCTTTCCAATTCCCTTCGTGCTACCTGTTCCTTTCCCATTCTTTTTGCATGTCCAAACCATCTCAATCTTGGCTTTCTGTATGTTCTGTACTAACAGTTCTATATTTAGCTCTTCTCTGATTTTAATATTTTGGATTCTATCTCTTGTTGTCTTTTTAACCGATGTTCTTAAAAATTTAATTTCTATTGCTTGGATCTTACTATCTTACTATCCCTTATCAGTTACTAGTTGCCGGGCTGAGTGGCTCAGACGGTTAAGGCGCTGGCCTTCTAACCCCAACTTGGCAGGTTCGATCCTGGCTCAGTCCGGTGGTATTTGAAGGTGCTCAAATACGACAGCCTCGTGTCGGTAGATTTACTGGCACGTAAAAGAACTCCTGCGGGACTAAATTCCGGCACCTCGGCATCTCCGAAGACCGTAAAAGTAGTTAGTGGGACGTAAAACAAATAACATTATTATTATTATTATTATTATTATTATTATTATTATTATTATTATTATTATTAGTTACTAGCATTCTAGTCCATGTGTTACAATTGGTAAGAAATACTGTTTATATAATGTTAATTCTAATTAAATTCTAAGAGCTCTGGGGATAGGAAAACATCATCTGAGACAGACAAATCCTAACATTCAACTTGACGAACTGAATGATTACTTTAGTAGAATAAATATTCAACCTACCCAAATTAACTGTAGACTCACTGCCCTAACCTCCAGCTAATCCACCATTCACATTTCACAGTGTCACAGAAAACCAAGTTAAAAAAGGCTTTGTACTTGATTAAATCAAAGGCTACAGATGTGGATGATATTCCTATTACTTCTGTATATGAGATTGTGTGTGCTGTCCTGCCTATACTGATGCACATACTAAATTACTGTTTACTAAACAGAACTTTCCCTACTGTCTGGAAAACAGCCAATACTATACCGGTACCTAAGATTTTATACCCACAATCACCCTCTCTCGTCCTGTGTCCATACTCCCTGTGCTTTTTTTTTTTTTTTTTGTTTTTTTTTTTGCTTTGCAAGGGGCTTTACGTCGCACCGACATAGATAGGTCTTATGATGACGATGAGATAGGGTAGGCCTAGGAGTTGGAATGAAGCGGCTGTGGCCTTAATTAAGGTACAGCCTCAGTATTTGCCTGGTGTGAAAATGGAAAAGCACGGAAAACCATCTTCAGGGCTGCCGACAGTGGGATTCGAACCCACTATCTCCCGGATACAAGCTCACAGACGCGCGCCTCTACGTGCACGGCCAACTCACCCGGTCCTGTGCTTTCTAAAGCCTTTGAACGTTTAGTATATGAGCAAGTTCTGGAATACCTAAATAAAAATGCTCTTCTGGACCTATGCAATTTGGATTTAAGAAGGGCCACAGTACTGTGACAGCACTTTTGAAGGTTAGTTAAGACATTAGAAAGGCTATGGACAAATGACTGCTCACTATACTTATCCTTCTTGACTTCAGTAGCGCCTTTGACACTATAGAAGTTCAGACTATGATAAAGAAAATGAAACTGCTAAATTTCGACCTGGCTGCGCTTAAGGTTTTTAGTTCTTATTTGAGTAACCGTCAGCAGCGTGTAACAGTAAACGACAAGGCCTCTAAATGGAAAATGAAAGTGGTGCTCCACAGGGCAGTATTCTAGGGCCCTTACTTTTTTTGTATTTATATCAATGACATACCATCAATGATGAGGAAATAAAACACACCACCTCTATGCTGACAATCTACAAATTTATTGACACTGCAAGACTTCAGACTTAGATGAAACAATACAAGATATTAACAATGACCTCCGACGACTCAGTATATATGCACAACAAAATTGTCTTATACTAAACTCCATAAAATCTCAGGCAATAATAATTGGATCACGAAAATTACTGAGCTGCTGAAAGAATGTCGCAATCCCGCCTATCCTACTGAATGGTAACATTATTCCCTACAGTAAAATGGTTACAAATCTCAGAATAATTATGAATGAAACACTTAATTGGTCTGATCACACGAAAGAAATACGTAAAAAGATTTTTGGAGTGCTTTACCCTCTTAAACGACATGGGGATGTATTTCCATTTGAGCTAAATACCAAACTAATACAGACACTGGTTCTCCCTATTCTTGATTATTGTGATGTTGTTTTAATTGATATGACGAGAGAAGAAACGCTTAAACTTCAACGAGCACTGAATTCCTGTCTGCGATTTATTTACAGTATTTGGTACGATGTTCATATCACCCCATACTATCAGGCTCTCTCATGGCTGAAGCCTGATAAACGTCGGCAGCTACACATGTTAAGAGTGTTAGCTGAAAATCAGCCACTGTATGTTTCTTCTAAATGCATCTCTCTATCATCATTTCACAACTTAAATACACGTTGGAGATCCTTTCTTTCTATCCCAGTGCACCGCACAGATAAAATGAATAGGTCATTTGTGGTGACTGGTGCCAGACTATGGAATTCCCTGCCAGCTCAGGTCAGAGAAACTAGCTCTTTGTCAAGATTTAAGGTCTCCTGCCGAGGCTACTTGCTGAGGACAGCTGAATGGTTGAAGTATGAATATGTGCGTGCCTGAAGATTAGTCATTTTGAAGAGTTTTTAATATTAATTTATTTAATTAGTTTTCATTTCCGTTCATTTTTGTAGTTTTAACTATACAAAGGTTATAAGTAGCTATTCTCATTTTGGTTCCGTATTGAAGATGACGTGTGTCTCGAATATTATTACAATATTTTTTTAAATCCACCTGTTCAATACAATACAATATAAACCACTATTTCATATGGTTAAAATTTCATACATAATACATAAAAGTCAATGGTACATGTTTCACCCTCCTTTACGGGCATCATAAGCCATATCAATCTTAAAATGATACATATGGAGTCTTTCTAATCTTATGAATTATGAATAATGATTTCGTAAAACATTATACAATAACATCTAAAACAACGATAATGCACCAAAGTGTGTTAAAAAAAATTAACAGTTTTTGAAGATTAAAATGTGGTTAAACATGAATATTTGAGAGTTTAAAACTAAAATGGATCCTTTTGTTATATATCATTAAGACTGTGACGGCCTTGAGTGTAAACACAATCAAAGGGGGATGTTTCTTCAATTTCCATAGTATGAATCCAAGATGATAAAATCACTGTCAGTTATTTAAAACAGAAGTGTGTACGTAATAAACATGTTAAAATGTGTATACGGTTGATATATCTGAAAGTAGAAAAGAAAATGGAAATTGAAGAAACATCCCCCTTTGATTGTGTTTACACTCAAGGCTGTCACAGTCTTAATGATATATAACAAAAGGATCCATTTTAGTTTTAAACTCTCAAATATTCATGTTTAACCACGTTTTAATCTTCAAAAACTGTTAATTTTTTTAAACACACTTTGGTGCATTATCGTTGTTTTAGATGTCATTGTATAATGTTTTACTAAATCATTATTCATAATTCATAAGATTAGAAAGACTCCATATGTATTATTTTAAGATTGATATGGCTGATGATATCCGTAAAGGAGGGTGAAACATGTACCATTGACTTTTATGTATTATGTATGAAATTTTAACCATATGAAATAGTGGTTTATATTGTATTGTATTGAACAGGTGGGTTTAAAAAAATATTGTAATAATATTCGAGACATACAAAGGTTATGCCGAAAGTTTTTAGCAGTGCATAAACCGTCATGATGAGGACAATGGGATTATTTTCATTTGAAAGAGCAATGGTTTTCGACCTTGGAACATGCGCGCGCTACCCCTCCTAGCGGTAGTTCCTCCACAGCGAGGGAAGAAAGCACAGGCAGTGCTGAGTCAGACACGGTGCAAGATGGATCTGTCGCAATGATTTTTTATGATTATAAAAAGAAATTAAGTGCCGAAGAATGCCATTCTTCTTTGCTGCACGTTTTTGGTGAGGCTGCTCCTTCTAGAGCCACAGTTGGAAATTGGTTTCGCGAGTTCTGAAGAGGTCGGCAGTCAATTGAAGATGAACCTAGTCCTAATCGCCCAGCAACAGCTGTGACTCAAGAAAACATTGATGCTGTGAGGGAAATGATCAAAGCAGATCCACATCTTACATTTTGTGACATTGAAGGGACCTTAAATATTGGGTCAAGAGTAGTGCAGACCATCGTTCACGATTATTTAGGCCTTACCAAGTGATGTGCCCGTTGGGTGCCGCATTCCCTGACAGAAAGCCAAAAGGCGGAGAGAGTGGACTGGTGTCATTTCATGCTAGAAAAATTCAATGGAGGACAGTCCGAAGACACCTACAATATCATCACAGGTGATGAAACATGGGTCTACCATTCTGACCCTGAAATGAAGAGACAGTCTTCTGTGTGGTGCTTTTCAGGGGAGGAACCACCCACAAAACTTTGAAGTCGGAGCTCCGGAAAGAAGATGGTGGCCACTTTTTTTATGAAAATGGGGCATCTCACCTCTGTGACCTTGGACACACATCGTACAGTCAATGCTGAATGGTATGTGAATGACTGTCTTCCCAAAGTCCTGACCACTTGGAGGTCACAGCACTCAGTATCCAAGAGTAGGCACCTTCTGCTGCATCACAACAATGCATCTGCACACAGGACTGCTAGAACAATGGACTTTTTGAAAAGGGAAAAAGTGCAAGTGTTACCTCATTCCCCCATTCACCTGACTTGGCCCCATGTGACTTCTTTCTATTCCCTAAGACCAAGGAAAAAATACGTGAGCAGCGGCTTTCGTCAGATGAAGAGGCCATTGCAGCGTACGAGAGTGTACTAAGTGATATCCTGAAAGAAGCTTGGACTGAAACCTAAGTGGTTTCAGTCAATGGAAAAATGTATACGTGCTAATGGAGAGTATTTTGAAAAGTTGTAATTGTTGTTTTGCAAATAAATTTTTTTCTCACACTCTGCTGAAAACTTTCAGCAGAGCCCTCATATTAAGTATCTTAGTATTTTATTTAAGATTTTGAATAGAATGTGGTTAAGTGTAAGAGAGGGCCTCGAGCCCTAACTTTGCCACTATAAAAAAGGCACAAATAAAAAAAAAAAATAATAAATAAATAAATAAATAAATAAATTTCGTTCTCTTGAGTACTTTGTCATCCCATAAAAGCTCTCTGACCTGATGATAAAATGTTGTACCTGTACTTAGTCTGTTATTAATTTCAGGGTCAGTTTCATTACTTCCATTAATAAAGCTACCCAGATATGTAAACTGTTCTACATTCTCTGTTCTCCGTCTATGTTCACTTGGCTTCTCTTTTTCTCTTTTCCACAGTGCATGACTACAGTTTTCTTTTTACTAATTACCATTCCAAACTCCTTTAGATTTTCAATCCAAATGTCTAGTTTCCTTTGTACATCCTTTTCTCCGTTTCCGCAAATCACCACATCATCTGCACATACCAAAGCATTCACTTCATCACTACTGATACTCTGTTTTACACGTTTTATGATTTCATCCATCAATATAAGAAACGATAATGGCAACAGTGCACGTCCTTTCTTGAGACTTTTTTTAAAATAAAATGTTTCAGAATCACCACTTGTACACTGCTTAATTTTTATCTTGTTAATTAATGATTTTGGTACATTCCTTTTCCATAAGCATTCCCATACATGTTTTCTCTTAACTGTATCATAAGCTTTTTCCAAATCCAAAAATATGAATATGATTTCTTTGTTCCTTTTCAGATGTTTTTCCATTATCGTTCGCTCTGTAAATATCAAATCTGTTGTTGATCTGTTCGATCTAAAGCCATATTGTCCTTCCTCTAACCGTGTTTCAGTTATATCCCTCAGTCTTTCGATTTTCATATTATAATCATATTTCCCCATGAATTTTTGAATTTTTGTCATATTTTTATATTTTTTATTCAATTTGTATATACCTGCAAGCAGTTATCTCAAAGATGGATTATTCATATCTCCTAATTGTTGTCTGCAATATTTCTTACAATTATCTTTCTTAGAAATATATATTTGTGTGAATTACAACCAAAAACAACCAATACCATTAACATGGCTTGATGTAGAAACAACACTAAAGAGCATGTGAAATGGCTTTGATGATCTCAGCTCAAACATGATAAAGGCAGCTGGAATACCAGGCTTGACTTGGCTATATAGAGTGTTATCAATGATTTGGGAAAGAAACAAAATCCCAGAAGATTGGAGTAAAGGAGTCATCATCCCACTGTTCAAAAAGGGCAACCGACGGAAATGTGGAAATTACAAAGGCATCACGCTGTTGTCACACTCACTGAAGCTGCTGGAAAAGATCAAAGAAATGAGACTTAGGAAGATAGTGGAACCTTTTGCTTGAAGAAGAACAACACGGGTTCAGGAAAGGTCGAAGTACTGTGGATCTTACCTCTGCAGTAAAAATGTTGACAGAAAAGTACTGGGAATATGGAAGAAATCTTGTGATTGCATTTGTGGACATAAAAAAAGCATATGATAGTGTTCCTTGAAACAAGATATGGGAATGTCTGGAAGACCTAAAGGTGCAAAAGTACTTAATTGACAAAGTCAAGATGCTATACCAGAAGTGCTACAGCTGTGTCCAGATAGGCGACGGACGATCAAAATGGTTCGAAACAAAGAGGTGTCCAACAAGGAAGTGCTCTGTCACCACTGCTGTTCGTAATAGTAACGGACAAGGTCATCAAATCTATCAAGAAAATGCCCTGGTATTTGCTGATGATGTGCTTTTATGGGGAGAGACCGAAGCTGAAGTTCAGAAGAAACTTAATGAATGGAACAACACATTCAAAAATTTTGGATTGACGATGAGCAAAACAAAGACAGTGGAAATTACCATCAACAGGGAAGGAACAAGGCTCAAATACATTTCTGGAAGGAGCAAAAATCGAATCAGCTTTCCAATTCAAGTACTTCGGAAGCACAATCTCGAACACAACATTGTTTACTGGGAGAGTTGGCCGTGCGGTTAGGGGCGCGCAGCTGTGAGCTTACATCCAGGAGATAGTTGGTTCGAACTCCACTGTCGGCAGCCTTGAAGATGGTTTTCTGTGGTTTCTCATTTTTACACCAGGCAAATGCTGGGGCTGTACCTTAATTAAGGCCACAACTGCTTCCTTCCCACTCCTAGCCCTTTCCTATCCCATCGTCGTCATAAGACCTATCTGTGTCGGTGCGATGTGAAGCAACTAGCAAAAAAAAAAAAAAAAAAAAAAAAAAAAAAAAAAAAAAACAACAACACTGTTAGGCAGGAAATACTCGGCAGGACACAGAAAGCATCGAACTTCTACAGTCAAGTCAGAAATCTTCTCTGGGACTGCAAAATACCACAAAAAACAAAAACAATCATGCACCACACTTACTTCATACCAATCCTCGCGTACAGTTTAGAGACATGTACCCTACTAAACAAAGACTTCAGTAGAATCCAAGCAACTGAAATGAGATTCATTAGAACCATGAACCAAACTACCAGAAACGACAAGATCAGAAATGAAGTGAATAGGAAAAAGTAGCTGGTATTGTGGTTCCAATTACCAGTGTCGTAAAGAAATTGAGACCTCGGTAGTATGGGCACATAATGAGAATGAAGAGGGAAAGACCTGCCAGAAAATATTTTGATCTTAATCTCGTAGGAAGAAGACCACAGGGAACACCAAGAAAATGTTGGATAGAAACTTTAAGATCAGGTGTGGAGGAGAGAGGACACAAATGGGAGGATGTACTGGAACAGAAGATGTATGAAGACACCACCCCCGGGAAACTGGAGTTGGAAAATGATGATGAGGACGGTAAACTGTATAGAGAAAGACAGGTGAGTAGAAAGCGACAGAAAGGTGAGCCTCAATTGAACTCTAATGATTTGACTTATTTTAAATGGGCCCCAATAACATCCTGTAATGTTGAGCAGTCTTTTTCCTGTTAAAGGTCAATGTTGCATGAAAATAGAAGACCGTTCCTATTTGAAAACTTTAAAATGTATGGAATCTGCTATTGTGATTCTTTCTGATCGCCTATCAAAATTTCATTCTGTGCAGAGTAATTGGATTGAGTAATTAAATAAATTCAAATTATAATAAAATATTGTTATTTATTTATTATTATTGAATGTGCTAGATTTTAAAAGTATATTTTCAATATAATAATTTAAACAGCAGCAAGATTTTTTTTTCAAAAATGTTGCCAAATTATTTTGTCATGGGTAGCAGGTAGGGACCCTCTTCGGAGGCAGCCCTACTCAGGGAGTGGCGCCCCTGCCTATGTGAGTCCCAGAGCACACTGACCCAGTGTGTAACATCTGGTATGGGTCCCAGCTCAGGGTTACGAGTGAAGACCTCAACGACATCTACGGCGGAGAAGGTGGACTTCGGTATGGTGGAGATGGCAGAAGGGCAAACCTGTAGCGTCTGCACTTCAGAGGAGCGGCTAGAAAAAGGCATCTGTCTCCATGCCGGGATGGCCTAATTTTGAACCTGGCAGTAGGTATAAAATGCCTTTGGGTGTGGCGAGCCCATCGTAACAATAGCCTTTATGGACAAAGCAGATATGGTGCCTCGGAAAAGGTTAGAGTGTCCCCTGCTAAAAGCAATGCGCAGTTTTTCAGGTGCTGGGGGAACTGTGAGAAATCAGCAACCAGCACCAAACTACATCAAGATTGCAACAGTAAATGTCCTGACACTGACGGGAAAGATAGAAGAACTGTTTGACTTCATGATAGAAAAAGATATAGCCATACTTGGACTGTGTGAGACCAAAAGGGGGGTATGGGGGAGATTCCCCTGAGAGAAGGATATACGCTGTATTACAGCAGAGGACCTGAAGCATAAAATGGAGTGGCCATCATACTTAGAAAAGAAATCCAAGAACATGTGGAATAAACAAAATGCATCAGCAATAGGATGATGATGAGACTCCAGTTTGAAAATGGCATGAAAGATCTGTTTCAGTTGTATGCCCCATAAATGGGTTGCATAGATGAACATCTAGATGACTTCTTAGAGGAAGGTGAGGGACAGATAGATGATAAGGAAGTGCTATTGATGGCAAATCTAAATGAACAAGTTGGAATGGAAAGATGAAATGAAGATGATGTAGGGCCCTTTGGATTTGGAGATGTAAATCCAGAAGGCGAGTTGTTGGTGGATTTTTGCATGAGGAGCCAAATTATTGTTAGAAACACCTGGTTTAGGGAGAACAACAGTCAGAAGATTACAAGGTATGGTTGGGGAGACAGATGAACAAAGACCTTGATTGATTATATAATCATAGAAAAAGGACACTGGAAGAATCTTTTAGATGTTGCAGCCATGCTTGAAGAAGCCTTTGGTGGAGATCATAGAGTTGTGATAGGAAAACTGAAAGTGGGAAAGATTGAGAAACTCCCATTAAGAAGAGAGAAAAGAATTAAAAAGTATGGAAGTTGAAGGAGAAAAGCATACAAGAAGAATTTCAAAAGGAAACAATACCATTGGTACCCAGGACAGAAGTGGAGAATGTTGAAGATGAATGAAAAAGATTTAAGGAAGTACTGGTTGGATATGCAGAAAAGGTATGTGGTAGAACGTTAGGAAAAGTGAAAGACAAAGAGACATAGACATACTGATGGAATGATAGGGTAAAGATTAAAGTGAAGGAAAAGAAAATGGCATGGAGAGGACGAAAAACATCAAAAACTGAAGAAAGTAGGAGAAAATATGTGGAGGCAAAGAATTTGGCCAAGAAAGTAGTGGAGAATGAAAAGAGAAAAAACTTGGCCTTATTCACACAGAAATTGAGAGATGCTATGCAGGGCAGCAAGAAATTACTGTATGGTATCTTAAGAAACAAGAAGAGAGATCAAGTAAACACCAGATTTGTGAAGGATGAAGGCGGTATAATATTAACAAAACCACAAGAAATAGGAAATAGATGGAGATAGTATTTTCAGAAGTTGCTGAACGTAAGAACTGATGAGTCATTCAATGGATGGCCAGGAAAGTCGATTAGTTGATGAAGAAATAGATAAAAGAAATTACAATGAATGAAATTGAAATGTCAGTAAGAAAGATGAAGAATGGGGAAAACTCCTGGAATAGATGAAATTTCAGTGGAGATGATAAGGCAGCTGGAGCTGTAGGCCTGCATTGGACATATGGGGTTCTGAGGAATGTCTGCGAGAATAAGGAGGTTCCTGAGGATTGGCAAAAAGGAATAATCATCCCAATTTTCAAGAAAAGCAGTAAGAAAGTTTTGAAGAACTACAGGGGAATTACTCTAATATCCCATGTTGCTAAGATAATGGAGAGGATACTGGAAAGTAGAATAAGGTTGAGGGTTGAGAATCAGATACTGGAAAATCAGTTTGGTTTCAGAAGTGGAAGATCAACAATAGAGCCAATTTTCATTATGAGACAACTAATGGAAAAGCAATGGGAATGACATGGTGATGACATTCATTGACATTGAAAAGGCATATGACAGTGTCCCCAGGAATAAAGTTTGGGACAGTCTGGTGCAAAAAGGAATTGGACAGGGATTAATAAAAATTATCATGGCAATGTACACTGAATATTGTAGTGTGCAAACACAAGTTGGCAGGACAAGTTGGTTCAAAATAACTAGTGGGCTGAGACAGGGAAGTGTTCTATCACCAATCCTGTTTACAATAGTAATGGATGACATCATGAGAACAGCAAAAGCAGCATACGGAGGAAGAGAAATGAACATGTTATTTGCAGATGATATTGTGATTTGTTGAGGAGACAACAGGTAGGTTGAAGAACAGTTGGATGTTGTGAATGGGAAGCTCGAAGAATGTGGATTGTAAATAAGTGTACAAAAGAATAAAACTCTTGTTATGACTAGAGGGGAGAAAGAAGGGAAAGGTCAGATTAGAATTGCAGACAATCCCTTGGAAGTAGTGGAAACATTCAAATACCTGGAGAGCGAATTAATGGAGAATGCTCGACTGGATGCTGAGATTAGTAAGAGGATTCAAGCTGGAAGTTGTTTCTATCAAAGTGTAAGAAACATTTTATGGGACAGAGATGTGCCAATGGAAGCAAAGAAAACTATGAACAAGATGTATTACGTACCCATAACTTACGGAGCAGAAACTTAGACAATGACAAAGAAGGATGAGAGTCAAAAACAGGCAGCCGAAATGAAGTTCTTGAGGAGTATGATACAGAAGAGAAGAAATGAGAAATCCGGGAAGAAATTGGAGTGGAAAAAACGAATGATAGACAAGAGCCGACTAAGATGTTTTGGGCATATAAAGCGAATGAGTGACGAAATAATGCCAGAAAAGGTGATGGAAGGAAGGAGAGGCCGTGGACGATCACCATTGAGATGGAAGGATACAATCCGTTATAGAAAGAAACCTGGACTGGGACATAGTGTTGGAGGAGGAGTGGTGGAAAGACCGAAGAAAGTGTGGAGGAACCATATTTGCCCCTACCCGGCTACAGCTGGATAAAGAAAAATGACCGGGCGAGTTGGCCGTGCGGTTAGGGGCGCGCAGCTGTGAGCTTGCATCCGGGAAGTAGCGAGTTCGAATTCCACTATCGGCAGCCCTGAAGATGGTTTTCCGTGGTTTCCCATTTTCACACCAGGGAAGTGCTAGGACTACCTTAATTAAGACCACGGTCGCTTCCTTCCAACTTCTAGGGCTTTCCAATTCCATCGTCGCCGTAAGACCAATCTGTGTTGGTGCGACGTAAAGCCACTAGCAAAAAAAAAAAAAAAAGGAAATGATGATTTATTGTCATATTTTAATACTTTTTAGGTTATAAATGCTTGCAAATTTATAACATTTTTGTCATAAACATCCGGGCTCTAATTATAAGTGATGGTAAACAACAAGCAAATGTCAAATAGGGTGATAGGGACAATAAAAGGAACATGTAATATGATAAACACAATGACAGGTCGTTGTGGGGAAAAAGGAGCAATAAAAAGAGGTAACGAAGACAATCTCCATCTTCTCTTACACTGCCCTCTTCAAATGAATGGGTTCTCTCCTCATCAGTTCATTTTTTCTCAGCACCTAGGAGCTCATTTTTGCTTCCTAACTTCATCAAGAGGGTGGGCATCAACTTTCATCGAGGGAGCATCTCGATAGGCAATCTAGGATAAGAAGAAATTCCTATAAACCTTCATGCTTCATCAACTGAATGTGTTCAGACCTCACCAGCTTACTTCTCTCCTGGTTTTCTGAAACATAATTCTCAGAAATTTTATTTGGCTGCCTAGTATTGACTTTCAACCTAGATAGCAGGTAGGGACCCTCTTTGGTGGCAGCCCTACACAGGGAGTGGCGCCCCGGCCTATGTGAGTCCCAGAGCACACTGACCCGGTATGTAGCCTCTGGTTATGGTCCCAGCTCGGGGTTATGAGTGAATACCTCAACGGCATCTACGGCGGAGAAGGTGGACTTCAGTACGGTGGGTATGGCAGCAGAGGCAGTCTTTGACTCGGGTATAAGCAATCTAAAGAGACCAATGGCTTCGGACAGATGAGGCGTTTTAGGAGGGATAATGGTCCCTCAGTAGAGGAAATGCCATTGCTCAACGGTTTACTCGGCGGAGAAGATGGGCTTTGGTACGGCGAGTGAAGCGGAAGAGAAAATGTCACGGACTGGCTATGAAGGCGCCACTTGGTTTTTGTCGAGTCAGCGGCAGTCCATTGCAGTTTCAGTGTTTGACACCACATGTCTCATGTATAAGTGCTGTGGTGAATGCTTTCGAAATCATACTGGGTGGGTCACTTCCTGGCAAGCTGTGATTCACCATAAACAGAACCTCGCCAGTGGCACTTTCTTCAGCTGTCACTTTTCACTCCAAGTCCAATGGGATGAGGATGGTGGAGGCAGGTTCTCGGGTGAAACTGGAAGCCTTCAGTTTGGACCTGCATATTGCCAGCAGATGTGTGATGGTTGTCTTTTTAAGAATTGTGGCTACTTGGGAATTAGGTCCTGCACCTGTGTTTGGACAGGCCTATTCAGGATCACAACTGCCCACCCAAAATGGGGAAGACCCTAGAAAATGTGGGCTAAACTTCGGAAGTCACACTTTTGTCCGGCTTGGCGACCTCACCCAGTGGGTCACCCCATATGTTGTCGAAACAATCGAGGAAAACAATTTACAATTGTAACATGGAATGTCCGAACACTGCTTGACACGAAAGAGAGCGACAGACTTAAAAGGAGAACACCGCTTGTTGCCCCTGAGCTCTCTAGATTGAAAGAAGATTATCCAGTGAAGGCAAACAAAGAGTTTTGCTCACTATATACCATCTTTTGGAAGGGTAAGGTGGATGGAGAGTGTCGTATTCATGGTGTTGGATTTGTCGTGAAGACTAATATATAGTTACTAATCACCAACTTGTCCCAATTGCAGTTAGTGAAAGGCTTCTGACTCCGTATACCACTCTCCGGAGATCTGTGCTTATGCTCCAGCGTTAGATGCTTATGAACATGATAAGAACCAGTTCTATAATATGCTTTCTACAACGATCCCCAACGTACCAACTAAAGATAAGCTCTTCCTACTAGGTGACTTCAGTGCTAGAGTTGGGAAAGATAATCTGCTATGGGAAAATATGATTGGCAAACAAGGACTCGGTACTTGCAATGCCAACGGATTGCTGCTTCTCGGTATTTGTACTGAACATTAACTTTTCATATACGCGGTTTCGCCTACCCAGTCGCTTCAAAGCCACGTGGATGCTCATTCGCTCTAAGCATTGGCACATCCTTGATTATGTCATCACTCGACAATGTGATAAGAAGGATGTCCTTTAGTGATGGGCAGTCTGAGACGAGGTCTCAGGATTTCCCAAGACTAGCGCAGGCACTATTTCTCGCGAGAAATTTCGAGAGATCTCGAGAGCGTTGTCCCCGCATTGCGCGGCGCGCAGCGTGTCGAAGGCCTACAGGTAGTCGGAGCTGAATGTTGTTTGTGCCGAGTATGCGAATAGCCAACCACGGATCTTCTTCATTTCGTAAATACGTGTCAACAAGCGACTAGGGCGTTCGTTTCTACCGAGGTCCATTTTGACGCAATGTTCTGGCATTGTAATGCACTGGTAGGTACACGAATGAGTGGTTTAAGTACAGAACCTGACGGCAATTGTAGGTACACGTACATGGATAGTAGAGGCGTGCAATATTCGAACTCGAGACGAGGCAAGATGCTCCCTACTGCATATGCAACCACCATTACGCACGAGTGGAATGTGTAGTCTAAAATGCTTGAGTTTGCTCCAATTCTTTCGACAAGTAGATGTTCATCGTTATCAGACCCCACATTCAACAACGTATGACCACTGCTTATGTTTACCGATATTTTGGTGGCGAAGGAAATAATTCCTTACGATGTTATAGAGTATTCGCGTCAAAATTAGGTACTTCGATACGTACCGGAAGGTACACCCCAACGCTGCGCATTTAAATCTTGCGCCAAAAAGAACTCCTCTACTGGAGGAACCGTAAACTTGAAACTAGACCTACTTAAAGCTTTACTCAGAAGATGTCACTACAAAAATCTGATGAATTTTTGTTATTGTGAAGTTTCCTGTACTGTGTGAATTTCCATTGGTTTTGTTTGGTCTTCGTCAAGAAGTTTGGACTTTCTTCAGCAGATGTCACTGCTAATAAACTATGATCATGCACCGTGGTGCGAAGTGGAAGAACTTTTGATTTGAAGAAGTTTTGTATTTAATTTTTTTACTAATTGATGTTCCTTTATTTTTGGGTTGGCAATATTGATCTTTTCTTTCCGCCAGTTTTGAATCCAACCAATCAATAATTTCTGTAATTAATTTTCCACCTATCACAGGTTTTTTCTCCGATTTTGTGTGTAACTTTCAAAACTGTCCAGTAAAGAGAGAGAGGGTGTGGCTGGTATATTCGTGAAAGGTCTCGAACTTTCCCCGAGGGTTTATAAGCTGCGGATTTTCTTGCCTCTTGGCCATTTGATCGTCATCTAAGTGTGTGTGTCAAGCAGGAGGCGGGAGGCGCCTCTTTCATCAGGCAGCAGTACTCCGACAAGGTAATGGCCAATTAACATCTTTATTTTTTGCTAACTCTGCAGTTTAACCCGAGGGAGAGGTCCGAAACTATAACTATGTAACCTACTTTTCTGAAAATGTAATTTCTGCCGGCGAATGTAATAACTGCATAAAATCTTTAACTGTAAATCGGGGATTGAGAGTGATGTACCCTCTCGAGCTTCCGTTCATATTGGTTTGAGGTGACTACGTTTTGTAACTGGTTTTCTTCCTTTTCGTTAAGTCTTAATTTATTCTTATACGAGCACCTCCATAGTTTGGAAATAGCCCCTGTTTCATCGGCCTAGTGCCTCTTGGGTTTTAAGAATTCATATCTAGGAGCGCAAGCATTCGCCTCCTTTCATTTTGTGTTCGGGCCATTTATTTGTTATTTCTTTTTACACGAAGGCCCTATAGGTTGTGTACGAGATACCCCTGTTTCAGTTTGTAAGCTCGGGAATGGAAGGCCAAAAAGTGTAAGATAAGTTTGGTGTTGCCTTGAGTAGGCTTGATAACTGAGAGCCTGTTAGCTCTTTTTCAAAGTAAGATTACTGAATGCCTTGTGAAGGCTGGATATTGTATGTTGGGAGCAAGTGCTCCATGTATGGAGGGATTTCTGCCCTTGTGTAAATTTATGCCTTTGTAAATTTGAGCTAGGAGCTCAGGAACTGTAAAGTGAGGGCTTGGAGCCCAAGATCTGTTTATACCACCAATCTTGTCTTTCCTAGACTTCTTTATGAATTGCTACTTGTACCTGTTACATTGTTATTTGTTGATTTTTGAAATTCTAAAGAAATATAACCTTTGTTGAAGTTTAAATCTATTCGTGACATTGTAGTTAGATCCATTCACCCGGGCACCTTCTTTCACCTCTGCGTTCTACGGGTAACCCCGTAACACGATATATGACGGTGCAATGTGAAATTGTGTCTAGTTGTATGCGGCAACTTGTAAACGATGTCCGAAACGCAACGTAAGTCGTAGATGTCTGTTATTTTGAAGAGATGTCACATAGCACAGCCAGCTGTGTTGTTTATTCAAAAGAAGTAAAATACGTTGGCAGAAATACTTCTGGGATGATCTGACACTTAAAAAACACATAATATAAATGAAGAACACCTCCGGCCCGGCCTGCATCACCGAAAGGTACCATGTCGACAACGATTGTGAGGCATCCAGGGAGGTTTACATCCTAATAACAGTTATTAACAAATTATACGGGTTATTCAGCTAAGAAGCCCACCTGAAATAACTCGTGAACAGTTTAAGATACTGACATTCTGTCTTCACTTTCGCTATTGCTATTAATAGTTCAACGTGCAGTGCTATCACACACGTTTCTATATGAGAACTGCTGTTGGTAACTATCAAGCTTACAGTCTTAGTAAATGGGACGTCGCACAGCTCGCAATACACGAGGATCGGTCTCGAGAGCGATGCCCATCACCTCTGCTGAAAGAATTGGAGCAAGGTCGGTCATTTTAGATTACACGTTCCACTCATGTGTAATGGGGGTTACATATGTAGCAAAGCACATCTTCCCCGTCTCAAGTTCGAATAATGCACGCCTCTAGTATCCAAAGTAGGTGTACATCCTATCTGCAGATATTCACAAATTATGCAGAATTATTCAGCTAAGATGTCCACCCGAAATGAGTCGTGAACAGTTTAAGATACTGACATTCTGTTTTCACCCTCGTTAATGGTATTAAGGGGTTCATAGTTGAACATGCAGTACTTCTCTAGGCTTTTGACAAACACGTTTTCATATGAGAACGTTATTTCGCGCAATAACTGCCAATGATATACTATCAAGTTTAGTCGTAGTTACTGGTACGTCGCACAGCTTGCACTACATGAGGATCAGTCTCGAGAGTTTCGAGATCTGCGACGTCAGGTCGAGAGTCTCGAGCGAGAGCGTTGCCCATCACTAATGTCCTTATCACCAGAACAGCTAGAAATGTCGATTGCTGGACGGAACACAAGCTACTATTCTTCGCCGTAAACCACCTTGGCATTTTTAAACCCCGTCCAGACAGAAGTTTGATAAGTCTAAACTTCGGGATGGTCCCACTGTCGTGAATTTCCACAACATTATCTCGGATGTGCTGACAAACACTCCAGTCAAAAAAATCGTAGAGCAGGAATGGGCTTCATCGCGGAAAGCAATCACAGAGTCAGCTGAGGAAACCATTGGTTTTAAGATAAAAGTAAGACAAGACTGGTTTGATAACAACAAAGAAATTTTGTGTATCTTTCATGCTAAGCGTGAAGTCCATCTATCCGTTTTTCAAGATCCATCTTCAGACGCAAAGAAAGCGCACTTTCTCAAACTCAAGTGTAAATGTAGGGGGCAAATAAGAGAGACAAAGAACTGGTGGTAGCAGAAAGCCCAGGAACTGCAAAGTATGTCTAATGCTCGAGACCTGTGTAACTTCTGTGCAGGAATAAAAGAGTTATATGGCCCAAATCGATCTTAAATCCTAGAGCGCTGGAAAGAACATTTCTCCACACTTGTCAATCGGTGTCCAGTGTTCAAATGCTGCTGAAGACTTTCTCGATGATGTGCCTCTACCCCCAAAAACCATGAATGGCTCTCCTACCAATATTCAAGGATTTCAATGCTGCTCTTAGTAATCTAAAACCTGGCAAGGCTCCTGGTCCAGATAACATTCCTCTGGAATTGATTCAAAGCAGAGACCTACCTCTAAATTCCAGACTTCATACCCTTATCCTCTTTATATGGGAAGCGAAATACCTGGTGACGTTAAAAGTGCCACCATCGTTACTCTTTTCAAAAAAGGTGATTGTAGTGTTTGTGGCAACTACCATGATATATCATTGCTATCTCTAGCAGGTAAAATTCTTGTTAGAATTTTGCTCAGTCGCCTGCAGATTATTTCGAAGAGGATCCTACCCGAGTTGCAGTGCAGTTTTCGAACTTCCAGGGGCACACCAGGTATTTTTTTTTTTTTTTTTTGCTAGTTGCTTTTCGTTGCACCGACACTGATAGGTTTTATGGCGACGATGGGATAGGAAAGGCCTTGGAGTTGGAAGAAAGCGGCTGTGGTCTTAGTTAAGGTACAGCCCCAGCATTTGCCTGGTGCGAAAATGGGAAACCACGGAAAACCATCTTCAGTGCTACCGACAGTGGGATTCGAACCCACTATATCCCGGATTCAAGTTCACAGCCGCGTGCCCCTGACCGCACGGCCAACTCCCCCGGTGACAGCAAGTATGACCAATGCAAGGCAAATCCAGGAAAAAATGCGGAGAGCAACAGACTCCTTTATACCTAGTATTCTATGACCTGGAAAAGGCTTTCGACTCAGTCCCGAGACCAGTTATGCGTATGTATGTTCAGTCCGTCAGCGATTCCGCTGGTGGGATCCTCAACAGCTCTGCCATCAGCTGTCATAGATGGCCTAGGCATCACTGAAGTGGCGTACTAGGGAAGTGAGGAGTGAGGTAATTTCCCGTTGCTTTTCTCACCGAGCCAGAGTTGCTATTACATATCAGTCTGCCAAGCCCAGTAAAATGCATACACCAATCGACCCTATGAGCAACAATTCAAACCCATGTCCAAGCGCGAGAAGAGAGTAACTCATAGCCTTCAGGACCACAATGGAAGGGGGGCGTGTGTGGCGGGGGGGAGAACCTGAATATAAAACTTGAGTGATTTATTCACCACCAACGGCATATGGCAGCAAAAATGAACTTTCAAGATCAAAAGATAAAGAGGTACCAAGAAATAATCATCACTTACCATAAGTCTGTTAAAAGGGAACATTATCAAGCACCATACGTACGCAACGACTTGGTGAAAAACATAATAATAATAATAATAATAATAATAATAATAATAATAAATGCCGGACTGAGTGGATCAGACGGTTGATACGCTGGCCTTCTCACCCCAACTTGGCAGGTTCGATCTTGGGGTCAGTCCGATGGTATTTAAAGGTGCTCAGATACGTCAGCCTAGCGTCGGTAGATTTACTGGCACTTAAAAGAACTCTTGCGGGACTAAATTCCGGCAGCTCGGAGTCTCCAAAAACCGTAAAAGAGTAGTTAGTGGGACGTAAAGCCAATACCATTAATATTAACAATAATCTAATAATAATAATAATAAATGTTTGCTTATAAATCAGCAAAGGTAATATTTCACTCACTGCCATCTACTAAATTAGTCCTAGTCTGAAGCATATCACAAAATGCACATATCACATTTGAAGTACAGTACAAATAGCAGGAGGTTCCTCATCAATCACCTCAGGTGACTTCTCGTGGTTACGTTTCCTTGGAAGTGTGCGCTCCATTTTATTTGTTTGTAAATGTGAAGGAAAATGAAATAGGGTTGGAACGGTATTTGTCAGTAATCTCCGTTGGTCATTTGTTTCATACATGTGCTTATCTTCGAAATGTACAGAGCATAAGCGACTGTATTGAGTAGGATACCATTTATCTCTTCGTTCTCACAACTCATTGTTGCGCTAATTCCTTGTTCTTAAAAGGAAATCTGAAATATAATCCGAAAATAATTACCATGGCTATCAGTATTTTCGCCGTGTAAGTATTAAAATGGGTTTAATTACAAACAGAAATTACAAAAAGTGATCACGGCTATCATTCAATAATACTTGGGTACTTAAAATACGGCATATCCTTGGTTTTATTACTCCGATTACTATAGCCGCACGCTGAGCACACGGCTGGCATTCTTGAAAGCGAGAATCTATCTTCTCACTTCTTAAAACTTACGAAATTAAATTGCCATGCACAATCTCGCGCCAACTCGCTTTGTTTTGACAACCGTTAACATGACTGCCCTTTATCAGCTTGCTTCCGCAGGGAGCGCTGATGTAAGTTATACAGCCCCTCTATGTTATTCTAGCTCGTTGGTGCCCATGCAGTATTTGAATGTTTATACCGTCGAGTCGTCTTAGGCCTATATTACACTATCACATTTCTGTGTCACAGAATATGATAAAATCTTTGATCACATGAATGTGATCAAATTTGCTCATTAAAGACTTCTTGAGTATATTACACTATGTCAAAGCTTTTATCATATGTCATGTCACAGTACTGTAATGATGAATCCAGGCTTCGGGGCCAGATGAGATACCTCCGATACTCCTACAGGAAGGACGGGAGATACTCGTCAATAACCTGACGGACCTCTTCAGAGCTAGTCTAGCTTCATGGTCTGAAGCTAAAGCAGTATTCATACGTAAACCTGCAAGGGCAAACTATGCCCAAACCGAAGCACACAGACTATTATGTTTAACGTCCTTCACGCTGAAAGCAATCGAGAAAATTCTGGATAAATATATCAGAAGAACGGTGCAACTGAACTCAACGTTATAAAAAGTAATCATAGAAAGAGATGTCAAGATTATAGCACGTTAAGCTTGGTAACAAATGCCTCCAAAATTATTACAAGAATTGTTTACCATCGCATGGAGAAAATAATAGAAGAAAATCTCCCAGAGGATCAATTTGGGTTTAGAAGAAACAGAGGAACAAGAGAAGCAATTCTGAGCCTTAGAACAATTATTGAACAAGCCCTAAGAATCAATAAGAATGTCCTAATTGCTTTCATTGATATAGAGAAAGCGTTTGATAATGTTAACTGGAATATTATGCTTAAGGGAACCAGGGACACATTTTCTAATTTTCCACAATTTTTGAGCAATCACAATGAAATTGATATGGAATATGTAGGACTATTATGAAAAGAATATATCTTAATTTCAACTTAGTATCCTTATTAGTTCATGAGATATGATGTACTTTGTGTTTATGACACTCGCGAAACAGGCAACTTTCAAAAAGTTCCCTGCGGGATGGACTTTTACCTGAGAGTTTGAAAACTTGTGAAATGATTCTTCCTTATAATACAAAACAACTCTAGGATGGAATTTTTGATTCACCCTATGTTTCTCGATTAACTCCTGTTTCAATTTTTTAATTTTATTTCATGTAATTTTCCACTAATTTTCTGTACATTTTGCCTCATAAAATGAGTATCTTGAAGAAGAATGCAAAATCCATCCTACAATTTCTTTGTTAGGTCACATAGAAGCTACATACCGACTTTGGTAAATATAGGTTTAGATTTGACCCGCATGGAACACTGCAGGTTACAAAAAATGGTGTTTTGAGTTAAATGAATTTTAGTTCTAAAACCATTAAAAATTTTCATAATGACCTTTCCAAATCTCTTAAAATTCACCAACACTATAACTCCTACCCTCCTGTTTCTTCTTGGCTTCCTCCCTGTGTACCTTGAGGATTGTCAGTTCTTTCCTGGCTGTTTTCTTTTGTTGTGTGACTGACCGCTGACTGTAAAATTTTCTTCTTCCATCTCCTTGTGTGGCAAGTTTGTTGGATACTGGTGAAAGTTTATAATTCCTTATAACCATTTTCATTTCTTGTGTTACACTACATCACATGTATTCTGCAACTGCATTAGAAACAGCTATTCCAAGTCTTTTTGAGGACAAAGAGGTCTCTTTTGGGCACATTTTCCATTTACATGCATGAAGACTTTCATTGCATTTTGAGTAGCCCCTCTACAACATCTAGACAGAAGTTCTGTTGATGCCAGCCTTTGGTATACAGGCACAATTTTCAGCAGCATTGCAGTTGTGAACTTAACTGACATTTTTTTGTGGGTTTTGAGGGGTTTGTCCAGTTGCGATACTCTTGTTGTAGAAGCACCATGATTCAGGTCCTAAAAGGCATTTCTTATGCTTAGGATCTTCATCTGTGGAGGAGTAATGGTATAGTGAGGCATATATTGCAGATTTCATATTATCTGTTGAGGGAATATTTGGACATATTGCCTGCCTATAATAATTTGTGAGCTTCACAATAGTTGCTTCTTTCAAACTTCCAGGCCCCCTTCCACCGAGTGTAGTTCCTTTTACTTTCCACTCTTTCACCAAATTCCTCAAACCAGTCCCCATCCTTTTTGCAACATGGTTAATGCACTCTTCTTTTTTCAATTGTACATCTGGTCAATATATTGCTTTATTGAAAAGATGGAGAAATGTTTTGGCATCCTTATCAGAAAGCACAGTTGTGTAGCGCATGCCACATTCTTCCACTGATCTTTTTCATAAAATATCAGCTGCAAATACTTCCATTACTACAAATGATCCCTCATAATTCCTCGAGCATTCCCCACATGCTTTATGACCTTCCAGCCATATATTATATTCTGGAGAATCATCACCCAGTTCCTGAGCAGTTACAACACACATGTGACAATATTTAGATAACACATGGTAATCTATAACTAATCCACTCAGAATGTGAATCACTATGCCAATGCCATAGAGAGATGTATGGCCATGCTTGTGCCATGTTCCATCAACTGATACAGCAATGTCAAGCACTTGTTTACCTACATTGGATGGATCTACTTCCTCATGATTTGATATAATATTCACTAAAAATTTCCCACAACCTTGCTTGCAATTCACGAAACTGACCAAAACAAACCCAATAGTAAACAAGGAAGTGTATAGGCTGATGTCAGGCTGTCCACTAACTTATTAAATATATCATTTGATTACAACTATCAAACATATTAAATACTACTTCTAAAAACACATAGAATTTTTTCAAGTCAAACATGTCACTAGAATGGATAACAAGTTTTGAAATATAAAGTTTTATGTTGACTAAATTATAGGTTGAAGAAGTTCATAACATAGCCAACAGACGGCAGTATATATTCCAATATTCAAAAATTGTTTCATCTCAATGCTACTGTAAATAGGGAATTAAAGGTAACAGAAGGGACAAGGATAGCCGAGCATACAGAGGAATGGGGGCGTGGTGGAGAATTAAATGACCGTGCAGAGCCATTTAAAACGGCCGTAAGTACGCTAAAAATAGTCACAGCGACACAAAACCACTTTTGTTACGTAGAGGAAGGTTAATACAATTTATTTCTCCCAGAATTCAAATTTCGACAATTTCATCCATTTACCGAAAAAAATGTGTCCCCGGTCCCCTTAAAGCCCTTAGAAGTCTGAAAGTGGATTACAGAGATCGGAAAATCATCTATCAGCTGTACAAGAACCAGACAGCTCTTATAGGAAAGGAGCATATCAACGAGAAAATAAGAAAGGGGTACGGCAAGGATGTGGTCTGTCATCTCTATTATTCAATGTGTATTTAAAAGAAGCAATGAAAGAGTTTTCAGCCACCTCCACCAATGGAATAAAAATAAATGGCCAACTGTACCAAACAATACGTTTCGCGGATGATATTGCCCTCATAGCTGAAACTGAGAAAGCGATACAGACCTCACTAAAGAAATTGAATGTTCTACTAAAACTAAAATGTAATATGAAGGTTAACAAAACAAAAACTAAGATAATGAAATGTACTCCGGATGGTAAATAGGATGTCAATGTTTGGTTGGAAGGAGAAAAATTGACTCAAGTAAATCAGTTCAGTTACTTGGGAAGCATCATTACATCCGATCGGAGGTGTGAAAAGGACGTCCCTTCTCGAATAGCCCAGGCTAAAGAAGCTTTCAATAAAAAAGAAGTCTGTTGACCTGCAAGGCAATATCCCTACCAGTACGAAAACATTTCATTATGAGCTTAATTTGGAGAATTGCGAACTATGGCTCTGAAACCTGGACTCTGTTAAAGGCTGATAAGAAGAGAATAGATGCATTTGAAATGTGGTGCTGGCGTCGAATGTTACGAATACCCTGGCTAACAAATGAAGAAGTTCTCAAGAGTGCTGAAGAAACCATCAGCCTAGAGAAAATGATCGCGAAAAGAAGATGTAGTTGGACAGGTCATTTACTCCGGCATTCATCATGGTGCACCACACTGCTTGAAGGGAAACTGGAAGGCAAGACTAGAAGAGGACGACCAAGAGCAGGGTACCTCGATGGCATTAAAGGGTGACATCCATATCAACTAATCAAGCAGCTGGCTCAGGGTAGAAGGTCGTTGGATGAGGAGAGTCATGCTACCCACCAATCATCAGGTTAAGGAGAACGAGAGAGAGAGAGAGAGACAATGTTTATGCCAATTTTCAGTCTTCTGTTCCTGTTTTTATAATCTTTATGCTTCGAATTGTACAACATTTCATGTGATTCATAATGTGAAATAAGAAGTTTTGTGGTTACCACAGACCATTCGCACTAAATACCCACCATTTTCTTTCTGCCTTGTCACAGATTTGATCAAAGGTATGATCGTGAGTATAACTTTTATCACACAACTGTGTCACAGCTAGATGTAATCAAAGGTGCTGTATTACACTGTAAAATATTTTATCACATAAACATTATCAAACTTATGTGACACAGAGATGTGATAGTGTAATATAGGCCTTACAATGCATAGCAAGATCATGGTTTACCATGCTGTCATCTCAACACTGATTTATGGTGGTGAAACTTCGAACGAGTCTGAAATTTTGTAAGCAATGTGTTCGCGAATTATGCCACAAAAATTGTTAGTTCAAATTTTGCCACCAGGCGAAAATATGGCTCTGTAAGAGGTCAGAACGTGCAATATTCCGTATCTCTGACGTCAAAATGTTCTTGCGGTAGAATTGTGTTGTGTCATTTCCTTGGTTGTTGTTTGGTGACGCATGCTGATTCCTGTTGTGAAGTGAATCTTTATTGTAACGTAAGAAAGTACTGTTTAGGAACTTGGAATGTAAGATCCATGTATCAAGGAAAGCTGGATATAGTCAAACGAGAAATGAAGAGACTGGGCATCGATATACTGGGAATAAGCGAAGTGAGATGGATTGGTATTGGTGAATTTGCTACAGATGAGTACATGGTATACTATTCTGGACATGAAAACCAAAAGAAAAATGGAGTTGCCCTCATAGTTAGCAACAGGGTGCGTAAAACTATAATGGGGTGCAATTTTAAAACTGATAGAATGATGTCTGTACGTTTTCAAGGCCAACCTTTTAACATCACAGTCATACAAATTTACGCACCAACCACTGAAGCTGAAGAGGAAGATATTGACCAGTTTTATGAAGACTTACGAGAATTGCTACAGTTAACACCAAAGAAGGATGTCGTTTTCATTATTGGCGACTGGAATGCCAAAGTAGGAAATCAAACTGTAGATGGAGTAACGGGAAAATTTGGCTTTGGCACAACAAATGAAGCTGGACAGAGACTCCTAGAATTCTGTCAAGACAACTCACTGGTCATTACCAACACACTGTTTCAATTGCCCAAACGACGCCTATACACCTGGACCTCGCCAGATGGTAAATGTCGGAATCAGATCGACTACATACTCTGTAGTCAAAGGTGGAGGAGTGCTGTACAGTCATGCAAAACAAGGCCTGGGGCTGATTGTGGATCAGATCACGAGCTCTTAATTTCCAAATTCCGGCTCAAATTAAAGAGGATTGACAGAGCTAAACCATCAAGCAGATATGACCTAAATAGCATACCTCTTGAATATACAGTAGAGGTTAGAAACAGATTTAATGGATTAGATTTAAGAGATAGAGTCCCAGAAGAGCTATGGTCAGAAGTACGTTGTGTTGTTAAGGAGACAGCGGAAAAGCATATTCCCAAGAAAAAGAAAAAGAAGGCCACATGGTTATCGGGTGAAGCACTACAAATAGCAGAAGAAAGAAGGAATGCAAAAATCAAAGGGGAAAGATCGAAAATGTCTAAATTAAATGCAGAGTTTCAGAAACTAGCTAGAAGAGATAAGAATGCCTTTTTGAATGAACAGTGCAAGGAAGTTGAGGAAAATAACAGACTGGGTAAGACAAGAGATCTTTACATAAGAATTGGAGACATCAGAGGGAAATTCCAGGCTAAGATTGGAATGATAAAAGATAAAAATGGAAAAGATCTTACTGAAGCAGAGGAGATTAAAGAAAGGTGGAGGGAATATGTAGGCAATTTGTATAGGAAAGATGGGAATACTCCTGATGATGAAGTTACTCTGTTGTCAGAGCCAGAACCAGATATCTTAGAAAGTGAGGTCAAGTGGGCCCTAGAGAGTATTGCAAACAATAAGGCAAGTGGTTATGATGGAATCCCTGCAGAACTGTTCAAAATCCTAGGAGAGGATGCTGTGAAAGTGCTACATTCAATATGTCAGCAAATATGGAAAACCCAGCAGTGGCCAAAAGATTGGAAAAACTCAGTGTTCATCCCAATTCCAAAGAAGGGCAGCGCTAAAGAATGTTCAAACTACCGAACAATCGCACTTATATCGCATGCTAGTAAGGTTATGCTCAAGATCCTGCAAAATAGGCTTCGGCAGTATGTAGATCGAGAACTACCTGAAGAACAAGCCGGTTTCCGCAAAGGCAGAGGAACCAGAGATCAAATTGCTAATATTCGCTGGATTATGGAAAAAGCAAGAGAATTCCAGAAAGACCTATACTTATGCTTTATTGACTATGCTCAAGCCTTTGACTGTGTCGACCACAATAAATTGTGGCAAGTACTCAAGACTATGGGAGTACCAGATCATCTTATTTGCCTTATGAGAAATCTCTACTCTGATCAGGAAGCTACGGTGAGAACCCTATATGGAACAACTGAATGGGTCAAGATTGAGAAAGGTGTACGTCAAGGCTGCATATTGTCACCTTACTTATTCAACTTATATGCAGAGTATGTGATGAGGAATGCCAAATTAGATGAAACAGAAACTGGAGCTAAAATTGGTGGGATACATATAAATAACCTTAGATATGCTGATGACACCACCCTGTTGGCAGAAAGTGAAGAACAACTTAAGTATCTACTAATGAAGGTGAAAGAAGAAAGTGCAAAAGCTGGACTAAGGTTGAATGTCAAGAAAACAAAGATCATGGCAACTAAACCTATCACCTCCTGGCATATAAATGGTGAAACAATGGAGGTTGTTCCTAGTTTCATCTACTTGGGCTCCAAAATAACTGCTGATGGCGATTGCAGCCATGAAATTAAGAGACGCTTGCTCCTTGGGAGGAAGGCAATGGCCAACCTTGATAACGTTTTCAAGAGTAGAGACGTAACTTTAAGAACGAAGATTCGTATAGTGAAGGCTATGGTCTTCCCAGTAGCAATGTACGGAAGCGAAACCTGGACAGTAAGAAAGGCTGAGCGCCGAAGAATAGATGCATTTGAACTATGGTGTTGGAGAAAACTCCTTAGAGTTCCGTGGACTGCGAAGAGATCTAATAAGTCCATATTACAGGAAATCAACCCAGGCTGTTCACTGGAAGGTCAAATACTCAGGCAAAAACTAAAGTACTTCGGTCATATCATGAGAAAACATGATTCACTGGAAAAGACCTTAATGCTGGGGAAGACTGATGGTAACAGGAGAAGAGGGCGACAACGGATGAGGTGGATTGATGACATCAAGGAAGCCACGGCTCTCAATTTAGAAAGACTTCGGAAAATTGTATACGACAGGAAGAAATGGCGCACTTTGGTCTATGGGGTCACGGAGAGTCGAAAGCGACTAAACGACTAACAACAACAACAACAACAACAAGAAAGTTGAACTTTTCTGTGTGAAACGTAATGCCTATCGGGAAGAGAGACAATGCACTAGTAGTGAAGTTGTTTTATCAGAATGCCAGCAATAGCAATGCTGCATTGCGGGAATATCGCCGGCAGAAACAGCAGTACCGGTACTACTAGAGGCGTATGAGATCCTTTCAAAGGCACTGCTACACAGAACAGAAAAACAATTGGAGTAGCAAATTGGTGAGTCTAAAGATTTTAGAAAGGACAGGTCATTTGCAGAACAGTTCCTGAACCCAAAGTTGGTCATTGCATACCAAAAACAGAGGTAAAAGAAATTCATGCTCACATTCATGGATTTCGGAAGTCCTACGATTTGAACAATTATTAAAACTACAGTCCAAAGATAACCACTGGTACGTTTTGTGCTGGATCATTTTAACACATTCGACCCGGCAAAGGAATCATTTCGTAACTACAAATATTCGTTTGAAAATTATACTGAAATGAAAAACATCAATGAAAGCAAGGAATATTGTTCAAAATTGCTTCTCAATTCAGTTGGTGCTAAATATTTTCACATGATATCAGCTTCGTCGGCACCGAAATTACCTAAAGAGAATACATACGATGAACCTATGTCTCTTCTGGAAAAGTGTTTAACCCAAAGAAAAACATACTTGTAGCCCAGCATAAATTTTTGTCAAAATATCAAACTGATCCACAATAGATAGCAGAACTTGTAGCTACGCTCAGAACAGACATCGCAGATTGAGAATTCATTTCACCTTGTGAATGTGAAAAATCTACCACGATTATTTTCCTTCGAGATCAACTTATTCGAAGAATTAGAGAACAGTTGCTACAATCCGAAGAAAAATACACGGATAATCTTGTATCCAAGGCTGTTGTTCTCGAAACTTCGAAAATCGACTCCAAAGAGCTCAGTCGAAAACCAACATATTCGAAGAGTTCTTCAACTTCCGATGTCTACAAGATGATGTATGTTTAGTCCTCAGCCCGAAGGCTGGTTGGATCCTCAACAGCTCCGCCATCAGCTGTCATAGTTGGCCAAGGCATCACTGAAGAGCAGGGGCGGTTTCTCCATAAGGTTGCAGATTTGCGTTACCCCCATTAAATTTTTATGTTTATTTTAGGTAAAGTTTTATAATTTGGATTACTCAACTACTGTATTTTCATTCAACAAGACAAACCTTTCAAGAGCTTGAAAGAGCAAATATTGACTACAGGGTACATTACAAGCCGGTACTCTTAGATGTTCACTGCAGGAGCAGAAAAGTTTGCAGCGGGAAGTCAACCTGAGGTAGGATGAAACTTGGGCTGCTCGAGAGGTGCGCGGGGCTGCTAGAAGTGTGCTTTTTGGCTGCTAGAGGGGTGCGCGGGGAGAGGAAAAGATAGGCGTAGCTTCTTATACATTGCTTAAATGGAGGTTTATCAACCTGGCTCCTCCTACCACGGCCAACTGGAACTCTCGCTGCGCTAAGGAGCTACCTAGAGCGGCGCATCAAATCGGCCATGCTCCTACGTTACCAACTATAGTAGGGCCCACGAGAGTTGAAGTCTGACAGGTGAGCGGCGAAAGCTGTAACTACGAAGTACGCTGCATTGTCATAGTTACCTCCATTTGCAGCCTACCACCCTTTCATACAGGCTGAGTGTTTAATAAAACATGTAGGCCTAGGCCTAATACAATTCGTTTACTTTAACCGGTTCCTAAGCTCGTGTTAATAATTCCAGCATTTAAGACAGAACACGACATTATCGATATATATATAAAAGATTTCATAATCACTAACAAAATCATCAGTTTCTGACAATAACCTCAACAAATGCACATGTTAATCACAGAATATAACAACACTACCCACATTGATAGTTTTTTATTATTTAACTTCGATTGTTAACGGTACCTGTACAATTAAAAAATAATCTACGGTATAATAAACACAATAGGAAGACGATACTTCATCGAGAAAAGAAATCAGTCAGAATATGAATGACAAAAGTGACTGAGAGCAAGCCAACCCACGTGGTGATAGCGTCCTAAAATGTTGCAACTCTGTTATCGTTGCCATAGCAACAGGCCATTTTCGAGCAGCGTTAGTCAACTTTTTCTCGCCGGTGGCGCTAAACGTCAGACTTCAACTCTCGTGGGCCCTACTTTACTAGCGAAGTCGCTAGAGACCGTTGCTGCTCAATGTGAGATTCTGTTATAGAACAGGAGTGTCATCTAGCGACACCGGATGGAAGTTCATCTGCTGGATCACGGCCGGTTGGATCCCTCGCTGCGCTCCGCAAGGAGCTAGCTAAGAGCTATTCGTCCTGGCTAGAGCGACGCATCAAGTCGGCCGTGGCTGGATATATAACTAATGTCTCTAAATTTGATAATAAACACCGCCATTTCTTTCAGTATAGTAGCTTATCGATTTCATTGTGTAAACATTCGTGGCAGAATGTGTGTTTTTATTATTGTGCGTTTTTATCAGTTAGTGGTATTTTGCCAGATCATGAATTCACTGCAGTATTTAATGTCTAGGCCGTTTCCGCAACGGACTGCCGAGGAACAATCCGAGGTGAAACGAATGGGAAGGCCCACGCGACGTTTAATTTCGAAACCAGATACATTACAAAAGGATATTTTTTCAATACCGGAATTAGGCTACCTCAAAGTGTTTCATTTCAATATGGTAAAAGAGTTTTAAATGAATTTTTTTAATGCGTTATAGTAATATTCCTGAAAATAGAAATGTAAAATGTTTGTTTTATTTTTAATAATAAAAAAGTATTGTTGATGTATCTAGATTTGAACATTAGCCTATCATTGGTAAAAATTGTGCACCACTGAACTTTTAAAACACCAGCCGCCACTGCTGAAGAGGCGTACTAGGGAAATGAGGAGTGAGGTAGTTTCCCGTTGCTTTCTTCACCGAGCCAGAAGTTGCTATTACATATCAGTCTGCCAAGCCCACTGAAATGCATGCACCAACCGACCCTATGAG
Source organism: Anabrus simplex (assembly GCF_040414725.1). Taxonomy (NCBI): domain Eukaryota; kingdom Metazoa; phylum Arthropoda; class Insecta; order Orthoptera; family Tettigoniidae; genus Anabrus; species Anabrus simplex. The sequence goes on along the minus strand of NC_090268.1, from coordinate 16,050,300 downwards.
CAATATTTTCACACCATTCATAGCAGGGACTGGCTGCAGAAGGAATGGCATTACTAGCATCACTCATAGCTCAGTCACTTTCATTTTGTCAAAGCCAAGGATAAAGCCGAGACAGATCAATGAAAGTAACAAGATTGCTCTAGCCCATACCAGAATACATAGTGCACTGTAAACACTAGGTCCCGCCAGCAAAGGCATATGTCTACAAGATAACACGAAATTCGGAAAAGAACTTCAAACAACAGATATATCGTCTCAAGATCAAAACTCAACGAAGAAAATCAAGAATCAATTACAACGAATTAGGTATCGAAGGACTTAGTCCACGATGTGAAAGATACAACCATTTGGTAAAAGATTGTCGAATAGACAAATCAAACCTTAAATGCTCTGGATGTATTTAGGGTGGATACGTCGAAGTATGCATTCGTACGTTGTTAAACCTCAATTCAACATCCAAACAACAATCCCTAGTTATTTTCATTTTCATTCATTTATTTCAATTAATTCCAACGAGCCTGCAGGCTCATACATAGGAATTGTACAGGACATTACATACTGGCGGGCACTTACACATCAAAATATAGTTTGTGTACATAAGATAGTTAGTAAATGGTTGAACATATAAACACATACAATATATAAAATATGTACATCATCAATATGAGGATTACAGAGAATTATTTCTGACTGTATTTACATTTACATAACATGAAAGTTGCAAAGGTACAAGAATGGATTATGGAGTATTTTCATTTACATAAGAGTTGCTGAAGTACAAGAATAGATTTCAGATTATTTACAATTACATAACACAAAAGTTGCAGACGTACAGGAATTGATTACAGAGTATTTACAGTATATATACATAACACAGAGTTGCAGAGGTACAAGAACAGATTACAGAGTATTTACATTTACATAACATAAAAGTTTGTAGAGGTACAAGAATAGTTCCGGACAGTTTGCAAGATTGTTTGGGAGAATGCCTTAAATGACAACTGATATTTTGATTTAAACAGCACTGTACCTTTCCCAAAAATAATGCTTGACTCTTTGTTTGAATTTTGCCAAAGTTGGTGCTGTTTTTATCTCCACAGGGATGTTATTAAATAACTGGATCGCAGAGAACTTCAAGCTGTTTATACCATATTTATAAGAGCAAACATTGTATAAGGCAAAGTCATTTGCATGCCTAGTACTATATGGATGGTTTTCAGAATTCAGAGTATATGTAGTGTTGTGTTGTATAAATTTATGTTTTATTTTATACATGAGTACAGCTGTATTGAATTCTGCACTCATTCTTAGGGGTGGTATTTTAACACTTAGGTATAGATATTTTATTGGTGTTAAGTAGGGAAGATTAAGTATATTTCTAACAGCTCTATTTTGTACTACCATTAGCTCATTCAAGTCGGACTTCTTACAGCGCATCCAGATTACATTCAAATATTGTAGGTGGCTATGAATTAAAGAGTAGTAGATGTGTTTTAGAAGATGTTGTGGGATAAGATAACTAAGTTTCTTTAAAATTCCTGCAACAGGTGTGATCTTTTTAGTAATGTATTCAACATGGTCTGTCCAGTTCAAGTTCCTATCAATCACCAACCCAAGATATTTGACAGTTCTAACTAGTTTTATTTCAGTATTCTGCGTATATATTTTACTGTGTGGGATTTCATTCTGACCTTGTTTTGTCATTATCATATAATTAGTCTTTTGCACATTAATAGTTAACTTATTTGCTTGAAACCAAAAGCACAGAGTATTGAGGTCTTCCTGCATATCCTTAACAATGGAGTCTATATTACTACCAGTATAGAACAAGTTTGTGTCGTCGGCATACAGTGTGATACGTCCTTTCAAGCGGCAAGTTGCAATATCATTGATGTAGACTAGGAAGAGAATCGGCCCTAATACTGACTCCTGTGGAACGCCACGGGGTTACCCTAATTGCTGAGCTCCTACAGTTATTCAGCACTACATACTGTTTTCTATCGGACAGATAATTATCAAACCACTTCAATGCAACACCACGAACTCCTGCTCTCTCTAATTTAGCTAACAGTATTTCATGGTCCACTGTATCAAAGGCCTTCTTTAGATCTATAAACAACCCACCAGCAAAACTATTAAAATCTATTGACTCTTGCAGCATATTAATGAGATCTACGGTTGCTATTTCAGTGTTAGAGTTCTCACGAAAGCCATATTGTGCATTGTAAAAGAAATTATTTTTGTTTAAAAAAGTGAGAAGTCTCTTTTTAACAATAGTTTCTAATAATTTGGAGATTATGGAAAGAATACAGATAGGCCTATAGTTACTAGGATTCCTCCCGTCCCCACCCTTGAAGACAGGAACTACTTTAGCTACTTTTAGCTCACTAGGTAATGTACCAGATACCAAGGATTCGTTAATGATATCTGTTAGCATCCCACTTAAAGAATCCTGGAATTCTTTTAGAAAGTTGGCAGTTATACCATCCTGCCCACAGCTACTCTTGTTTTTTAGATTTGATATTATAGATCTTACTTCTGTTTCATTAGTTGGATATAGGTAAAATGAGTTCAAGTAACTAGGAACCGCAAGTGTTTCAGTGCTCTGGGGAGGGATTGCTGAAACCAGGGTTATAGCAATATTTGTAAAATATAAATTTAATGATTCACATATTTCCTGACTGTCTGTAAATATCTTGTTATCTATTTCTAGAGATGTACAATTATCGCCTTTTGTTGTTTTTCTGTTATGTATGATTTCATTGATTATTTTCCACGTTTCCTTTGGGTTCTTGTTATGAATTCTAAATTTTTCAGAGTAATATTTGTTTCTTAAGCTCCTCTTAAGATTTGTCACATTGTTTCTACACCTGCGATATTCCTGATTGAGATTGATGTTATTCTTTAGGGTGGGATTTTTAAGTTTTGCATGTAAAACGTCACGTCGCTTAATAAGGCTGAGAAGTTCAGAAGATATCCATGGCAAGCTACCAGTTCTTTGTGTTCGATGACTTTGTGCTTTCTGTTTTTGTGTACCAAGCGGTAGCTGGTCAATGAAGGAATTATACATTATGTCAATTCTACTAGTAGTGTTGTTTATGACTTTTGTGTTATGTTCAGTGATATTACTACTTTCAGGTCTATCATTATTTTGGTCTACATTAGTTGCTTTCAGCCTTTTCAGTTCAAGCGATTGTGATGGAGATTTAGAATTTGGCAAAAGAATATCAAATATTAATATATTATGGTCACTTATATAGCTACCAACATTTGATAAATAATAATATATTCCAGAATTATTTATAGACACATGATCTATTAAAGTGCTTCTGGTATCACATATTCGTGTTGGATATACATTATTGCATTGCTTGAAATCATAGCAAGAAAGCAGGTTCATGTATTTTCTTTTTAGTTGGTCACTAGTTAAGATATCAATATTCATGTCACCCAAAAATAGGCATAAATTGTTAGTTGTTTTACTTAGAAAATTTTCGAAGGATGCTAGAAATGGTATGGCATTTGGGTTATATCCCGCAATTAAATCATTACTTTTATATTTTCTACTACTAAATTTATCCCCATAAATTTCAACCCATATCAAGCTATGATCAAGTTCACAATTCATTTTCACATTTGCTTTCCAACAGTGCGAAATGTAAATACCTAAGCCACCTCCAGCTTTGCCGTCTCTGTGTGAAAAGATGCTTCTATAATTTGGTATATTATAGTATTTCGCCTCCTCACTTTTTACCCAAGTTTCTGTCACAACCAATATATCTACCTGGCCTATAATGTGCAACAGAATTTCTATTTCCTCAAGTTTGTTTCGGATACTCCTGCTGTTTAGGTACAAGCACCTAACCGCACTGTAAGATTTTGATGGGCCAGTAGAGCTGTTTCCGTCCAGGTGAGAAGCAACTGTATATGAACTGATGTTCTGTAAAACAAAATTATTTATGGAATCGTATTGTATTTCATAACAGCCTAATGGAAAAATGGAATATTTGTTGTAACACTTAGGTACTGCCATTAACGAGTGTTGGTATGATATCTTGGCTGTGCCGTTACACTTGTGTCTTCGCTCTGCAACTTTCTAATATCATCAATACTCCTAATTCGCACTGATCGATGGTTTTCAGTCCTTCTTACGTAGATTTTGCAGTCCCTTGTCCAAATATATTTATATCCATGTTGCCGTAGATCCCTGGCCATCTTGTGGAGATATTTATTCCCCGATGTCAGATGTTCGTTGATATATACAGCTCGGTTAGCTGCTTGGATACCTAAATCTTTTGAGCTTAGTGTTGATTTATTCTTCCTTGCTGCGAGCAGCTGATCCTGTTTTAACCGGCTGCAAAATTTTACAGGGAGAGGAGGAGGGAGTTCCTGCTTCTTTTGGGGTAGACGATGACACGCATCAATATCACTGTCGGTCACTTCGACACCGAGCGCATTGCCAAGTGCTTTCACAACTTCGACTGGATTCTCGTCACCAAGCTGAGGCAGTCCATGAATTTCTACGTTGTTCCTCCGGACGTACTGTTGGAGGTCTTGATTTTCCTCTCTAAGCTTAGAGACTTCTTCGTCTGCTATTGTCTTTTCCCTTTCGAGGACAGCAACCTTAGACTTCAATGCCGCTACTTCTGCCATAGCGTTTTTAAAGTCATCAGTTATTTTGTGCAGCTGACGCTTAATATCGTCAAAACTCTCAGCACAGAAGGTCACCGACTTTCTAATTTCCGCTTGTTCAGCTTCGATTCCTTCTAGTTTACACAACCTTTTGTGGATGTCCCTAACTACAGATTCCATATCCCCAAGCTTATGGTCACTCGGCCCTGCAGCCAGATCACCATTCACACTATCACACTTGCCGCAGTACCACTTCTTTGATTTGTCCTCAATTAGTGTCTTGAATTCCCGTTTATTTAATTTAACACACGCTCTGTGATGTTTTCTATGACACTTACCGGCACAGATGATGTAGTCGTCCTCGGCAGTAATTGATTTTATGCACGAACCACACACAGCTAGTTGCTTATTGCCCGCCATCTTGGAGACTGAAGAATACGTGACCAATGTACGTGACAAGGGAACTAATGAAATAAATGACATTTGTCAGAATCAAGCCCAACGACTGATCTTCAACGCTTTCATACCTAAGTCAATATCAAGACAAACCTGTTATGTTCGAAATTGATTCAGACTCAGATTACACCTTTTTGCCTCGGAATCTGTTTGCGGGACTGAAACTCGACGTTCCTTTAGAACCAGTGGACATAGGTTTCGGGTCCTATTCAAAATAACTTTTCACTCCAGATGGGAAAAATCGAATCAGTGTGGAATATAATGGAAGTACAATTCAATATGGCATCTATATTGTACCAGAAGAAGTTGGACACGGTGAATGAAAATAATATTTTTTGAGAAGTCGATCAAAGGTATTTAACAAAAGCCCCAGCGTTTCACAGCGTTTAAGAAGTAGATGAGATAATTATGCATTTACTAACTACAAGGTATCTCTTAAACTGAGTGAAAACGCGAAACATATTTTTCACAGAAAAAGCCAAATTCCATACGCACTTAACGATAGAGTAGAAAGGGAATTGGACGCATTGGAAAAAGCTGGTATTATTGCAAAAATCGAATCCAGCTATTGGGGGTTTCCTCTTGTGGTATTACCAAAAGCTGACGGAAGAGTTCGACAGTGCGTGGACTACAAAGTTGGGGTAAATGAGCGACTTACGGATGCTCATTATCCAATCCGGAAAATTAGTGACATTCTCAACAGCCTACACGATTCTCGCTTCTTCTGCCGTTTGGGCCTAAAGCTTATTAACATGTAACTATTTCAACTCACCGCGGATCATATCGAATGAATCGCCTATCTTTTTGCATGAAGACAGCACCTGCGGAGTTCTATAAAATCGTTAATCAAATCCTACGAGACGTACCGAAGACAAAGACGTACAGTACATTACTGATATTGTATTACACGGAGAGACAATATAAGAATGCAAAGCGAACCTCTACCTTCCTCGAACAACTGCAAAAGTACCACCTACATCTCAATCGACGGAAATGCGCATTTTTAAACAACGCATAAAATGTTTAGGACACAGTAAAATTTCGAATTCTCCACAGCTATTACTGAAGGACGGTTGGAGACGTAAATACATTTTTGGGACTAGTGACATATTATTAACGGTTCATTCCATATGTCCCGAAGACGATGGAAACATATGGAAGAGGCCTATATCCAGCAGTGGATTGAAATAGGCTAGAAAAGAAGAAGAAGAAGATTCCAAATGTCTCACCAGTTACAGCGCCACTTGAAGGAGAACATGGGTTTCCGATGGAAAAGTGACTGCGAAGCTGCTTTCATTCGATTGAAACAAGAAATCGTAGTGATAGAGTACTGGCACCATACAATTCTAAATTGCAGTTACAGTTGGCATGCGATGCGAGTCCTACGGGCATTGGCGCTATTCTGTCACATATCATCGATCCCCAGGAACATCCGATCGCGTTTGTTTCTTGAGCACTGACTCAGCCTGAACAGAATTATTCACAGCTCGACTGGGAAGCCGTAGCGATGGTGTTCGGAGTTGATCATTTTTATCAATATCTATTAGGCAGGCAATTTATACTTGTAACTGACGATCAACCATTATTGAGTATTTTTCAATAAAATGCGAAACTGCCGCGGATGACTTCAGCCAGATTACAGCGCTATGCAGCTTTAAAAAATCCGCACTCTACTACAAGGTGATCTACAAATAGGGTTCTGAAAATTCAAATGTTTCTGAAAATTCAAATGTCGACTGCTTATTAAGAGCATCATTAGAGAACGAAACGACGCAACAAAAGGAGGGGTTTAACGAAGTTCATATTCTATGCGAGGAAACTGTTCTCAGAATCTGTAATTAATTTATCACATTCGGGTCGATCCAGAACTGGACACTCAAGGATTCTAGCCTCGCAACTATTTTGCAGCAAAGTAGAAACATAATTTTATACTGACAATTTGTTCAGGGGAGATAGGATTGTAGTTCCATCGATTCTGAAATCATCGATACTAGACGAATACCACACATCGGAATATCGAAAATGAAACCACTTGCTCGTCGATGTGTCTGTTGGTTCGTTCCTGTCCAGCATGTGCTGAAATAACGAGTAATCCACCAAAAGCTCCGTTTCATCCATGGAATGAATCAGAGAACTGGCCGCAAATTCACATATTCAAGGTAATTATTTTCTAGTCATTGTGGATGCAAAATCAGAATTGGCAGAGATAGAACTGACCAAATCAGCTTCATTTTCAATATCAACAGTTGCATTGTTTCGTTGTGTTTTCTCTCGGCAGTGGTTTCAGACAATGCTACCTTTATCACAGGCAAAGAATTTCAATGGTTTTGTAAGGAGGCCGGAATATTTCGGAAATTTATCGCTCCAGGACACCCAGAAACGAATGGGTTAGCCGAAAGGAATATTCAAACACTCAGAAAGAGATTGACAGCACCGAAGAATCTATGCCAATGCAAAAGAAAATTCGAGAAATTCTCTTTTGATATCGAGCAACGCCGTTAAATTGTGGGAGATCTCCAGCAGACCTTCATAAACAAATTCGTATTCAGTTGGATACATTGATGGCAAAGAAAATTCAAACCAACCACTGCTCCCAACCAATCAGCACGATAATTCAGTGTGGAAGATCGTGTAAAAGCCATTTATTATGGACAAGATAAAGAAGAGTGGAAGATTGGAACAATAATGAAAAATAATGGCCATCTTGAACATTATTTGGTTGAACTCGACGATGGTTACGTTTTCAAACGCTACATCGACCAACTTAGACTGCCATTCCGCCAAAGAAATCTCTATCAATTGGACCTGAAACGGAGAACCATGTAGACCACCACAAACTCGATTTGTTAAACTTGGGAGATATGGTTAGTTTTCCTAAGCTAGCAGTTCTGCCTGGATCTGAAAATCCTGTCGACATCGAGGAACCAGACGTAGCAGATGAAAGAGCTCTCGAGCCAACTCAGACCCATCGACATTCTACTAGAGAAAAACGTGCTGCAGTGTATTTTCGTGATTATGTTGTACCTAAACATTACAAACAGATTAAATTATCGTTATTTTTTATTGTTGTTTTTGATTTTATTGTATGAAAGTTAAAAATAAGTGTTGAAGAACTATTATAACTCTATGAGAGTAGCGATATGAATCGATCGGGAGCTCTGCGAGATCGATGGGGTCTTTGGATTGTTTTGGTTGTGCGTAATTCAGTTTTTATCGGAATATAGAATAGTTACGTTGTGAATATCATTATGAAATCAACTTTGGTTGTTTCATCAAGTTATCGACATTAACGTGCAAGAGATAGTGGCGCAAAAATGGCGAGGGACAGATCGATTACGTATGGGATTCAAGAACGGAGGATCTGAAGTTGCTTGTCTAGCGTCTATGGATGATATTGCAGTTCTGTGAGAGTAGAGGAGGCACGGAACCATACTGCCCAGCTCCAGGAACAAGTGAGCAAGGCAGGCCTGTGAATGTAATTCGAGAAGACAGAATATGAGCAACATCGAAACAGCACGCAGATGGATGGCAGTAGAGGGAGAAAGGATTAAGAAAGTGGACAGATTTAAATATCTAGGTGATTGGATAGACAAAAACCTGTCAGAAATAGAGGCACTTATATCGATAGCCAACTAGATGAACTTCGTTTACAAACTAACTACGGTATGAACACCCACAACAAGAAAATGATCTCGATCGATGTGTAACTTGGGCATTACCAGAGAGTGATCCGTCCAGAAGCCTTATATGCTGCTGCATATTTGAGAGCTTGAAGAAAAGAGAATTGGTCAAAAAGTTGGAACTGGTGGAGAGAAAAATTCTGAGGAACGAACTGGGACCCCAAAGAACAAAGGATGGATGCTACAGACAGAAAGGAAACCAAGAATTATACTCCAGGACGGAAAAGATCTGACATCATCCGGAAGAGGAGAGCCATGGACACATCTACAGAATGGACCCGAGGAACCTTACGAACCAGATAGTAAGGGATCAAGAGGTGAATAAGGACCTGAAAGAAGTGGAAATATAAGGAATGGAAGTCACCAACAGGGACACTTAAAAGTCGAGAATCAAGAACACCAAGAGTTTCCATGCAAAAGTTAGATCCCGGACTCAAGTATCGTGAACGGAAGAGAGGAGGAATGAAGGAGTACTCAGCTAGTGTGAGCAGGCATTTTAATTTGACGCCATTTTACTCTAGGCCTACTAGATAGCAAATTAAACTAGCTTTCTCTTGGACATCAATGGCTCAGGTTTTTTTTTTTTTTTTTTTTTTTTTTTTGTAAGGTAAACTCCAAGTGTGCTGCTAGAGATCTTTACATGCCGGCATCATACGCCATAGTGTCGAATGGACTTTTTCGACCTACAAAATCCGTCTACCTCTGCTGGGTTTGAATCTACGGTCTTGGAATCCCGAGGCCAAAGTTCATCCCTGCCATATGGCACTGTAATTGTATAAAAACTAACCCATCAGTGACGGGTTCAACAGTTAGTATCTCCTGTTATCACTACTTCCATATACTGTTTACACTTCTCCACTTCCAGTAAATCTTCCTCCTCTGTTAAGGGTTACATTAAGGTACAAATCAATAAACAATACTGAAAAGAAATTAATCATGCAATTTATCTGCTTAATTAAATTCTAGAATAATGCCGAATTTAATAAATATTTAGTGACAGCTATTACCTTGGAGGAAGTATTTCTTTTTCATATTATTGAAATTACACAGCTGATCATTTAGAAATTGGGCCTATGACCTTGATGTTAGGTCCCTTTAAAAACAAGCAGCGATTTACAAATTGCGCACAGTATCGTAACACGTTTACGACTTTCGTCTGTACTATAGTTTAACTCAGAGGCGCTTAGCTGAGCGCCTGTTCAGGCCAGCCCAGTGCGACCTGGCTGGCGTGACGTAAATGCGGGCAGCTTACGTAGGAAGCATACGTCTCAGTGAAGCGAGAGAGCTAATATACACTTCTGGGAAGGGAGAAAGCATTGATGTTCACTTGTGATAGCGAAGCTCTCGTCCACTACTCAGCGAAATGCTAATTGGGTTGCAGTATCTTAAACAAAGCGCTTTTCAAGATATTTCAAGATATTCCGGATTGATTTATACTGCGCTCGATATAAACAGTCAATTTTACTTTCTTATATGCATTCATTCTAGAAACCTGAAATGTTATAATACAATCTACAAAGGTACATAGTTAAAGCGTACAATTCCTTGGGTAGATATGACAGTATTTCAATTTTTAAAAAATCCTGTTATTCATTCAGCAAAAAGTTTACTGCTTGATTTTGTACAGTACCGGTATTGTATTCTTGCGTGACTTTCTGTGTTCATTGTATTTCTGAAAATAGTGTTTAAATTTAACAGGCGTCCAGTGGAGTGGCGAGAGGGAGTTTCATCATGAGTGAGGACACATATATTTACTATATAACAAGATATATGTTCAAATAAATAATCTAACTGATGTTATTCGCGGTAAGCATGATTGGATTGCTGGTGAGTTTATCAGATAAGTTAAATGCAAACAACCACAAGCCACAGCTTATCCACTTTAACTTCGCGTTATATTAGACATGTATATAAGGCGCCTCTTAAAATTTAATAGTGAAAATTGTAATTCATTACGTAGACTACATTATAAAAATATGTGAGGTTGTAGGCCTAACTCTCTATTGTACCTGGTCAAAGTGCATAAACTGCAATGAGCATAAATTGAAAATGACGTATATCTCTGCCCTCTGTCTTTCATTATTTTCTGCCTCCATTTCAATCTCGGGTATCGCCTCAGTGATCGAGAGTGACTGGGAAAACTTCGTCCAACCTCCATGGCCTGTGACGTAGCCACAACGTCACTCTGGTTGAGTAGTTCATCGTCTGCTTGCCCTCCCACTGCTGGGTATCAACGGGACGTAATGCCCAGCGTGAGCACCTCTGGTTTAACTAATGCACAGATGCACGCTACACATAATTTTGAAAATCCCTTGAATACCAAACATCAGTCCTGTAACTCTGCGGTTGATGAACTAGAATATGATGGACTGATTGTAATAACATTGTCAAAAACTTGGTAGGGGCCTAGTACACTGAAGCTCGAAAAGTGCTGCAAGTAAATATGCGAACATTTGGCCAATGCATGTAGGATTTTTGAAATGGAAAGTGGTTCAATTTCTGTGCAGAACTGGAGGTCCAATGGCTCTGATTACAATATCAACAGTCATTCTCAAGATTAAACGTCGATTGATGTGGAGCCTAGGAGCAACTGGACCATTTCAGACACCATGAGATTCGTGGTATTGTGAGGGATATATGTAATGAAAATATATATTGATTTGTTTTTGTGTTTGGAACTTTTTACTAGTGAAAGATGAGCACAGTCGAGTACGGTAATAAGTCAGGTGGTAGCCGTTGCGGAAAATTTGACAATTTCTCCCCTCACCTCGTACATTCAAATTATGAAGGGAGGGAAGAGTAAGATACTTACAGTTCCAAGTGTTATTTTCTAGTCTAATTACTTAACTCTGTGAACATAAGCACTTAAAACTTTTTTCCTAACTTGGTTCTCTACAAATTAGTAAATCACATCATCAAAATCAATTCCTTTCGCTACTTTTTTAATTGACAAGATGGCTAAGACGCAGAGCCGAGCTTCACGGTAAGATAACTCTTGATTCATTTTAGTTTTGAAAACCTCTCGCACATGATGCTACTAAAACAGATATAAATTTTTTACAGTTTGTTTTACGTCGCACCGACACAGATAGGTCTTACGGCGACGATGGGATACGAAAGGCGCAGGAGTGGGAAGGGGCTACCGACAGTGGGGCTAGAACCCACTATCTCCCGGATGCAAGCTCAGAGCTGCGCGCCCCTAAAAGCACGGACAACTCGCCCAGTATGACAAGGTTAGAAGCTCGGCATGGAATGTGGAGGGATTGAGAGGTAGCGACAAACTTGGCCATATCGGCCCTTAATTGGTCCGTATTGACTCGTAATAACAATAATGTAGAACGGGCGATTGTTTGGTCCGCCCTGTCAATATATTATTAATATTTGAATAATTTATACGTCCATATTTCGGGATAGTTAACTCCCTTCGTCAGCGTATTTACATCAAAATCTACCTTACCCAAGTCTCAAGATACAACATCTTATCATATTAACATTAAGCATTGTGCTGTATAAACTCAACTCTAGACCACTACCAATGAACACAGACACATGACGAAGAAAGAAAGATCAGCTGAACCAAGAAGCGTCAAAATCAGAAAGAATAGTGAAAGCTGACGCAAGCCAGATCGACAAGGTGGTAAAAATGATAGATACCGCAGTATGGTGGATTGTAAATTGCTATGAAGAAGCGGCCTCTTTAAGTCTGGGGACGAGGGCGGGTAAACACTTGGAAAAACTGAACAGACCAAGAGAAAGAAGGAGCCTAGAAGATCAGGAAGAGTACCGGCAACAGAGAATACAGAACAAAGGGCTGTTTAAGAGGAAAAGGTGCAGTGCATGGACGAGCAATAACATAGGTTTATAGAAAAAGCAAAAATGGACGCATATAAGGCTCTACGACCAAAAACGAGCAGATTACATTCAAATATCGACATGGAAACATGAAAAGTACATCTCAGCAAAACAGTTGCTTGGAGAGACACTAGCTCACCATTCAGGTTGGTACCAAGAACACAGAGAATAATCAGAAGTCATAACGGAAGGTGAAATCATACAGGCAATCAACGAAGGAAGAAACAGTAGAGCATCAGGACCAAAGGGTGTTATATGCTTATGCTTCTAAAGAGACCATGAAAGAAATGTTACCGGTGTCGAGTGCCCTACTAAACAAATACCTCAAAACTAGAAGGGTTCCATCAGACTGGAGGACGGCAAAAATCAGAATGCTGTATAAGTGGAAAGGAGACGCAGATGCCCCAAAACCATACAGAGGGATCGTGATGGAACAAACAGGAGTGAAACTCCTTAGAAGGATTCTGAGAAAGAGAGTGATGGATAAATTATATCCACTGTTTACAACAGGAACAATTTGAGCTCAGACAGAAAAGTTTTACAACGATGGCACTGCAGAACTTACTAAATCACATTCGTCTCGCCCTAGAAATGTTAAGAGGCAAATTATTTGTGGCACTCATCCATTATTCCAAGGCATTTGATTGGGCGAAGAGAAGGCTTCTAACAGATAAGCTGGAGAAGTTAAATGGACCATCAGCCCGCATATCAAAATATACAGGTGGACGATGGAGATGGGACGTCAGAGTGGATGTCGCAGACAATATGTGTACATCAAGGTGATCCACTGAGCCCTATATTATTTAACGCTTTCACCTCAGATGTATTATCAGAGATAAAGGAAAAGACCGACACAAAAATGTACCGGTACTTATATGCTGATTACATGGCAACTTCGGCTGAAGATATAACAGAACTGCAACCTGCAATGAACTTGCTAGCTGATTGTGCAAACAGGAATGAAATTAAATTTAATGAGAAAAGACAGAACTAGTAATATTTAGGAAAGGAGGTAAACTAAAGGAAATGTAATAATAACTGCCTTCCCAGAGTTAGCAGGTTCAGATACCTACGAGTAACCTTGCGGACCACATGCAGCAGTTTCAGGATCCATATAACAGCTAGAATGGCTGCGTCGCTGAGAGAGATTGAGAACATCACACACATCGCAGTAGACAGAACAATGCTGCTCTTTATGGATAGTGTTTTACTGGTGTTAACCTACGGGCCAGTGGCGGCCGGTGGACTCTCCGGTCGGGGTGGCGAGGGGGGGGGGGGCACCCACAGTACATTTTCCCACAAATCTTTCTTTGCTACTGACAAGTACCACGGCACTCATTCAAGTCTTTCGTGCGAAAACAAACTAATTCACTGCTGCCAACCCTCACAAAAAGTGGGATGCAAGCCAGAGACCCAATTCGAATCAAAATTCCTGGTCTCAAATGTTCAATTTCAGTATCACTATTTATAATTTTTGTTTTAAAAATATAAATAATAGAGCAAACAACGTCATCAACTACTATTTAATTTTATTGTATGCAACCATGGAGATTTTGCTGGCGCATGCTCGTATAGGGTTTTGTGACGACATCGTTACTGCTACACCGCCACGGACTCTGCCCTAAGTGTAAGCCTCTTCCCGCACCCTTCTACCCCTCCCCCCCGAAACCATCCACCAGCGCGCTTCCCCCTTACATCTCAACCCCCTCACTCACACTGTATCCTCGGACGGAAACTCGAGAGTCCGTGCCTTATCTTCAACCTGAAAACATTTACTGCGCGCAGGAAGCCAGTCACGTAAGTTTGATAACTTATTGCTGAAAAGTCATCCTTATTTATGAGAATTTACAGTTTTACAATGAAATGTAATTTTCTTAGCATTATTCGAATTCAATATTTGACTTCAAATGTCGAGAGAAAATAAAATAACCTTTTCGTTCTCTAGGGAGGACATCGTCCGGGAGTCCTTAAGGGTCGGTCGCTACTGCTACGGGCTTGAGATTATAGGATAATTTGTGAGTGTGAAGCAATTAGACGATCTGGAAAAGAGAGAATCTAGATATCTAAAGAGAATCCTGAATGTATCAAAGACGACAAGATCGCGTCTTGTTTAAGGGCTTGCGAGGGAAACTTTCCTAATTGAGGACCTGAGATACAATCTTATTTTACTAGGAGGTGCTGCATACGATAAATAGATGCGTATGCTAAGAGAAAAAAGAGGGACGTTTGGAACGACTTCTACTCGACGGAGGTCATAACGGACCGGAAATGGATGGAAACAGGCTGCGACATACAGTCACAAGATTGACTGTTCACGGATTCCACTTCAGGATGTGTAGTAACAAAGCATTTCATAGACCAAACATAAAATTTGTGTGTAGGCTATGTGACCAAGTATGTGAACGATGCCATATTCAGAAGTATTCCTCTAGGATCTGTTTGATTAGTGAGTTTATCAAGGACGACAGACGAATAGTAAATAGACAAGCAGAGCTCTGTCCCATAGTATTGGTGTTAGTGAAGCCAGAAGCTTGCGCCCGCCGCCATCTCACGTCACTACACATTCACTGCAACAAGTAAGTAAATGTGCTAAGTGAAGATATGGCTTCTGTTGTTTTATGGACATTTCGAATTATTATAATACATTTTTTTACGAAGTGGCAGAATGGTGAATACATGGGTGGTGTTTGAATGTAGGTTTTCCTACTCGCAAAAAAATGAGGAAGGAGTAGGATTTTCAATACACCCTTAAGTGGCTTAACACATGTGCTCGTTAACAATTGTAGGTCATTTACCGGTCTTATTACTGATGCATAATTATGAAGGAGACAGAGACCACCTACTTCCGATTTGGCGTCGGTTGTGGGATCGATTCCCACTGGTGTCCGGTTGGCCATTTTTGTTCTATACTTGACATCTCTTCAACACGTACTAAACGTACGTAACGCGACCTAAGAGGTTGAAGGTCGGTTTCGCTTACATCATTGGTTAATTTCGCTGACACGGGGACTGGGTGTATGTGTCGTCTCCATCATCATTTCATCCTCATCATGACGCGCAGGTCGCCCACGGGAGTCAAATCATAGGACCTGCACCTGGCGAGCCGAACATGTCCTCGGACATTCCCGGCACTATCTAAGACCCTTGACATTGCATTTTGAACCTGCGAAGTGAATTCATTAGAAGCTAAAGAGTGAGCAATGAGAAACGGTGGATTTGCTAACGTCTGGAACAGAACAGAAGAGACATTTGAACTACCAATGAAAAGAATAAAGGAAGAAACTTCATTTTCGGTTAAAGATGAGTAGCCTATAGGAGGGTTTACTTGGAAATTCATGATGGAATGGAATGGAATGGCGTATGGCTTTTAGTGCGGGGAGATCCCAGGGCCCACGAACCTACTACGCTGGCGTAGCAGGGGGAGAGTTGATACTCCCATGTGGCGCGTTCCAGGTGGTGGATAAGGGGGTCCTAACCGGCTTGCCGGCGGACTTGAGGGAACTAAAATACCTCTCGCGGACCAAACACACTACCTCCTGCGGGTGGGGGACGCACATGTAGAATACACCCGCGGTATCCCCTGCCTGTCGTAAGAGGCGACAAAAAGGGGCGACCTAGGTGCGGACATGGATTGCGGTTTGGTATAATGTGTCGGACCTCCTGCGGATGGGAGAGGCTGAATACATACATAGATAATCCCTGCCTGTCATAGAAGGCGACTTAAAGGGTCATGTGGCAATGGTCCCCTCTTTATTTTTTTATTATATTTCTGAGGGTCAGATGTAGACCATTTCAAAATTTTCATGTGCCTGCTACCCGGAGATGGGCTTCTTACGTGTGCGATTACGCCCAGAAGCCCGCAATTGCCCACCCAGGAATATTGCGGGTGAGAGCGCCATGTACCTTGGCAATGGTATCCGTCTGACAACACAGGTCCCCGCACAGCCGAATGCCAGAAGGACATATTATTTATTTTTTATTTTTTCTCTATATTTAGTGCTCTGTACACGCCATGGCATACATGCTATTGCGGGTGACTGGAGGGAGTCCTAGTGCTCATTGCCTCAGTCATCCCGTATTAGGCATCGTCCAACATCGGACCCCGGGCAGTACCTGCTACGACCAGGTGGGTATTGCCTTGGCTGCTTGGTTCGTCTACAGAGACCCCTGATGGGAGTGGGTGGCATTCGGTGAGGATGATTTCGGTCATGGCTTCGAAACGAGGTCGTCCACCAAAGTCTTTAACATTTGATTCCCTGAGAGGTTCAATTTCCTGGGAACATGCGCAGCGTGAAGGAATGGGATTCAGCTTCCCTAGGTTTCTGGTCGCTACCAGAACCGATAGGCATGATTTTAACACATTGCGGACCGGTCCCGAGAAAACTCGTGTTTGCCTAGCCGAGCGTTGCGGACCGGTCCCGAGTTATCTCGTGTTAGCAGCAGACTCAGCAGACTGAACTTTAGTGCTATCTTTTGAGATGTACGGCAACTATTTGGAGGTCAAGGGTGATAGAACTCTGTTACGTATGGTTCCACACAATCGATAGTCGCATTTGTTTTCGAGTATTCTTCATATCGTAGATTTTCTTTGCATTTCTTGACAACATGTTTACAAAGTTCGAAGAGCCATGCAAGATGGCAGCGCCTAGCGATCGCACGTGTTTACACAAAGATGAAATTATTCGCGAATTATGTGCTGATACAGGCTCCGAATATTAAGCGATGCTGAGTATTTAGAGTTCGACGATGAAATATCTTCTAACGGAAATGTTTCAAGTGATGACGAGGCAAGGTGTGGAACTCACGTAGCGCAGAACGAGTCGTAAGTTATATTTGTGTTACGGCTGTAAATATTATAAATATTGTAAATAATGCAGTGTTTTATGACGACTGGGTTATGGACAACAGTGAACCTAGGTTAGAGGATTTTGTAGGTGCTCCTGGTATAAAGGTATGGTCTAATGAATCTGGAAACATAGGACAAGTAGCAGGACTTATGTTTGGTGAGGAATTTTTTCAGTATGTAGCTGAAAAGACAAACTTACACTATGAGCAGAAATCACATTCTCATAACTTATCCCCTAAAACACTAAAGTGGACTAATGTCACTAGCAGGGAAATTAAAATATTAATCTTCTGTGTATATTGATACGGCAGGTGAAGAAATCATGTCTGAAAGATTACTGGCCAACCGATCCCCTAATAAAAAGACCAATATTTCCGAAAACTATGAGCCGAAATAGATTTCAAGAAATACCCTGCATTTCAACAATTATTCAGGAAGGCCAATAGAAAAATACACAATAGTCCTTCAAAAGCTATTGAAGTTCTGACAGTTTATTTGTATGCATGCACTCCAGCTTAGAGGTAGTTAGAAAATGGCCGGGAACAGGGCTGTCCATGGGGCGAACGGCACCCGGTCCGCAATGTGTTAAGCTAGTAAAGTCGATCCTTTTCAGTAGACACATTGAAGGCGTCTACGGCGAACTTGAGGACCTCAAAAAAATGCGCAACGGTAGTTTGCTTATCAAGACTCGTACAGCACTGCAAGCTGATCAGTTGCTTAAGTGTGACCACTTTGGCGAAATCCCCGTCAAAGTGGAGGAGCATAAGTTCTTGAATCTGGTTCGCGGAGTCATCTATCACCGCGACCTTATTTTGAAAACTGACGACGAGTTGATGGAAGACATGAAGAACCGTGGCGTGACACACGTCCGGCGCATTACGCGCAAGGTCAACGGTGAAGACGTTGCCACTGGTGACTTCATTGTCTCTTTCAAGTTGTCAGTGTTACCAGAGAAATTCAAGGTAACAACTTACCGTTGCAATGTGAGGCCGTACATCCTGCCTCCTATGCGATGCTATCAATGCCAGCGTTTCGGACATGTGGTATCTTGCTGTTCGAATCAGTCTGTACGTGGTACATGTGGACGAGTCGCTCACGGCGCGGAGGAGTGCACAACTCCGTACAAGTACACTAACTGCTCCGGTTTTCATTCTCCTCGGGATCGGAACTGTCCGACATATCTGAGTGAGAAGAAGATCCAGGACATCAAGACCCTGGATGGTCTTTCCTACCAGGAAGCGCGCCGTAAGTTTAAATCTACGAATACACATGCCCGTACATTCGACTATAGCATGATAGCTCAGAGTCTTCCAGGTTCGTCATTTACAACATCGTCACCTGTGCTGATCGCTGCGCCCAAGGCGACTGTTGCTGCTCCCAGCAACGTCGCAAAGAGTAAAAGCTCGAAGGTGGGGACCACCCCATCTTCGAACAACCAGAAGTCTGTGGTGGCTGGCAGTTCACAGCCGTCACAGCAAGAGGGGAAGGCTAAGTTTCCCCTCCCTAAGAGGTCGGCGAAAACCGTGCCCCAGCCGGCGGAGGCGGCATCGTCGACCAGGGCTGGAAAACCATCTCCCAGCCCGTCTAAACCAGTAAAGGAGGAGGCGGCGAAGAAGAGCGCCCTTGCTGAGCGCTCTCGCACTTCTCCTGCGAAGGAGAAGTCATGCTCCCCATCTGGGGGGTATGAGTCTGCGCCAGAAGATACTCCTGCTCCCAAACCTGCGCGCTCTCCTCGTAGGGGACCTGCTCGCCCCTAAAAGCGTCGAAGTTCTGGGCGGCATACCCGCCGTCTGTTGATGACGGGATGGATGTCGCGCTGTCCTCTACATCTACGGATGTAGATGTTGATAGTGTTTAGGCTTGCGAACATTTTGTCGCTCATAACCTAACACTCCTTTTATAGTCATCACTATGGCACTGTTACAGTGGAATTGTAACGGTTATGACAGGAATCTTGCTGAGTTACGTCAGCTCATTAGTGAGTACGCAGCGAGTATAGTTTGTATTCAGGAGACCAACTTCAGACCTGGTCATCATACGGTCTTGAGATATTTCAGACTATACTCGACAGAACGACATTATGCCCACCGGGCGTCTGGTGGCGTGGGCATTTTTGTCCATTCTGATACTTATAGCGAAGAGGTTCCTCTAAGGGTCCCACTGGAAGCAATTGCGGTGCGTGTACCTCTGCCTGTCATAGCAACAGTGTGTAATGTTTATTTTCCACCAGGCCAGCCTCTTAACATAAATGATGTCACTGATCTTATGGAACAGATTCCAACTCCCTTCCTCTTATTGGGAGATTTTGAAGCCCATCACCCGATATGGGGCTCTGAGACGCCTTGCCCCCGGGGAAGAGAGCTGGAAACATTAGTAACAGAGCTGGATTTATGTATTCTGAACACAGGGGAACCAGCTCACTTTAGTGTACGTTTCGGCACATATTCTCGAATAGACGTAAGTCTATGCAGCCGAACGTTGGTTCCGCTGTTTCGGTGGAATACACACGACGATCTCTGTGACTGTGACAATTTTCCCATCATCCTTACTTTGTTGAAACAGAAATCTGTCGAGGCTCCCCCTCGATGGATTCTCAAACATGCTGATTGGCCAAGGTACACATCACTAGCTGTCTTTAATGACGATATCAGGCGGACCGTCGGCGAAGAAATAACTTACGTCACCCAAGTTATTCTTGCTCCTGCTGAGGAGTCCATTCCGTTCTTCTCGGGGATTCCTCGCCATATACTCGTTCCTTAGTGGAACGAAGAAATGACAGCAGCTATTAAAGAACGCCGTCGCGCTCATAAACGTTACCGTAGACAGCCTACTGTGGCCAACTTGGTAAAATTTAAGAAACTCCGCACTCAGGTGCAAGTTCTTATTGGACAAAGTAAGAAGGCTTCGTGGGAGAGACATGTGTCGTCTATGACGTCACATACACCGTCATCACAAGTGTGGACTGAGTTTCGACGTATTTCGGGTATCCAATTATCATCTCCTGTACCGGGAATCTCCATTGCAGGCAATATCGTCACTGGCACACTCTCGATTGCTAACCATCTAGCTAGTCATTGCGCGGATATATCCGGGAATTACCATCGTGATTTCCTCGCTCTGAAGCGGGAGGCAGAACGTAATAACCTTAGTTTTGCCACTCAGGTTTCAGAGGACTACAACGTGCCCTTTACGGAGTGGGAACTCCGCAGCGCCTTTGCGCTTTGCAAGGTCACGTCTCCTGGACCAGACAACGTCCATAACCAGATGTCATGATAGTCTACAATATCTCCTTCGTGTGTTCAACCGAATCTGGATAGAGGGTGATTTTCGGTCTCAGTGGCGAGAGGGCATAGTCATTCCTGTCCTCAAGCCTGACAAAGATCACAAGTATGCAGGAAGTTACAGACCAATTTGTCTTACAAACTGCCGGTGTGTGCTATTTGAGAGGATGGTAAATCGCCGACTCGTGTGGTGTCTGGAGAAACAAGGACTCTTGTCCGAGTACCGCTCGCTCGACCACTGACCATTTGGTACGCCTGGAGAGCTATATCCAGGATGCATTTCTCCGCAAGCAGCATTTGGTAGCTATTTTCTTTGACTTGGAGAAGGACTACGACACCACATGGCGATATGGTATACTTTCAGTCCTGCATTCCGAGGTAACTTGCCGGTATTCATTGCGAAATTTTTGTCCTCCGTCTATTCCGTGTCTAGGTACGGAGGACATATTCGCAATACCACGTTCAAGAAAATGGAGTCCACAGGGATCGGTTCTTAGTGTCACGCTGTTCGCGAGTGCCATGAACGGTATTGTTGCTGCTGCTGGTACAGCAGTCATACCGTCATACCGTCGCTATATGTGGACTATAGCTCGCGTAATATGGCAGAGCGACAATTACATCAAGCTATTAGGAGTGTGGAGCAGTGGACCTTCGAACATGACTTTCGTTTTTCCACCACAAAGATCTGTGTTGTCCACTTTGGTCGCCAAAGTTCTCTTCACCCTCCTCCTGAACTTTCTTTAGGAAATGTCGTTCTTCCAGTTGTTGACACTTACCGATTTGTTGGGCACCTTTCCGATAACAAATTATCGTGGGAGCCATATGTGCGGCAGTTAAAATTGCAATGCACTAAGAAGCAGAATATCATGAAGTTTCTTAGCAGCACTTCTTGGGGGGATGACCGTTGACAGGTTTACAGTTATTGGCTGCGTATGAGCATTTCGGTCCAGTTTTCTAGGCCCTCACAATTGTCCAGGCAATCCAGGAGTAGACTGAGACAACCAAACCCCACCACCCGGAGCTCAGTATTGTCGGGACAGTTGTGACAGGCCAGTAGCTGTATAATTATTTTGTGCCAATTTGCTTGTGTCAAGCGAAAGGTGCAGCCGCCTGCGTGGTGTTGATAATTTAAATACTTTAATTTTTAAATTATTTGTAAGCAGATCGCCTAATTATGGCTCCAAAGTAGGGAGAAGATACTAACGTACTACTACTACTACTACTACTACTACTACTACTACTATTACTACTACTACTACTAAACGTTTACATTCCTCCCCTGAAGGGGGAAGCGGGCCTCTTAGGCGGTTACGCCGTCTCTCAGGCCGGGAGATTTGTTGCGGTGAAGGGGATGTGCGGAGAAGGTGAGGGGGTAGGCGGCCGTGGCCTATACTACGAACTGTCCCGGCATTCGCCTTTGTGCAGGAGAATGGAAAACCACAGAAAACCATTCTCAGGACAGCCGACGGGTGGGGCCAGGCGTGAAGTCCAGCCCTGTCTCTCTGTCCCGTCTCCCGAAAGCAGAGGCGTAGAGCCGCGGTAGATCCGTTGCCACCTTTCCTCTGCTCGGTTGGCCGGTCTAAGGGACGAAACCCACTCTGTATCTACCGACGTACTAACGTTGAGCTGTTTGTGGGACCAGCACGAAGCTCGTCAAGCGCCACTTTCTGACATTCAAGGATTCCGTGTGATTGAGGTCAAAACTTTGCACGACGCAGCACATGAATATCCACAGCCTGTTCCCGGTCATTGAACCGGGTCAGGAATGGAATGAATGGAGCCCCCATCTAGTGGCAAGGATAGGAACTGTGCCGGCTGCCGAAGCCTGTCGCACTCCTCTGGGGCAATGACTAATGAAGGACAGATGAAATTAAATGATATTGGAGAGTGTTGCTGGAATGAAAGATGATAGGGAAATCCGGAGTATCTGCAAATATCATTACAAAATACATTTAATTCCTCACGGAACATTAGAGACGCTGCACACTCAGCCATTTCTCGTCATCTACTGGCGTGGCAATAGTGTTCTCGTTCAACTGGACTGGCCAGCGAGTGTCTTGCAAAAATTAGACATGTCTCATCAACTGGCATCGTTTAAACTACAGTGGGCATACGTGCCGGGAGTGTCCGAGGACATGTTCGGCTCCCCGGATGCAGTTCTTTTGATTCGACTCCCGTAGGCGACCTGCTCGTCGTGATTAGGATTAAATTATGATGAAGACAACACATACACTCAACCCCCGTGCCAGCGGAATTAACCAATGATGGTTAAAATTCCCGACCCTGCCGGGAATCGAACCCGGGACGCCTGTGACCCTGTAGGTGGGGGTGGTAGAATAACACCCACTGTATCCCCTGCCTGTCGTAAGAGCCGACTAATAGGGGCCCCAGGGGCTCTGAAATGTCGAGCGTTGGTTGACGACCATGGGGGGCCTCAGCTGAGTCGTGGCATTGCTTCCACTTACTTGTACCAGACTCCTACCTTGGTCAACTCTTGTTCTTTTCCGACCCCGACGGTATTAGAGCATTCGAGGCCTAGGGAGTCTTTCATTTTCATGCCCTTGTCTTTCTATGGCCGATACCTTAATTTTTCGAAGTGTCGGATCACTTCCATTTTTTTTCTCTCTGATTAGAGGATGGTTGTGTAGTTGTACTTCCTCTTAATACAATAATCACCACCACCACTGCAATCATCAATATCATCAGTAACTAATTACGGTCTTCACAGACTGCAGGCGGTCTGAATCTCCTCCTGTAGTTCTTCAACGACACGGAGTTATCCACCCACCCTTTAGGGTCAGCTACATACGTTATATTCAAGAAAATACTGCTATTATTTTGCGCTCAAACTCCATCAAAAAGAAAGCGTTGGTCCAGTTTTTACATGAAAATAGATTTTAAATGTTATATGATGTAGGTGAACTCTGTCCTTCACTTCTCTCCATGCATTATAAGTAGAAGATCAGCTGCCTTGAATAATAGTCTTTTTCCAGACGCTACACATTTTGGAGTGGGTTTGTATTTGATATAAATCAAAAGCAAAGACTTGGCTGATAATCCCGCTGTTTTTCTTCTTAAAACAGGAATCACCACCACAATGTAAAGCATATGTGATTCTTCAAGGTCCCTCTTCATGAAATAAATTACACTCATGTTCATAAAAGACAGAACAACTTTTAAGACTAGGGATAGGAAGTTCATATTCACAGGACATGTTCATTAGTGTGTTCTTCAGAAACGATTAGCATTTCAGTCACCTAGGTGCAGCATGTGTCCTGTTGCCTAGTAGGCACTGGGTCCTCCGTGGGCACTGATAACTTCTTCCATGCGTGATGGCATCGACGCGTGTAAGGTGCGAATGGCGTCCTGGGGTACAGCCATCCTTGCTTCATTCACCTGGTTCCACAGTTCATTGGCATTGAGTCACAGTGCCGCACCCGTCGTTTCATCTTATCCCGCACATTTTCGAATGGTGAGAAGTCCGCTGATCGGACAGGCCAGGGCAACTTTCTGACATCCTGCGACAACAAGAAAGCACGTGTTCATGCAGCAACATGAGGTCGCGCATTGTCCTGCTGAAATATGGCGTCTGGGGTATCGTGCGGAAAGGGTATGGCTACGGGTCGCAGGATGCCATTCACGTACTTCAAGCTGGTCATAGTTCCCCGGACACGAACCAGTGCCCTGTACCGAATAGAACCCCCGCCTTGAGTTGCGCTGTACTGTATGTCTTGTGCGAATGCAGTCACTGTGATGCCTCTGTGGTGAACCAAAATGCGGCCATCATTTTCAAACAAACAGAACCTGGATTCGTCCGAAAACACTACGTGCTGCCATTCCTGTCCACAGTGATGTTCCATACACCATTGCAGTGTAGCATCTTTATGCACGTTAGTCAAAGGTGTACGACGCGCCGGTAACGCAGATCTTATTAAATGGCGACCACTGATCTCTACAGAGGCGGGGAGGACGCAGATCTGTCCTGTAATGCCATTCGGATGAGGTGTCGAGCTTCTCGGTGGGGTGGTCAGGGTGGTGCGACCAGATCCATCTCGTTGTGTTCTACGGCCTTCTGTGAACCATTCCGTACACACCCGTTGCACTGCCGACACGCTTCGTCTCACACGAGCAGCAATTTCCCGGATGGATGCATCACGTTCTCTCATGCCAATAATGTCCCCTGTTTCAAACTCGTTCATTTGACGGTACGGTTCTCGCATACGTCTGCCAGGTATCCTGCCCGTCTGCTCAAGTCACACTGATCCATTGCTTTCGGTTTATAGCCACAGCGAGAGCCGTAGGCACATTTTACCAGTCTGTGCTGGTGCGCCTAAAAATCGATGTGGACCTTGAACCTGAAGACCGACATCGTTCAAATGCTAATATTTTTTTCAGAACATACTAGTAGACATATCCTGTGAATATGAACTTGCTATCTCTAGTCTTTCAATGAGTTCTGGTTTTTATGAACATGAGTGTATATCCCTTTCTTCTATACAATTGGCTCTGCAATGAGGTTATTATTCTTTAAAGAATTGCTCCATGCTCTTATGATTTTTGTTTTGGAAATACAGCGCATGCATGCAGTGCGGAACTGTGTATCTGATATAAGATTTATCGGTAAACATATGCCACAATATTTCGAAATGCATTTTAAAAGGAATGTTTCCCAAGAGTCATACTTTCGTTAAATCTTTACGCCATTTCCTTATTTTAAAACAACTGTTATAATGGCTTACATTTACTTTCACAATGAACAATATTACATCTTGGTTTTTGTTGATGTTCTATTGACTTTTTCATCTGGACGTCTTCTCGTTTGAATAAATTTCCTAGCATGGAGTTCATTTTGGCAGTGTAAGTCAATCAAATTAAACCGGTTATAGGGATTTTATTGCATACATATAAGTTACACTTCAACTATTATTTATGCTCGGGATAAAATACTGTATAGCACAGGAAAGGTGACTGAATGCCGTCCTTAGATCAATTAAACGTAATCGTAGCTCGAAGAAAAATGAAGGTGTTTTTATGTTGGAAAGGAATTGTTTTACGGTTATAGATGGCAAAATAAAAGCATTTCAGTTCCATGTAACGGATAGTGTTTTTATGTGAAGTGTGTTCCACTCTCCTCCAGAGCAATTATGCCCAGCCTTGCTTGTGCATAATCACTTCCTTGCAGGGCTGTTACTTATAAATGACGGTCTTGATAATGGACAGAAACTCTATACTCTCTGACGCTGAAGCAGACCGCATGCTGTTTACGCAAGGGTTGCTGTGTTAGTTCCAAAATCTGATGGGAGATGTGAAACTTAGGACAGGACTTGACACGCTGTAACGAACTTGCGGGGCATACATTAACCCCGCGTCTCTCTTTAACAAGGCTGCAAGAAAAGGCTAATCAAGCCAGAATCTTGTCAAGAGGTGAGTGACGGATGGACGGATAAGGGCCCTTGCTCTGTCATTGGCAGCTGGAGGGAAAAGCTCTACTCAGTTGGAGGTAAAAGGTCTTTCACATTTTTAAAGCAAAATTGCAGAGCGTAATATTACCTCTTTTGAGTCTGAAGTAACTTGATTTATTATATGTCATTGTGACGGAAGTATCTGCAGGAGGAAATGAAGAGTTCACGCTGAGCAAAAATATTATCGTGTCGTATTTTCATCGAAAGAGCACTACTAGAATAGATTAACCTTGCTGGACGGTTGCTATGTTAATTGAGATGTCGCACAGTGTGAAATTTCAGCATTCTAGCTGGACAGAAATACATTTTGAAGTTTATATACAAACTTCTCTCATTTCCATTCACAATTCCATAATTACTGTTACGTGCATTAAGCCTACCTGGTATTATTATTATTTTTTTGGACTGGGGAAGATTGAATAAAATTGGAAACTCTATAAGTAGAGACTGAGAACAAAATCCCCTAGCTTATCGAATAGAATGCAGTGAACTGAGACTTCAGTATTTAAGTTTATTGTTGATTCAGAAAAATTAAACAAATAAAACAATTTAAAATGATATTTCGAATTAAATATTTCACATGTTTTTTTGTTAATTTTACACTAGAATAATAATTTTGTTACACTCAAAATGAAACAATCCCTTGAGCCATACACAATTCAAGTTAAAACAATGACCAAATACACATTTTAAATTTAGTAAATTCTTGATATTATAAATCACATTAATGAAATATACTCGTATTTTTGACATGATTTTTTAATTTAATTCGTAATTTTTACATCCGAGTCCTTCAAATCGTAAATCTGAAGTACTCATGACACCATCTTCATTATGCGTACTGGCTAAGTGGAATTTTTCCATACGACAAAGAGATCTCGTCTGAAATTAATGGAGCGCCTTCTGAAAGATAATTTTAAACCGTACGTCACAGTCTAGCTCGAGCAGTCGAGGAGAGAGGTTGCGTAGCGAAGTGCGTGCTGTAAACATGGTTGGCATTGAACAGTACCGGGCCGCTATTGGGAAATGGCAGGCAAGGCAGAAGAAGGAGGTCAGGAATGGATTGGTGACGGACGGATTGAAAATGAGTGAAGCGGTGCTGGTGGTGACAGTGATAGCAGTGTTACTGGTTATTGGGGGGGTGGAAGTAAACCCAGGCCCAAATACCAGTGGAAAATATAGCACGGAGGATTTGGCCGCACTCAGGGTGGTTGTAAGTGAAGTGATGCAGGAGAAGTGTCAATGGGATAAGGTGCAGGAAATAAAGGACATGATGGAGGAGCAGAGAAGGGAGATAGGGAACATGAAGAAATGGCTTGAAACGAAGACAGAGGAATCGAGCAGGAG
Source organism: Anabrus simplex (assembly GCF_040414725.1). Lineage (NCBI taxonomy): Eukaryota > Metazoa > Arthropoda > Insecta > Orthoptera > Tettigoniidae > Anabrus > Anabrus simplex. Next base: position 16,022,744 of record NC_090268.1, on the reverse strand, counting down.
AGTGGTCAATAACGAGAAAGAAATCGAGTTATTGAGAGGGGAAGTGAAGCATCTGAAAGACGAGGTGAGGAAGATGAAGAAAGAAGCGGAGGGGTACAGGCAGGAGAGATTGAAAAAAGCCATATTTTTATATGGAATTGAGGAAGGGGCGAGAGAGAGCAAGATTGAGCTGATATTTAAGGTGGTGGAAGCTATACGTGATGTTATGAAGGTAAACTTTAGTGAGGTAGACATTGATGATGTAGAGAGAGTTGGTAGAATCAAAGGTCGGAGGCCAATTAGGGTTACATTGTTCTCAACCCTAATGGCAGATTCTGTGTTAAGAAACAGCAAGAATTTACAAGGGCGGAAAATAGGGGTGAAAGGAGACATGGGAAGAGAAGGAAGTGAAAACGCGAAGATCTTGAATAGGCACCTTTGGAGAGCGAGGAACCAGGGGCTAAAGGCCCGAATAAGAGGTATGAGGTTGGAGGTGACGAACGGGCGATGGGTCAGAGCTTATTCAGTTTCTAAGCTAAAGGAAATGGACGAAAACGAGAGGGTTGAGAGTGGTGAGAGGTCAAGGCAAGATGGGAAGAAGAAAGAAGAAAAGAAGAGGAGGAGGGACGTGGCAGGAGAGCAGGGCATCTCGGAAGAGAATGGGCAGTGCAGCCGGGAGACAGAAGACCAAGATAGTGAAGTGGACGGTGAGAGTGGACCGCAAGAAACTGGGAGAGGAGAGTGTAGTGGTGCAGTGAGTAAGAAAGGACAAAGGGAGATGGATTCAGAAGTCCAAAATAGTGAGGGGGAGAGTGGGGGTGAGCAGCAAGAAGAGGTGAGTGCAGGGTGCAGTGGTGTAGCGAAAAAGAAAGGTCAAGAGGAGACAGATCGACAAGAAGGTAAAAAACTTATGAGTAAAGTCAGGAGTAAGAGCTTAAAAGACATATGGGGAAAAGTACGTAAAGGGATGGAGGATACAGAGGGAGAGAGGTCGATAAATACTAGAAGTAAGAATAGAGTGGGAGACCTAGAAGGGAGGGAGGGAAAGTTATAACAATTTTGGAAGATAGGATGTGTGAATATTGAAGGAGTAAGGAGCAAATTAGGAAACAAGAAAGTTAGGGAAGTAATTGAAAGTTTCGATGTTGTGGCACTCTTAGAGACGTGGTTGGAAACAGGGAGGGAGATTGCATGGAAGGGGTTTGAGATAAAATATAAATATAGAAGAAAAGAGAGGAATAAGGGACGAGCACCAGGAGGGATGATAGTTCTAATTAGGGAAGAAATTAGTGAAAGAGTAGAGGATATAGAGACCGATATGATGGAAACCATATGGCTGAGATTGAATTTGGGAGAGAGAGAGGGACGGAGGAAGAAAATAAATCTAGCTTTTGTTTACTGCCATCCTAGTAATTCAGAATATGCAAATAAATATTTTTTTGAAGAGTTATTGGTGGATATTGGTAGGATAAGGGGAATGTATCCAGGGGAGGAGGATATGTTGTTATTTGGGGATTGGAACGCGAGAATAGGAGAACAGAGCCCAGTTTATAGTAGGGAGGATGGAATGTGTTTGTTAGAAAGCAGAAGGAGTGAGGACAAAATTACAAATAGTTATGGAGAGAAGCTCCTAGAGATGTGTGCTGTGGGAAACTTGTATATTCTGAATGGGTGGATAGAGGGTGACAGGACGGGGAAATTGACATATGTTACGGAGAAAGGGGGTAGTGTGATAGATATGGTTCTGAGCTCGGAAGGGATGATTGAGGAAGTTGTAAGTATGGAAATAGGAGATTGGATTGAGTCACACCATTTCCCGGTGAGGGTTATGCTGAAAAGAGAGGTAGAGAAGCGTACAAGGAAGGAAAATGAGACAAAGGATAAACGAGGGAGGGGTTATAATAAGTACAAATGGACAGAGAAGGTAGGCCGGGATTGGAATAGGGTAGTAAAGGAGGAGTTACATCTTCGGAAATATGGGTGGGAAGGGGCGTTAGAAGAGAATGATACTGATAAAGCCTTGGAATTGTTGCTACATCCAATAAAGATGATAGCGCAGAAGGTGAAAGCTAGAAAAGGAAATAAGAAAGAGGGAGAAGAATGGTTTAATAGGGAGTGTGAAGGATTGCGGAGAAAGGTGATGGACGCTTTAGGAGAATATAGAAGGAAAGGTGGAAGCCAAGAAAGGGAGTTTTTCTGTAGATTGAGGAAGGAGTATAAAAAGAAAATTTCTGAGACAAAAAAGACGTGGTTAGAGGAACAAATGGAAGCCATAAATAATGACTGCAAGACTAACAATTTTGAGAGAGTCTGGGATAAGATTAATAGAATTATTAAGGGTGGAAGGAATATGGAGAGAACGAGTATTGAGGAAGTGCAATGGGTCAGGCACTTCGAGGAATTACTAGGAAAAAAGGGGGGTGATAGATGGAGAGGTTCGGGAGAAGAAGTAATTTGGAGTAATAGGGGAGTGGCAATTTATGACTTGGATAAAGAAATCACAAGAGAGGAAATCCGGGGAGTGATAAGCAGAGCCAGAGCGAAGTCGGCCGGGGGGTGTAATGGTATAAATAATAAGTTTTGGAAGGAAATTAGTAAAAATGAGATAATGATAGAGGGCATGGTGAAACTATTCAATAGGATATTCGAGGGAGGAAATTACCCTAGGGAATGGGAAACAGGAATTATATGCCCTATATACAAGGGGAAGGGTAGTAGGAACGATGTGAACAGTTATAGGGGTATATCTCTGTTGGATTCTCTGAGTAAAATATATACTGGGGTGCTAGCGAACAGAATAAGTGGGTGGGCGGAAGAAAATGAAATTTTGACAGATTACCAAGGGGGATTTAGGAAAAAGAAAAGAACAGTGGATAATATAATGATAGTAAAGACTATTTTAGAAAAGTATAAGAATATGAATAGAAGTACGGTTTATGTAGCAGCAATGGATTTTGAGAAAGCTTTTGATAAGGTAAATAGAGAGGCCCTACGAGAGAAATTAGGTAGGCTAGGGATTTCGGAGAAGATGTTGAGGGCAGTGGAAGGAATATACAGGGACGTCAGGTTTTGTGTAAAATTGGGAGAAGGGAGAATGAGTGGACCATTAGAGTCCAAGGTGGGTTTAAAACAAGGTTGCAAGTTATCGCCCATACTGTTTATTTTATTTATAAACGATATTTTAGAGGGGTTTGGGGCAGGAAATTGGGCTGTACCGGTAATTAATGGTTTGGAAGTGCCAGGACTGATATTTGCGGATGATGTGTTATTGATGACGTTAACTTCAGGGGCGATGAATAGGGCCTTAGAGTCAGTGATGCTATTTGCGAGGAAATGGGGATTGAAAATTAATGGAAATAAGTCTAAAATATTGGTAGTACAGGTGAACAAAAGAAGAAAGATGGAAGGGAATTGGGTAATACAGGGAGAAAGATTGGAACAGGTAAGGAAGCTGGAATATCTAGGAGTTATTTTTAATGATAAAGGAACTTGGAGTGACCAGATCAAAAGAATGAAATATAGAGGTTTGGCAGCCTTAGCCTCAGTCAGAAATTTGCTACTCAAGTACCCGGGGATCAGTTACAAAACACTGAGACTCGTGTTCAGGTCGGTAATAGTGGGGAGGGTATTATACGGAGCAGAAGTTTGGGGGCTGGATGAAAAAAGAGAGGAACTAAGAAAGATTGTTAGTAGTTTTGCTAAGTTAGTGATGGGCTTACCGAGGTGTACAGCAAATGTAGGGGCGGAATTAATGTGTGGGGAGGATTTGGAATCAGAGGGTGTGAAAAGAATAGTTAGATATTGGATGAATTTAAAAAGACAGGAAGGTGGGAGAGTTTTACAGGCTGCATATGTACAGCAATTTAAGAGCATGTATAAGGGTGGATGGTTAGAAAAAATAAAAGGATATTTAGAGAGGATAGGATTAGGGCACCTGTGGGGGGAGGTTTGGTCAAGGACAGAAGTGAGAGGGATGAAAATACTGGAAAGGAGAATTAGGGATATCCATAGGCAGAAATTACTGGGGGAAAGCAGACTAAGAAATTCGCTGATTGTTTTGACGAAAATAGAGGAGATAGCAGGGTTGAATATTAGATACGTCGATAGGTCAAATCGATATGGGATGATGTGGTGGCTTTTAGGTCTGCCAAGGAATAAAGGCTGGTTACAGGGCAGGGATAAGACAAGGTGTGTACTTTGTGGAGATGTGATTGATGAGTTTCACTTGCTAAGAGACTGTGAGGGAACGAGGGGGTTAAGACATGGATTATTGAGTGCCGAGCATCGGGAAATACTGGGGAGAGGGGATGAGAACGCAATACTGAGATGGATGATTAAACAATGGGAAAAAGGGGGTGAATTGAACAGGTATTTTTGTGCGACAAAAAAGGCCTGCGAGAGCAAATTGAAGGAGAGTGAGTTAGAGGGTGGGCAGGGGAATAGGGAGGTAGAATAGTTATCTGTATAAGGGAAGGAGATAGTATGTTAAAATTTTAATGGTTTAGTGTATATAGGGACTGAGTATTTAGTTAGGGGAGTTGGGTAAGAGGACAGGATGGCATGGTCTGTTTGTTTTATGATAGGTCAGTAATTGTTATTCATTGTAATTTTATTAGGTCATGATGGTAATTATTTGTGAAGACTGAAATGTGGCAATGGTGAAGTGGGATATTTATTGTTGATATGTGGAGTAGGAGGAGTGGTGGTATAAATATGGTAATGGAGAAGTGGTATAGGATGAAGGATTATGTTGGAAAGGTGTTGGTATATGCGTGACTGGTATTGGTTATTCATTGTAATTTTCATTAGGTTATGATGGTAAATAATTTGTGAAGGCTGAGACGTGGTAATGGTGAAGTGATATATTTATTGTGATATTTGGAGTTGACGCTGATTGGTAAGTTTTATGATATGTCAGTAATTGTTATTCACTGTAAATTTATTAGGTTATGATGGTAATTATTTGTGAAGACTGAAATGTGGCAATGGTGAAGTGGTATATTTATTGTTGATGTATATAAGAGAGAGGATAGCATGATAGTGTGGTATGAGATTGAGAGGTGGTATATGAAGAGATGTGTTGGTATTGAAGGGTAGCTGTATTAGCTTTTGGTTTGGTAGGAGGTTTAACTCAGTGAGTGTTAAGAGGGACAAGAGTTTTGGATGGTAGAGATTGGAATGTGGTGTTGGTGAAGAGATGGTATATGAGTGTTTGGTATTTTAAGGTGAAGATGGCTTGGTATCTAGATACGATTAAGTTAAGATGTGTCATAGGGCTGAAATGAGGTGCTGGAGAAGTGGTGGTATAAAATGGTCGCAGTTATTGAGGACTATGGTCGAAATATGGTGAGAAGCGGTGTTAAGCGGTGTTATTTTGTAAATCTGAGATGTTGAAAATTTAGATTTAGTGGTGTATTGTGGAAGGTATATGAGGTGGATCTGGAATGGAAATTGTGGGTAAGAGGTGGTATCTGAATTCGGGAGTTTGTATGTAGATGGTTTATTTATTGCTGAATTATTTTAGATTTGGGAAGTGGTATTATTGTATTTGTGTTTGGTATTAATAAAATGATGTAAACGGAGCATTGATTACTGAATTAGGGAGATTGAGAGGTGGTATATGAGGTAATGTGTTGGTATTAAAAGGTAGTGATTGAGAGGTGATTTTATTATCGATTGAAACAAAATGTGGCGTGGGAGAAGTGTTGGTATAGGCGAAGATGGTTTGGTAATGAGATGGTTTAATTTATTGCTGAAACTTTTGGAGTTGGAGAGATGATTGTATTAAGTGCGGGTTGGTAAATGTAGTGTATAATGGATTGAAGGGCAATTGCGGAATGTTGGTTGTTATGGTTTGGACAGAGAGTAAGCTAGAGGACAATGAAGATGACGTATGTGCTGAATCCACAAGGACACGTAATGAGTGGTGGTTGCGATAGCAAATGTAATGCTGAGCATGGCTTGGGTTTTAAATGAGATCAAGCATGGCTAAATAAGGGCAAGTTGCAACATGAGAGGTAGTAATGCATTGAAATAAAAGTGGTATTTAAGGTAAGTGTGGAGGGAGACCAGTGTTGAAATTTGATTGTAAGTTATTATGATTTTCTGCTGTGTTATGATTGTGTTATTTATTGTTGTGAACGTGGAGGACTTTTGTTTGTGTTATGGCTGGTTAGAATGTAAGTGCTGACTGTCGATGTTTTGGTATTGATCGGGAGTATGTCAGGGAAAATGAATGTGACGAAAGTTGCTGTAGGCATAAGGACAAGTGATGAGTTTGCTGGATCCTCGAGCCGATGACTGCTACAGAATTGTTATCATTTTTGTTATTATTTATTCCTATTATCTCTATTATCATTATTATATTATTATGTATTTAGTTATTATTATTATTATTATTATTATTATTATATTATGATTATCATTATTTTATTATTAATTTTATTATTATTATTTTTTATTATAATTATTAATATTGTGTCTTATTGCTTTGTGAACATGTAATGGGGCGGAAAGCCTGTTTGTTCATAAATAAATACTAATTAAACCGTACGTTCTCCTCTTTTGCGAATCCTAGTATTTTACATACGTGTAGTATTGATGCACACCTGTTAATATAAAACTCAAAGTGGGGAAAACCCCTGGGCGTGGGGGACGCTGACGAAGAATACACCCACGGTATCCCCTGCCTGTCGTAAGAGGCGACTAAAAGTGGCCACCAATGGATGATTGCATCAGAACCATGAAACTACTTGTGATTAGTACCATCATGCGGGGAACACCATGGGTCGCCTTTACTTGCGAGTAGTACCACTCTGTTAGGTACTCAATAGTTTTGTGATTCATAGCAGTAGAGCGGAGTTCATTGTGGGTTTCCATTGCCTGTGATTAGTACCATTGAGTGAGAAACATCACGGGTCTGGGCGTTGCCTGTGGCCTGTGGTATGTGCGACACCGTGGGTCTTCGTTGCCAATGACAAGGCCAACTAGATAGACAGGCCATAAGGCTCCCCCTCCACTTCGGGCGCTACGTCACACGAGTCGCCAGCCGCTTCACTTCTCGTCAGTGACTTGTAGGCTGATCTGAACCTCGCAGCAGTGAGGCTATCGATGGTGTTGAATGATTTAAACGTGTGTGGACATTGTGAATTATGGCCACGTCGTGTTGTATAGCTGGTTGTATTTCAGTGTTTAAATTTTCTACTGGCTTGTTTCAGAAACAAAAGTGGATCATAGCCATCCATCGAGCCGAATTCGTCCCTTCAGCAAGCTCAGTTGTGTGCATAAAATACTTCGACGAAGTTTCGTAATTAGGGACGATTCTGTTAAAAGACCTGCTGAGTCTATTTTAACTGTAAAACCTAACCATTTAAAACTCTCAAACGACGCTATTCCTAAGTTTGAAAATGTGCCTGCCTATCTGCCTAAGTCTTCCAACACCGAGCAAAAATCCTATTCAAAGACAAGAAGAAATTGAAAAACGGGAAGAGGAAGGGAAAAAGAAAGCTGAGGAAGAATATGATAGGATCAAGGACTTTGATGACGTTCAGAGTAATTTCAGTATTAAACGCAAATTAGATTTGGACAAAGTTTTCGTTAATTTTAACAGCCAAAGTCTCTGTATTTTCAAAATGTATATGACTGAGGAAAATATTCCGAAAATTGGCACTTCCTTAACATTAAACGAGGCTGTTGATTTTAAAGCCATTAAACACGTCATTTTCATGAGTGATAACCCTGATATACGTGCACTAGGTGACGGGGGCAAGATGTTAAAATGGTCATATTAAAAAAAGTATTTATAACTTCCTGTTTAGACCTGCTTGTAACTCAAAGGTGACTGTCCACGATAAAATAGAAGTATAATTTTGTAAGGAACAGTTAAATATAGCCTTTGCAAAGAAAGTATCTTAGTCCTGTATACCAATAACATGGCTCATTTCAATATTTTTCGCATTTCCTGGGGCGTAAAAGAAGACAAGACAGTCAACGTTTCTTACAATGCCTCACCCGGTTATTCACAGTCTTTTACTGCAAAATTAGGCACGGGAAATTCGGTTATTGATGATTCACATTGGAATTACTTGAAAAAGAAACTAAAATTGTTAAAGGAGCATGAAAGATTTTGTAACTTGTTGGATGGAGTCTACGTAAAACGTGAGCTGAACTAAAAAGGAGGAAAGGTTTTATTTTTTGTTTTTGTTTTTGCTAGCTTTACATCGAACCGACACAGATAGGTCTTATGGCGACGATGGTATAGGAAAGGCCTAACAGCTGGAAGGAAGCGACCTTGGCCTTAATTAAGGTACAGCCCCAGCATTTGCCTGGTGTGAAAATGGGCAACTACGGAAAACCATCATCAGGGCTGCCGGCAGTGGGATTCGAACCCACTATCTCCCGATGCAAGTTCACAGCCTCACGCCCCTAACCGCACGGCCAAATCTCCCGGTAGGAGGAAAGGTAGAGGGAGTTGCTTTTAGTAGTAAAAGCGGAGAAAATAACACTACATTAGCTACAACTGCACAAACTTTTATGTTGTCATCCGGTCTTTAAAAACATAAAGACGTTGTTGATTTGTTTCCATGTAAGAACCTAACGTGACGTTTCTTAGAAGAACTTACTTTGCAAGTCTTTAAAGTATTAACAGATAGCATATAAGGTAGCATGCATAATTTATAATAATAACAATGTTAGTAGGAAAATGTTTGAAAAGCTGTCCAAAAGCAATTTAGAAACCACTTTTCAAAACCCATTTGAAGAAACATAAAAAATAAATAATTGTTTGATACTGGTCATTTATTTAAAATGTTAATAAATAACTGGCTTAATCAAGCTGACAACTTATCCTGACTTTGACAACCCTGAGTCAGACAAAAAAATGTCTATCTAGTGCGGTCTTGGTTTACTCTTGCCCTCGACCAAAAGGTGTTGTACCAGACTCTTTTAGAGCTACAAAATGTAAACCTGTATACTAAAGTTTTTACATGAGGATTCTCAGAGAAAAATTCTGATTTCGCTTGTCAACAATGTTCTGGAAAACGAAAACGTCATGTTTAAAACATGCAGTGATTAAATAAATAGTTTAAAACATTTCGTTGACAAATGTATATACATCTTTTGTAATATATTATTGAATAACAATAGAAAAGTTACCGTAGACAAACTCATGGCTAAGAAGAAGAAATCCTCAGGAAAATAAAAAATGTATAAACTGAAGCCTTAGGAATTGTTAGGTAAGTGTTAAGTTGCAGCTTAATTTCTAAAAAAAGGTTTCAGACTATTGTTGTGAATTGCCATAATGTATTTTCCTAGTAACATTACAACTATTTGTATACGTATTGTGCGTTCTAATCTTTTTTTTTTCTAGTTGCTTTACGTCGCACCGACACAAATAGGTCTTATGGCGACGATGGGACAGGAAAGGGCTAGGAGTGGGAAGGAAGCGGCCGTGGCCTTACTTAAGGTACAGCCCCAGCATTTGCCTGGTGTGAAAATGGGAAACCACGGAAAACCATCTTCAGGGCTGCCGACAGTAGGGTTCGAACCTACCACTTAAGCGACTGCAGCTATCGGGCTCGGTTTCTAATCTTTTACATGATACCGTGTTCAGTTACAAGTGACAGACGTCAGCATAATTTTACGTAAAGAAATGTACGTATACTGCCCAGCCAGTTTTCTCCTCGCATAAAACTCGTGTGGTATACAAGCCTAAGTAAAGCCACAATTGAAGGAGTGTTCAATTATATCGTTAAGGTTGAATAAATGAACAATATCATGGTTCAATTATATCGTTAAGGTTGAATAAATGAACAATAACATGGTTCAATTATATCGTTAAGGTTGAATAAATGAACAATATCATGGTGAAAGTGAGAGCGGGCCCTACACTGCCATGCTGAACGCCTGCCACTCTTGTGACGTCAGGGTCCGAGCCTTGTGGCCTGTCTATCTAGTGCGGCCTTGCCTATGATTAATATATGCGGAACACCACGGGAATACCGGTGCCTGTGATTAGTACACCTAGGTGAGGAACACTATGGGTTTGCGTTGCCTGTGAGATTCGCCATTATGTGAGAAACACCAGAGGTTTGCGTTACCTGTACGACGTACAATACTTGTGACTAGTACCATAATCTTTGGAACACCGTGAGTTTACGCTACCTTTGATTAGTACCGCAACCTGAGAAATACCATGGTTCTCCTTTACCAGCGATAAGTGCCATTATGAGGGAAAGTTGACATGGATATTGAACTCTTAAACAACAAGCATCATCGATTCAGGATTATGCTTTGGAAACAGTCCCTTGGTCCGTAATATTGTTTCTGGTCAGGTGAGGCATTGCGGGTCAGATCCACTGATTGGTTTAAATTCATATTCATTCATTCATTCATTCATTCATTCATTCATTCATTCATTCATTCATTCATTCATTCTTCATCATCACGTTTTGAATTCTGGTCAGTGGATGAATTTTGTACTTTTAAATTGTCATTGCATTTCGTCTCATTTCGCACCATTAGGGCCGGTGAGCTAGATGACACCTACTGCAGGCCGGACGGGTGCTCTCCAGCCTTTATTACTCATCCCTTCCAGGAACTACTGAATGGGGCTTCGGTCGCATTACCACTCATCGTCGCTCAGCTGTTCGTCACTAACGCGGCAATTGGTCCAAATGCACCACCTTCATCTTGCATGTTGGTCTCCGTTGCATGCAATAGATGACGTGATTTATTCTTTTTAGAATGCGTTAAGGGCCTTCTCACGCTTTCTGGAGCTTGGAAGATAAGCCTCTTTACCTTGTCGGATTATACAACCTCAGTAGGTCGTTCTTGTTATATCCTGTAGCTTCCGCTCGTTGGTTTTATCGTGCGTTAATTCGGTCCTCTTCCAGACATCAGCGTGTACATCCTTCAGTTTCCTTGCCATATCCAGGCAGTACTGGTCGGCCGGTGCAGGTTGATCTTCAAGATGGCAAAATTCTAAATTCACCGGAGGGGCTCAATTATCGTCCAAACAGCGTCCTTGCTTGTGTGTTTCGCGTGATCTCGTGAGCCGCAAATTGGTATGCCAAGAAGAATAGCGGAAAATGACTTTCTCAATCCCTCTGACCTTCGCTGACGACGATTTGCAGGTGATTCTCGATGGTCCTGTCGAATCGTTCCACCATTCCATCATGTTGGAGATGTAGAGACGTGGTTCGGTTTTTTTGGATATCCAGCATTCAGCACAGATTTTCGAAGACCACTTAGTTGAATTCCGGCGTTGGTCGGAATGTAGCTCTAGTGATACGCCATGTTATCTGACGAACTCATTCAGGATGGTTTCCGCCAGTTAGTTACTTCGTTGTTCGGAGCGCACACGCCTCCGGCTGCGTCGTGTATACTGAGGGCCACGAAGGCTACCAATGAAGCCCAAACCTCAACTGAGAATGATGAAAGTCTAAAACACATTATAATGTAAGAATCTGACACACTGTTCCATTGACAACACTTGAAAGCAGTGAGAAAAACGTCGCACGTGTTTCTGAGAACAAGGCATCTGAGACGGATTTTGCAGCCCAGACTCTCGTCCGTCTCCCCTCGATTCACCCCACGCGGCTTGCTTACCCCCCGATTGTGGTAAGAGTGCTAGACATCGGTATGCCACATCGCCGCTGTTAACTATCAACCATGCGTTACTCATCGTATATGCTTCCTCACCTAATTATATCGATAACAGTATGTATGAATATGTAGAGCAGTGATGACAGTTCTTTTTTTAAAATAGTGAATGTTCTATTTTTGTTTGGCCGCAAGATCTCGTCTGTCTTGTTTAGCGTGACAATTCTTTCTTTGATACGCCCGTGACCGAGATGCTAAGGCTTTTACAACACCACAATTTCAACCACCGCCACCACCACTCCCGTTTACTTCTACATCCTTGTAGGAAGACACTGCAGGGCTGCTGTTATAGGAGCAATGCAGTTTTCTTTTTATTGGTAGATCTGCTGAAATCAAATGCAATCTTTAATGTTTAGTCTTCTCTTTTGTTGGTTGAAATCGAACCACTGATCTCCCGAGGATGCTAATTAACCAGTGAACGATGGGTACGACCGCTGTAATTTTCAACATTTTTATTTAATAATAATAATAATAATAATAATAATAATAATAATAATAGTAGTAGTAGTAGTAGTAGTAGTAGTAGTAGTAGTAGTAGTAGTAATGGTGCATGGCATCTGTATAGCGTTGGTGGTGACCCAATGAAGATAAAATGAATGGCGAAGACGTCATAACACCCAGTCCCCAAGGCAGGGAAATTAACAGTATGAGGGGGTGATTCTGCAAATTGAACCGGGGCCATCGGACCAAATGGATAGAAATCCATTTAGCCACAAGGCCGGACTTTAATTTGCTAAACCTTATACTACAATCTCCACTGTAGCAGAGGCCAGGGCAGTAGCTTTGAAGCAGCCTTGACAACACAGCAGGCTTCTCCGTTGGCTATTGGCTGCAGCTTAAAACACTGAATGCTTGACGTTCATTAAACCAACCATCGAAAAGGGGTGACCTAAGTCTAGTGGTAGCCCAGCATACGCCACTTCTACGGGGGTGTATAGCGATTTCCAGCGTCACTGGTAAGCAATGGTCAGGCCACATCAGTTGCCATTCCACTTTCTTGTGCCAGGCTCCCAAACCGACCTTACTTGGTGAACTCTATTTCTTATCCGATCCCGACGTTATTAAGTTTACGAGGCCTAGGGAGTCTTTAATTTTCATGCCTTTCGTGGCCCTTGCCCTTCTTTTGATGATACCTTCATTTTTCGAAGTGTCGGGCCCCTTCCATTTTTCCCGTTTGATTAATGATAATGGAGGATGGTTGGCCAGTTGTATTTCCTCCTAAAACTATAACGACCATCACCATACTTAAAGGTTACAAAGAAGGTTTGTTTTCATAGCATCTGTGTTTCCATTTCTATTTGTGTGCGTATCATGGAAGTATGAATAGGTAAAGCAGTGATGACAGTTCTTTTTTTAATAGTGAATGTTCTATATTTGTATGGCTACAAGATCTCGTCTGCCTTGTTTAGAGTGATAATTCTTACTTTGATACGCCCGTAACTGAGATGCTAATTCAACCACCACCGCCACGTTTAAAACGGTCATCATTGTCCATTTAATTTTATTTCTGGAATTCGATTACCAGAGGAGATGTATTTCTCTTTTTTGAATGTTGTATAGTTTATAACGTTTTCTTTAATATTGATTTAAGAAATGCAATTTCAATTTACGTCGTAGTACTGAGCAACGAGAAGTTCCATAAGGTACTTTGCTTTCTGCAAGCTATTGAGACTCTTAATGATGACGAAGCTGTCCACACGGCCGAAGCCAACAGCGGTGTAATCTGGCCCATAATAATTGTTAATCTCACATTCTGAAAATCCAATTTCTTCACTAATTAAAGACTTCAGGGGAGGGAAGGCACCAGGATTGGTTCTGTAGATTGAGGCAATCACGAAGAAGTTAGATGAGGATGTTGGCAAGACAGTGAGATCATTATTACTGTATTTGCGACGAGAAAGGAGCACATCGACTTGTTAGATATATGTTTAGCTCTACCTTATACATCATGCTGCTTCCACTGGACTGTGATTTAATATATTAATTATTATTAGCACCTTGGAAGGTGGAAGATTATCTTAATTGTTTCAGTCTCATTTTGTTCATCTTTACTGCTTGACCTTATTTGGATAACTATTGTTTTCTGCCGACCCCCGTAGGGAGTCCTTTACACTCGTATGCAGCTTGTTTTGTTTGCTTAGACGATTACCCTAGTTTTTGAGGAGAATCTATTAAGCTTTTTCCTTCGAAAAATATGCTCTGTTTTTTAATACAACCCCCCTGTGGGTGCCGGATGAAAATGAAGATTCCACCCACGGTATGCCCTGCCTGCCGTAAGAACCGATATAAAGGGCCCCAGGGGCTCTTAACTTGGGAGCGTGGGTTGGCCACCACGGGCCCCTTAGCTGAGACCTGGCATTGCCTTCACTTACTTGTGCCAGGCTCCTCACTTTCATCTATCCGGTCCGACCTCCCTCTTGTTCTTTTCCGACCCCCGACGTTATTAGAGCATTCGACGCCTAGGGAGTCTTTCATTTTCACGCCCTTCGTGGCCCTTGTCTTTCTTTGTCCGGTACTTCATTTTTCGAATTGTCAGGTTTCTTCCTTTATTCCCTTTCTGACCCCCTTTGTCGTAAGAGGCGGCTAAGGGATGATTCAATTAAAACCATGAGACTACTTGTGATTAGTACCATCACGCAAGGAACATCATGGGTCGCCTTTACTTGCGAGTAGTACCACTATTAGTGATTAGTACACAATAGGTTTGTGATTAGTAGCAACACAGGGTGGTTCACTGTGGGTTTTACAGTACCAGTGATTAGGCCACTATATGAGCGACACAGTGGGTCTGGGCGTTGCCTGTGTTCGCACCCACTATGCGAGGAACACCCCTGAAATACCGGCGCCCATGATTAGTACACCTATGTGAGGAACACCACAGGTCTGCGTTACCTGTGCGTCGCACATTACCTGTGAATAGTACGGTACCACAATGTGTGGAACACCGTCAGTCTACGTTACTTGTGATTAGTACCGCTACATGAAAAATACCATGGTTCTATTTTACTAGCGATAAGTACCATTATGAGCGGCCATTGATATGAATTTTGAACTTCATTAGACAGCAAGCATCATCGATTCAGGATTGTACTTTGCAAGCTGCCCCTTGGTCAATATATGCCATTGTTTTAAGATAGTTTCTCAGAAGGGAGCATTGCGGGTCCGATCCACTGATAGTTTTAAGTTCATAATCATTGTTCGTCGTCGTCTTTTTGAATTCTAGTCAGTAGATTGATTTTGGAATTATATTTAATTTTCAATATTGCGAGTTGCATCCCTGATTATTTTAAATTCATATCGATCCATTCATTCTTCATTATCACGTTTTGAATTCTGGTCAGTGGATGACTTTTGGACTTTTAAATTGACATATTTCGTCTCATTTCGTACCATTAGCGGCCGATGAACTAGATGTTGGGCCCCTTTAGACGACAATCATCATCGTCATCATCATCATAGAATTGTGATATTTATTCTTTATTTTCCTCCAGATCTACAGTATTTACTACCTCAGTGATCTATTAATGGAGAAATATAACAGTGCCCAACCTAAGCAGGCTCTTTCAACTTAAACTCATCTAAATAAAAGCAGCAATGAACCAATAACAGTAATAATATTAACACAACCATACAATATAATAGTTCGAGTCTAATGGCTCACGGGTGACTCCTTTTCGGAGACCCGATAGCCATGGTAATAAATGAACTGGGTAGAATAACCTATAATAAGGTAAAATAAAACAACGGCAAATTGGCACATGGAGGTTAAAGACCTCCATCTCTCTTCTGGCTGGACTCGTGAACCTAGTACATTCCAGAACTTATACCATCACTCTCATTGACCTACTCAGGTTCGCTGATACATCCATAACATTACACCACCTCTACCTTAGTGTGCCGCAATTTCCTTGCTTTGCAGTTTCTGCATGAACTACTTCCTTGTACCTAGCCATTATTACCTCACTCCACTAATTTTTCGTAATTCACATACAATAAAGCAGCAATAATCATCTTACCATTCATACATGTACCAACTAAAATCACATCTTACCATACCCAAAATTTACCAACTATACTTCACTACCTCACTTTTCGACCCTCTTTCAATCACACTTCTTATTATAAACATAATCACTCTTAGCATCCTTCACTCAATATTACCATAATTCAAACATATGCCAACCAACCTTACATATTAATTTCGTCCCCCCAATTCACTTACTATGAATTATCAATACCCATCTCGTAACCATATACCATATCAAGCTCACTATACATTTCAATTGCAATTTACATACAGTTAACAAAAGCACAGATCCACCATTAACTTGCTAAAATAAATCAACCATAATTACCGACTAAGCTTCACTACCTCTCTTATCATTCAAACATAATAACTCTGATTACTACTCTGTGACCGACCTCCAACAACCTTTCAGCACAATCAATTATCACTTAAATTCCGGGCCATATTCACTTGAATTACCATACCCATCTCTTAACCATCTACAGTACCATATCAAGCTCACTAAACATATCAATTACAATTAGCATAAAGTTAACAAAGACAAAACATCATCCATAATTAACATCTAAATTCACTCCTCAATCTCAACCATACTTAGTCTCATTTAAAACTTCAAGCCAATCTCCACACTGAATTATACCTTCACAACTTGCAATTCAATACTCTGCCAACCATACATCACTACCTCCCTTTTCATCCGCCAACCTTATCACCTTACCATTTTTACAATCACTCTATTATCTTACTAACAATATACCCGCCATATATTAATTTCAGCCTTCCAATACAATTTTATAATGATACAACAACGGTACAGAAACTCCCTGAAGAATGCTAAATGTTACCCAGGAGCAGACATTTATTCTGACCATATATTAGTTGCAGCAGAGGTACTGATTAAATTGAAAATAGTATGGAAGGAAAGAAGAGAGAAGAAATTAATATTGAGAAACTGAAAGACAAAGACAAGTATAGAGAACTAGAGGATGAGTATTGTAACAATAATACGTTAGTAAAGGAAACAGAGAATGTAGAAAGGAGATGGGAAACTTTTAAAAATGGCATAAAAGAAGCAGCTAAGAAAACGCTTGGAGTCAAGGAGAGGAAAGGACAAAGAAGGAATGGATAACATCAGAAATGATAAGTAAAATGGAGGAACGCAGGAAATGGAAAACAGTAAATACAGAAGAAGGAAAGCGTAACTACAGGAAGTTAAATGATGAATTAAGAAGAGAAACAGAAAAAGCAAAGAAGAAATGGTTGACAGAAAAGTGCGATGAGATAGAGCAATTGGAGAAAGAAGGGAAATATGACTTGATGTACAAAGAAGCAACAAATATAGTATTCAGAGAAAAGATAAGGAACAACAGCAGTAAGGAAATAGAGGCTACAGATGGCACAATGATATATGAACCCCAAGAAATAATGAAAAAATGGGAAGAATACATAGAATAGCTATATGAACGAGATAATCGACCAAATGAAGAAGAATGTGAATTAGAGGAGGAAGATATGGTTAAAGGGGATGATAAAGGGGAAACCATACTGAGAAGAGAGATCGAAGCATCACTGAACGAGATGAAAAATAGGAAAGCAATGGGAATAGATGAGATTCCTGTTGAAATGTTAAAAGCGTTAAATAACGAAGGAAGAAAGGAGTTGATTGGATTATGTAATCAGATATAGATGACAGGAAAATGGCCAAAGGACTTTAGTGAAATCATGTTAATCCCTATGGAAAAGCAAAAAATGTGAAGAACATAGGACATTGAGTCTAATTTCAAACGCAGCCAAAGTCTTACTGCGGACGCTCAACAGCAGTATCTATGGAAAGCTGAATAACTTTATAGGTCAAGAACAGTTTGGTTTCAGGAGAGGAGTTGGAACAAGAGACGCCATTGGACTTCTGAAGGTGATAGGAGAGAGGTACACAGAGAAAAACAGGAAGGTTTATGCTGTATTTATTGACCTTGAGAAGGCTTTTGACTGTGTCAGATGGGACAAATTGATGACAATTCTAAAGAAACATGGAGTTGATTTGAGGGATAGAAGGCTAATAAAGAATTCGTATTTAAACCAGAGAGCAAGAGTGAGAATAGGAGATGAGTTGAGTGAAGAAATTGAATTAGGAAGAGGTATAAGGCATGGCTGCTCTTTATCACCGACACTGTTCAACATCTATCTCGAAGAAATAATCAATGCAAGTTTTAATGGAAAAAGTGGAGTTTGTGTTGGAGGTAGGAGAGTAGAATGTATAAGATTTGCAGATGATGTGATTGTGATGGGAGAAAGCGAACGTGAAATGTTACAAATGTTAGATAAACTCAACATGAAACTAGAAGAATATGGAATGAGAATTAATAAGAAGACCAAAAGTATGATAATTGGAGGAAAAGGTAGAAGTTTTCATATTAGTATAGGGGGAGAAGAAATAGAGCAAGTCAGTAACTTTAAGTATTTGGGAAGTATGATCAGAGATGATATGTATTGCACGACAGAAATTAAGAAAAGAATTGCCATAGCAAAAGAAGGCTTTATGAAAAAATCAAAATTACTTTGTGGATCACTAAACAAAGATTTGAGGCTTGCTAAGTGTTACATTTGGAGCATAGCGCTGTATGGCGCATAAACTTGGACATTGAGAAGGAAAGATGACAGAAGATTGGAGGCAGTAGAGATGTGGATATGGAGGAGAATAGAACGAGTGAAATGGGAAGACCAGGTAAGAAATGATGAGGTATTACGAAGAGTTGGAGAAGGACGAAGTATGTTAAAAATCATTAGAAAGAGAAAAATGAACTGGATCGGACATTGTTTGAGGAGGGACTGTTTACTGAAAAAAGGAATAGAAAGAATGGTGGAAGGCAAACGAGGAAGAGGAAGGAAAAATATCTAATGTTGGACAATATCCAAGGAAATAAATATTCGGACATGAAAAACTTGTCGCAGGACAGGCAACAGTGGAAGAGGTTCATCCCATGACAAGACCTGCCATAAGGCAGAATACCTGGATGATGATGATGGTGAATACAATTATATACCCATTCTTTACATTTTTCGTAATTAACATCGTTTCCTTATAGACGTAATCACTCTTTGCGGCCTTCACATAATAATACCATATACCAGCTATCTCCAAATATTCACTTCCTCCCTCTAATACAATTATATAATCAACCACTTTTCATAATTTATCTATCATAAAGCAGCACTAATTATTATCTTCCCATTCATACATATACCGATCATAAGCCAACCTCCACACAAACTTATGCCATCACGTCTTACCATACCGACAATAAATCTGCTATACCTCACTACCTCCCTTTTCCTCTCTCTTTCCCACACACTTTCTTATACACATAATCACTCTTAGCGACTGTCACACAGTAATATCATATACCAGCCCTCTCCACATATTAACTTCCTCCCTCCAATATAATTATATACATCATCCACTTTCCACAATTTACATTCCATAAAGTAGCACGATTCATCTTCCCCTTCGTACATAAACCAATCATAATCAGATATTAATTTCGACCCTCCAATTCAATTACTATATACCATCAACTCCACCGCTTGTTCATCATCTCTCTAAGCATCATTTCACTGCTCATTTCAAATAAATCCATCAATACCTTGCTTAATCTTGCACACTCTACCAAACACCATATCAAGTTCACTATACATTTCAAATACTATAACAGCAATAAATGAACTCACTCCACCATCTACCAACTTCAGCTTACCATTCATATTTGCTTCCAATTCACTAAATTACTGACTAACATTACTTAACATTTTACTTCTAGTTACTAGGGCTTCGTCACTTTTATCTTTCTTCCCTGCACAAATCCTTTAAACTACTGCTTCTCCTTCTGAACACATTCAGTCTGCACCAGACTGCAGACTCTTTATTCACTGGTTACTTCCCTCTGAACTTCACCTTCGCTTTGCATGCGTCTTAACCACCCCTCCACATCGATCTCCTCTCTTAATTATCTGCCTATTTCCCTGGCCCACAATTTCAATATCTCCCGTCATCCTCTAATCTTATCTCTTCACTATGCACGTCCTCTCCGTCACTTTGTTCTCTTACCTGCCTTTCCTCCGAACTCGACGCCATACTGCACCCGACAGGAGCATGATCCAAGGACCTTTGGTTAATACTGATCCTTGAAATTATTGACGCAATGCTATTTAAAGAAAGGGAGACCGAAATTAATTAATATCCGCATCATTAAGACAGATAAATTGAGTCTTTTAAAGTTATTTGACAGGATTTCTTTGTTTGCGACCTATTGTGCAATACATTTCTTCATACAGCGGGGGTCAGCAGCGGAAGGCAAGCCCATCTAGACCCAGGAGGGGCTACGATTGGGGATTCACCATGACGTAACTCGAGGGGAGATATCCCTTCCCCACGACTAAGAGAATGAGGGAAAACTATTTTTTTCGAAGCGAAATATGGAAGCCATCTTTAATTCAGACCAGCCAACCTAATTATCTACGATGCAAAATTTAATCAAATTTGAATTATGGAGTCGTTCTTCGTTTTGAAAGAGACAACTATAATTGAGACATCTATTTAGAGTCTCTAATGTCCTATTACTCACTAATTTTTGCAGGGAGAAAGAATACGGTCTCAGTTTCGCGTGGAAAATTATCGAGTGCCATCGTCACCACACATCCTCGAGACGGGACTTCACCCTAGCAGAGGGGGGGCAGGACAAACATTAATTAATTAAAGGAGATCCAACGAAGGATAATCGTATGGGTATGTCTCAATCACATCAGGTGAATACTGGTCACCTGATAGTCGTACTATTAAACCTCTAATGTGCCGTGAATAGGCCATATACAGATTTAGGGAGAGGGAAAGTGCCTCCTTATAAAACCACTGCCGAGTGCACAGTCTCTCATTCGGGACTCTCAGCTTTCCGACGGCGGAGCTATGTTTTGGCTAAGCTACCATTAATTCTTTGTTCAAGTGAATTTAACTTCAATTTCAAGTGAAATAATAGAATTCGTATAAATAGTGTATAGATTTGGTCTCCGTGACACCAATATTAACTTTTTATAAAACCGTGATGTGTCGCGAACATTTAGTGCGGAAAGTAATATTATTATTACTATAGCACGATAGTATTAGGTAGCGACAAAAGCTGAGAGATAGACGGAATTCGGACTACGTAGTAGTATCCGAAATCGTGACCGGACGTTCACGCTGAACGCTATTAACCAGAGTGTGAAATTAAACAGTGACGTGTTTGTGCTCAGGATTACTGCCAGCGGTTCCACCAGCAAGGAACCATGGACTCCCATCCTGAAGGTGGAATAGAACTGCAAGTGATCACCGCGGTGCCCATGGATCAACAGTAAACCCAGGATGGATCTCCTGAGTTGACGAAGGTGTCATCAAGTGATAGAGATGAGTATGAATCATATTATCTGGCCTGATTAGAGGGGATGGGAAAGGTTTATCATAAGCTGACGCTATAAAGGTTAGGGATGTAATTTCGTTTGAATATGAAGTGCCATAATGGGCACGTAGTTGTTAATTCCTATTTCATGTAGTCAGCAACAGGTCTGAGTGATTAATTGTAAATAATTTAATAACTATAATATGTTAGTCTTGCATGTGGTAGAGATTTATTCATTTATTTTATCTTGGGGAACCTTTGGTCGATTATTGTGTCAGAAGACCAGTAGTAATGAGTCTAGGGTAATTCCAGCTAGATTGTAGTTAGTCTAATATTGATAAGTGCATGACTGGTAAAGGGGTAAGTATTATGTTACGTGAGGGCACAGAGCTACGAGAATTGTCGACAGAACTGATACCCCAAGGCCTCCCCTGACATATTTAGATAGGGAGTGTTATAATTTAAATTGGATTATTTGATTAAATTTATCAGGATTTAATTACAATTCGAGTGTGGGATAAATATCGTGTGAATATTGAATTGATTATTGTATTGCGGTGTGACGATAAAGTAACCAAGAGCTAACCATCAATTAATTAGAAGTTATTAATTAGGGGTTAATTGCCGTCTGAGTACGTAATTATATTGTAATTGCGAAGTAGATTCCGCACGAAAGACCGGTATGATCTAAGCACCAGGTAAGTCATGTGGAATGACAGACTAAAGATAATAATAATAATAATAATAATAATAATAATAATAATAATAATAATAATAATAATAACAATAATAATGGTGGTCATGTAAATACTAGCATCGTAAAACCGGTGTCGTGTTGTAAGATTGATGTGATGTTGGAGTCATAGTTTGGCCATGAAATATATGTGTTGAATTCAAGGAGATTTATCGGAAGCTGGCGCGATTTGTGAGGAATAGACTTCAGGTTATTGTGGACGTACTTCAGAGCGAAGTGGTCTTGTTTTCTTATCAAAGGAAATGTTACGCCTACTAATGGCGGGGCTGTTGACTGTCTGTGGAAAGGGGCGGATCCGTCTGACCCTGCTACTAGAGGTGTTTGTTTTGAGTGTGTCCCACTCTGTGAAAAGAGGGACTTTTAAAGTAAAGAGAAGTAGGCCTGTCTGAACGGCTAATAATGTGAAATATTCAACACGCCAGAATGATGTATGCGTTGACAAATGACACGGTGAATGATGCTAATGTTTGCTAGAGAATCATTGTTAATTATTTGAATATAATTTAACTAGGGATTTCAGTACCATGTCTTCATCCCAAGGGGTTTTCAGTTCGATGCTCGACCAGGCTTTGGAAGTTTACAATGTTGAAAGGAAGATTGGAGTGCCTCACGTATTTATTGCATACAATGTGTGAATTTTTTAAATGTTGTTTTATGTGTCATGCTGTGACTATAATTATCCCAGCGAGGGTTGGTTCGAACCCGGATTTTCGTTCCACATTTGTATATATTTTTTATCGTATTTCATTGGGAATTTGTGTGTGTGTGTGTGTGTGTACATTAGAATAGGGATCGCTCAGACTTGTTGCATGTATGCTAGTTTTTGTTAATAACGTGATATAGCTTCAGTGTTTATGGTAAATATTTCCGTTCGCTTCATTTCACGATACATCGCTTTGCGAAAAACTTACTCATTTCTATCACGAAGGACAAAAATCCATTGAATAATCCACAACGATAACCATAAACAATTAATGTGACTCATCTGTGAATATAAATGCGACATCCTCATCATCATTAAGGTTGAATAAATCGGTTTTGTTGGTTAACATTTTAATTCAAATGTGTTCTCATTTTAGTTAAGTATGACCCGTTTCTCCTACCCTGTATGCCTTTAAGGTTTCTTTAGTTAAGCGCCTATTTTATTATTCTTTCGACCCGTCAACGCCCTGTAGACATTTTGCCGGAGCCTTTGGGTAGGGGCGGATACAATACTAAGGTCACACAACTTACTGCTTCCCTTTGTTCTTCCCTTTTCACCATGCCCGTCTTCTCCGACACTACATCCCGCACTCGGTGCTCCTCTCCTTCTACAATGCAGGTCTTCGCCGGTCCTACTCATTTCCTCCTGTTTTAAACACTTCTCCAAGGACTGAAGTTTCGTCGCTGTCCAATTTTAAGTCCATTTCCCATTGGACACCACCAGTATCTGGCCCCTAATATGCGCCCTCAACGCTTGCAGTCTTGCCCTCACCATACGCTTCTTCAAAATTTTGGAATTTTTATGCCCGTGTCTTCCCAAGTCCCTCTTAGTACACATTTTTTCTTTCTGTAAATTCTCGGCGTTTCTGGTTACTATGTCCGCCATCAGCGAGGACAGCAGCATCACCTTTATAGGTCTGCGCCCCCTCTTCTTGCCTGTCCTCTCGACGTCAACTATATCGACCTCACTAAAGTTAATTTTCATTTTTTAAGATATCTACAACCTTATAGATAATGTCCACTTTAACTTGTGCCTTCTCTTCCTGTAGACTGTAAATAAATACGGCTTTGTTCCTGCGTTCTTGACTGTGGTCTGCTATTTTGTTCTTCAATATTCATCACCTCCTCTTCCATATATTTTATTTTCTCCTTTAGAAATACCATTTTCTCTCACTGTTTTCCATTTTTCCTTTAGCTTCGCGTTGTCCTTAATCCACAGCCTCGTTATTTCGTGTTCCTTGACTTGCTGTTGTATCATCTGTTTTAACTGTTCAAACGGACAGAGTTCCTCCACTACCTCCTCAACCACTTTCGTTATTACTTCTATTTCCTCCCAATTCATATTGCCACTGCTCTGTGGGCCTGGATTTACTTCCATACCCTCAATAACCAGCAGGACAGTGACCAGCAGCACAGTGACCAACGCTGCCACCTACAGCATCTCACCCTTCAATCCCATCTCCAATTTACCTTCCTTACTTCTGGTTGTTTCCTTCTTCATTCTTCGCTGCCATCTACTTATAACGGTCCTATATTGGTTCACGCCGATCATCTTCCTTGACACACAAGGATGTAAAGGAGAGAGCATATTTGTCTCTGGTGAGACCTCAACTTGAGTATGGTTCCAGTGTATGGGACCCTTACCAGGATTACTTGATTCAGGAACTGGAAAAAAATCCAAAGAAAGGCAGCTCGATTTGTTCTGGGAGATTTCCGACAAAAGAGTAGTGTTACAAAAATGTTGCAAAGTTTGGGCTGGGAAGACTTCGTAGAAAGGAGACGAACTGCTCGACTAAGTGGTATGTTCCAAACTGTCAGTGGAGAGATGGCGTGGGAGGACATCAGTAGACGAATAAGTTTGGATGGTGTCTTTAAAAGTGGGAAAGATCACAATATGAAGATCAAGTTGGAATTCAAGAGAACAAATTGGGAGAAATATTCGTTTATAGGAAGGGGAGTTAGGGTCTGGAATAACTTACCAAGGGAGATGTTCAATAAATTTCCAATTTCTTTGCAATCATTTAAGAAAAGGCTAGGAAAACAACAGATAGGGGTTCTGCCACCTGGGCGACTGCCCTAAATGCAGATCAGTAGTGATTGATTGATCCGACCCGTCCGCTCCCCACTCTTACTCCACTCACCCGGCACACTCAACACAGCACGTCCGTTCCTTGCGCTTACTTAGGCTAGACTGATCATCATCATGTGTACTCCTTTGTCCTGTTTCCTCATACGGGGTGGAGGTGGGGTGAAGTTATGGGGTGTTTTTACTACAGGATGCCCTTCCTGACGACAACCTCTGCTAATGAAGAAGAATTTAATGATGATAAATGAAACGGGTTAAGAAGGTGAAAGGAATCGACTGTGGCCTATGAATAGAAACTGTCCCAGCATTTGCCTGGAACTGAAAATAGGAAGGGACAGAAAACCGTTCTCAGGACAGTCGACGGTGGGGTTCGAACCTAGTCATCTCCCGAATGCAAAGCTTGACTCAATAGCCGTAGAGCGTTAGCACATGAGGGCTACTCCACTCGGCTGTATCTAATATTATTTTTTTAAGTTCCGTTTGGGCTTGCTATGGACCGCGTAGTTCTTATCTCTAGCTGCTTTCTTCTTTGACCAGTACTCCTTCATTCTTGCACTGTGAATGTTTTTTCGCTCCTGAGTACATTTCACACCTCCTCCCGGACGTACTGTTTTTTCTGTTAGTGACTGGAGAGTGTTTGATGTTCTGATCAACGTTCTGTACCTGTTCCTGTCATACATTTCACTGGGAGCAATGTCCAATTCTTGAAGGTCTTTTCTGACGAGTCTTGCCCACTTGGCATTAGTCGCTTTCCCTCTAGAGATGGTGTGGAAGATTCTAGAGGCGAGCCTCTGATTGTCCATTCTCATGACATGACCGTAGAAGTTCAATCTCCTCTTCCTCATAGATGTTGTAATGCTCTCCAATTGTTGGTACAGTTCGTTGTTGTGCCTGATTCTGTACTTGCTTTCTTCTTTAACAGGGCCCATGATTTTTCTCAGGATCTTCCTTTCCTTCAGCTCCAGTTTTTTAAGTTGCCCTTTTCTTACCATGTTTAGGCATTCCGAGGCGTATAGTGCTGACAGTCTCACTACAGTAGTGTAATGCCTGATTTTGAGGTTAAGGGAGAGGGATTTAGATTTGTACATACTCTTATTATTTTACTAATAAAAAGATACATTTGCATGTGTAACACAATATCTTTATTGTTGCTAAACCAAGGAATGAACACTGCCTATACGCTGGCGTAGCAGGGGGAGAGGTGATACTCCCACGTGGCGCGTCCCAGGTGCGCGATAGTGGGGTCCTAACCGGCTTGCCGGCGGGCTTGAGGGAAATAAAATACCTCTCGCGGACCAAACACACTACCCCCCGCGGGTGGGGGACGCACATGTAGAATACACCCGCGGTATTCCTTGCCTGTCGTAAGAAGCGACTACAAGGGGCCCAAGGGGCTCTCAACTTGGGAGTGTGGATTGGCTACCACGGGGCCCTTAACTGAGTCTTGGCATTGCTTCCACTTACTTGTGCCAGGCTGCTCACTTTCGTCTATCCTGACCGACCTCCCTTGGTCAACTCTTGTTCTTTTCCGACCCAGACGGTATTAGAGCATTCGAGGTCTAGGGAGTCTTTCATTTTCACGCCCTTCGTGGCCCTTGCCTTTCATCGTCCGTTACTTCATTTTTCGAAGTGACGGATCCCTTCTTCCTTCTTCTTTTCTCTCTCTCTCTCTCTCTCTTCTCCCTGTGGGTGGAGGACGCAGACAAAAAATACACACACGGTATCCCCTGCCTGTCGTGAGAGGCGACTAAAAGGGGTGACCAAGGAATGATTGAATTAGAACCATGAAACTACTTTTGATTCGTACCATCACGCGGGGAACACCATGGGTTGCCTGTACTTGCGAGTAGTACCACTATATTAGGTACGAAATAGGTTTGTGATTAGTAGCAGCAGAGAGAGTTTCACTGTAGGTTTCCAGTACCCGTGAGTCGTACCCACGTGAGCAACAGCTTGGGTCTGGGCGTTGCCTGTGATTAGTACCACTATATGAGCGGTGCCGTGGGTCTGCGTTGCCTGCACTTAGTACCCACTATGTGAGAAACACCATGGGATTACCCTCGCTCGTGATTAGTACACCTAAGTGAGGAATACCATCGGTTTGCGTCTCGTATGTGTGGCGCCATTATGTGAGAAATACCATAGGTCTGCGTTACCTGTACGACGTCCAATACTTGTGAGTAGTACCATCTTGTGTGGAACACCGTGAGCCTACGCTACTTTTGATTAGTACTCGAGCATGACAAATACCATGGTTCTACTTTACTAGTGATAAGTACTATTATGAGGGGCCGTTAACCTGGATTTTGGACCCCTTTGTACAGCAAGCATCATCATCATCATCAGGATTGTGCTTTAGAAGTGGTTTCTTGGTCGGTAATGCTGTTTCTTTATGGTAGTTTTTGGGTAGGATCCACTGATTGTTTTGGGTTCATGTCCATCCATTCATTCTTAATGCCATTTTTTATTTTGGTCAGTGGATGATTTAAAACTTTTGTTTTATCATTTCATTTCGTACCATTAGGGGCCGATGACCTAGATGTTAGGCCCCTTAAAACAACAACCGTCATCATCAAGCAAGCCTATACCACCCGGGGAAATACACTGCAATTGGCTTCTCAGGTAAGGCACCTAAGTGTTATAATGGACTGTAAACTCACCTTCCCTGCTCATATCGCGCCTATAAAATTCCGAGCTATGAGTAGCCTTGGCATTCTTCACAGGTTCAATGAAATGAATGATATCAACGCCTTAAAATTATACTTCGTCTCTGATGTTCTCCCCATTAATGACTTTTGTTCCCCTATTTGGTCCTCATCTCCTATCACAAACATATCTCAACTAAGTACAGTAGTATTTTTAACTTTTTCACTTTCATTGTTAAGACTCGCAATCCTGTTTTTAAGAACAAAACTAAATATAACATCTTGAACTACCTGCTATTACTTGGCCTGAGAAACCGTTTACAGCTCTCCAATCTATGTTACCTTCATAAAATAATCAGTGGCTATACAAACTGCTATGCACTTCCAACATGTTCCCTATACAAGTTTACCCCCTTCCAACACGCAGTCGGTAAACTCATCATGCGTCCCGTCCCGCCTAACCTTACAACAACGCTCTATCTTCCACCGTCTCCCTCCTCTTTGTAACTCACTACCCGATATTGTCGTATTCACACCCTTTGCATCCTTCAAACACAAAACGAAAAGATTTATTTGAAGTCCTCTCCAGCTTCCATTTTCTTCCGTCCTTCCTTTCCTGCTAACTAGTGATGGATAGTTCGCAAACGAACTAGTTTTTGGGAACTACTTCACTCCTACGAACTGTCACTGCCTTCGTGATGTCCAGGCCGTACTGTAACGAGCGCGGGAAAGCAATCAGCTGATCGTTAGGGGGGAAGTTTAGCACGTGAGTTACTAGAGTTAAACATAGATTTTCGCAGTTTTATTGAAAATTTTAACGATGGCCGCATGTTCACTCAGATATATGTGAGAATGAGTCGTCATCGACTGCATTATTAAGTGGAAAGTCGTTAATTAGTGAAGAAAACTTAGTGTGAGCGTGTATTTATGTGAAGCTATAGGTTAAGAAGATCGTTCTTCATTGTTTTAATTTTGTAGTTTATTTGTGTAAAGTTATATTTATAGTGTAAAATTAATTGAGTTAGTGCATTGTGTGTTTTATTATTAACCACTAATTGTATATACTTGAATTCAGATGATCAGTGAGGGAAATCACCATGCCTAAGAGCTGCTGCGTGCCTGGCTGCAAGGCCAATTATAAACAAGGAGAGTACACTCCGGTATTTGTGTTTCCTTCTGATGAAGAACGAGTTATGGAAGAAGGCTATTCCCAGGGAGAATGTAATAGTTAATCACAACACAGTTGTGTGTATCAAGCACTTTCCTGAAAATCACATCCTGAGAGAAATAATAGTGTTTCGTCCAGATGGTGAGTTAACATTTTTTATTATGTCATAAACATGGGTAACATTAGGCAGGCCCTATATTTTTTATGTAATCAAACCTACGGCTTATCTGAATTCGGTGTATTTGAAAATGCAACTCTTATTTATGAGTATCACCGAGCTCGATAGCTGCACTCGCTTAAGTGCGGCCAGTATCCAGTATTCGGGAGACAGTGGGTTCGAACCCCACTGTTGACAGCCCTGAAGATGGTTTTCCGTGGTTTCCCATTTTCACGCCAGGCAAATGCTGCGGCTGTACCTTAATAAAGACCACGACCGCTTCCTTCCCATTCCTAGACCTTTCCTGTCCCATCGTCGCCGTAAAACCTATCTGTATCGGTGCGACGAAAAGCCAATAGCAAGAAAAAAAAAAGTATGAGTATCAAACAGCAGTGTGATGTATGTAAATCTTATCTTCTGACAGATTTCAGATCTTATTTATGAATTTCCTCCAGAAGTAAAATATCTGAATTTCCTAAATCGAGGGGGCTTAAAGTATCCATCAGACATGTCAATAGAACTTGGAATTGAGGTGTACGAAGTATTTTGTGTGTTAGTGTCAGATACATATAAGATGGTATTTCTAAATTCAGACAATCCTAAGTGTGTCACAAAATCCTTGGCTTTGGAGTCAATGCAGTTGGCAGATTCCCTAGTCATTTGTGACTGCGGGAAGAAATTGGAAGACCTGGCCGGACAGTGTATATATATTTGGGTGAATATATTTTTAAATAACTTTTCCAAAATTCACACCGACTTGTGTTTTCAACAAAGTGCTTCAAAGAGAGCAGACCTACTCCATACTGGTGTAACTTCCTGTAAGAGGTCCAGGAAAGCTGGAGTGTTCATGGAGTGGAAACAGTGAGGTACGGAAATAATCTATATTTGTAATAAACAGTAATGGTAATTGGCTGCATGTTTTCTGCCAGTGTGTATGATGTGAATGTTCCAGTTGATCGGAAAATGGATAAAATCGCAAGAATATGTCTCAGGCTGTACTCACTCAAGCGAACGTATATACGCCAGAAATAGAACCTTACGGAGTATGCATTGTATGTCAGAATTAACAAATATTTGAGGATAGGTTTTGGTTTTATAAGGTGTTAACAGTTCTTTAATTTAAACGAATGTGTTATTCAAGCGGAACGTATGCGTGTCGCCTTCAAGTCCCCCCCCAAAGCGTGACGTCATCAGAGGTACAGTACGGCCTGGACATTACGAAGGCAGTGGAACTGTGAAGGTTTACTCGTCTCTCGAGAACTACTTCGCGAACTATAGGACTTCACGAGATTGTCTCACGAGTGTGAAGGGAATGGGAAGGAACTTGTTTGCGGACGAACTACTTCAGCGGTTGCAGAGTGCTCTGGCGGAAAAATTACACATTTTGAAGTAGTTCGCGAAGTAGTTCTTTCTTGGGACCGAGAGAGAGAATGAACTAGTTTCCAGAGGTGAACTGCTTCTTTCTATTACTACTCCCGTTGCCTGCTACTGCTAACTCTGTAACCGACCCTTGTCAATTATCGTTACCATTCTTGGGTACTGTTACCGCTAAAAATAAATGTTCATAATTTACTGGTCATACTGAATATTGTTGTTTATACAGATTGTTATCTTATTATACTAGAAAATCCACAGCCTGTTTCCAGTCATTTGACCGGGTCAGGAATGGAATGAATGAAGCCCCCATCTAGCGGCGAGGATAGGAATTGTGCCGGCTGCCGAAGCCTGTCGCACTCCTCTGGGGCAACGAGTAATGACTGACAGATGAAATGAAATCATATTGGAGAGTGTTTCTGGAATTAAAGATGACAGGGAAAACCGGAGTACTCGCAGAAAAACCTGTCCCGCCTCCGCTTTGTCCAGCACAAAACTCTCATTGAGTGACCAGGATTTGAAGCACGGAACCGAGCGGTGAGAAGCCGACGCGCTGCCGCCTGAGCCACGGAGGCTTCTCTTATTATACTTATTTAAATTTATTATATGATTAGTGTAAAATGGCCCTCCATAGGTTGTATCTAGTAATTAAATAAATGAAAATAAATAGATATTTTCTTTGATCCGCGCGAGTCAACGCTACTTGGAACACATATGTACTGCAATATATAAAACTCCAGAAAAGTACACGTCGTATTCTGTTCCAAGCTTCTTATCGCTCGTAACTCGGTCTCTCGTCAGAGATAGACAGCTCTTTCCTGCCGCCGAAATCTCTCGAGGATTAAAACCCTCTGCCTTCTTTGTCTTCATCAGGATCTATTTGGGAAATGACTTTCGGAGTTTGACACTTTTAACGCTATAACAGAGGGATAAGATTGCTGAGCTAAGTAGACCTACTCGTGGCTCTGGCAATTGTCTTGTGTTCGCTCCTTATCACAAACGCTCTCGCTGATGATGGAATCAGCACCACTTTAGCACCTCATTATTCATCCTGGCCTTATTCTGTAGGTCCGCTCGCTTGTCGAAAGGATTACGTCTGCGCCAGGGAGATAGAATCCCTTTTAGCTTCCTTGTTATTACTGAGGCATTGTGACACCAGCCAATTAACAGTTCGGCTCAGGAGTTGTGTGAGAGGAAATAGTCTTCAGATCGTCCTCTATCAAGTAGAGTGTAGAACTTGTTGAAGGTGTACGTGAAATCAGTGTGAGGTCTACGAACTATTTTTGTTTTCTCTATGGTCCGACTCTTCAGCCGAACAGTCAGCATAGGACCCTGAACCCTGATCACACTCCCCTATCCTCCCAGCCAAGCCGTTAATAGCCTACTCCAGTTATTATTTCTAAACCTACTATCGACGCAAATCAGACTCTAAAAGTAGAAAGATCACAATATTAAGATAAAGTTGGAATTCAAGAGGACAAATTGGGGTAAATATTCGTTTATAGGACTAACCGCCTTGCCGGCGGACTTGAGGGAAATAAAATACCTCTCGCCGACCAAACACACAACCGCCTGTGGATGGGGGACGCAGACGAAGAATACATTCACGGTATCCCCTGCCTGTCATAAGAGGCGACTAAAAGGGAGACCAAGGGATGATTATATTAGAACCATGAAACTACCTTTGATTAGTACCATCACGCGGGGAACACCATGGGTCGCTTTTACTGGCGCGGAGTACCACTGTGTTAGGTACCAAATAGGTTTATGAAATGAAATGGCGTATGGCTTTTAGTCCCGGGAGTGTCCAAGGACAAGTTCGGCTCGCCAGATGCAGGTCTTTTGATTTGACGCCCGTAGGCAACCTGCACGTCGTGATGAGGATGAAATGATGATGAAGACGACACATACACCCAGTCCCCGTGCCAGCGAAATTAACCAATTAAGGTTAAATATCCCGACCCCGCCGGGAATCGAACCCGGGACCCCTGTGACCAAAGGCCAGCACGCTAACCATTTAGCCATGGAGCCTGGCAATAGGTTTATGATTAGTAGCAAACGAGAGCCCGAGGGCTTTTACAGTACCTGTGACTAGTAGCACTATATGAGCGACACCATGGGATGACGGAACCCATGGTCTGGCTTGCCTATGATTAGTACCCACTATATGAAGAACACCACGGGGTAGTACAAGTCCCTGTGGTTAGTATTCTTATGTGATGAACACCATAGGTTTGCGTTGCCTGTAAATGGCGCCGCAATGTGCGAAACAGCGTAGGTCTGTAATAGGTGTGCGAATTTCATTACCTCTGAGTAATACTATCATGTGTGGAATACCGCGAGTCTCTGCTACTTTTGATTAGTACCGCAACATGCCAGATACCATGGTTCTACTTTTCTAGCGATAAGTACCATTATGAGGGGCCGATGACTTGGATTTTGGACCACTTACGACTACAAGTCCTCCTCTGCGAACCATGTGACTTTGCCGCGTAGGGGAGGCTTGCGTGACCCAATGATGCAGATAGCCGAGCCGCAGGTGCAACCATATCGGATGGGTATCTGTTGAGAGACCAGACTAACGAATGGTTCATCGAAAGCGGGGTAGCAGCCTTTCGGCAGTTGTAAGGGCGGCAGTCTAGATGATTGACTGATACGTCCTTGTAATAATACTCAACATGGCTTAGCTGTGTTGATACTGCTACACGGCTGAAAGCAACGGGAAACTACAGCCGTAACTACCTCCCGAGGACATGCAGCTCTCCCTGTATGAATGATTTACTGATGATGGCTTCCTCCTGGGTAAAATATTCCGGAGGTAAACTAGTCCCCAATTCGGATCTCCGGGTGGGGACTACACGAGAGGGGGCGATCATCAGGAAGATGGATACTGACATTCTGCGAGTTGGAGCGTGGAATGTTAGAAGTTTGAATCGTTGTGGTAGGTTAGAGAATATGAAAAGGGAGATGGATAGGCTAAAGTTAGATGTAGTTGGTATAAGTGAAGTACGTTGGCAGGAAGAACAAGATTTTTGGTCAGGCGACTACCGAATTATCAACACGAAATCAAACAGGGGTAATGCAGGAGTTGGTTTAATAATGAATAAGAAAATACGGCAGCGGGTAAGCTACTACGACCAGCATAGTGAAAGAATTATTGTCGTCAAGATAGACACCAAACCAATGCCCACCACAATAGTGCAGGTCTATATGCCTACTAGTTCAGCGGATGATGAAGAAATCGAAAGAATACATGAGGAGATAGAAGATTTACTACAATATGTAAAAGGTGACGAGAATCTAATTGTGATGGGAGACTGGAATGCAGTGGTAGGCCAAGGAAGAGAAGGTAGAACAGTAGGAGAATTTGGATTGGGACAAAGGAAAGAAAGAGGAAGTCGGCTGGTTGAATTCTGCACTGATCATAATGTAGTCCTTGCCAATACTTGGTTCAAACACCACAAACGACGGCTGTATACGTGGACGAGATCTGGAGACTCTGGAAGGTATCAAATAGACTTCATTATGATTAGGCAGACATTCAGAAACCAGGTGTTGGATTGAAAAACTTTCCCAGGAGCAGACGTAGTAGTAGTAGTAGTAGTAGTAGTATTTATTCATTCATCATGTCGTTTACATATTTACAGGACTCTGTTTTATATATACATAACTCTTCTAATAACATTATTACTTGAGAAATATTAATCTTATAACTAAACCACATGTATTACAGAAGTAGTAGTATTATTATCAACATATTAATACTTAAAATAAATTGAACTTGTAACTATATCTTGCACACATTAAATAAATTATTATTATTATTATTATTATTATTATTATTATTATTATTATTATTATTATTATTATTATTATTATTATAAAAAATCACACCAACCTCAACAGAGTCGAGTAGATATCAATAAAATACCACGTAAGGTGAAACCTTGTGTGTGGTAATTTAGAATATTAATTACATAGTGAGAAATATATTTTAAATGATGCCTGAAATACGAGTATGGGTATGAGTGAATGACGGATATGATCAACAGCAAATGGTGGAGCATTGATTAGAAATCGGATATGGTGACGTGATATTCTCATTTAGTTATTTCTTCCATAACAGTTTTATTATCCCTGAAAAACGATTTAAGACACTTCAGACTCATTTTCTGACCTAATGACCACAACTTGTTGGTCATGAAATGCCATCTGAAGTTGAAGAAATTGAAGAAAGGAAACAATGCAAAAAGATGGGATCTAGACAAGTTGAAAGAAAAGAGTGTGAGGGATTGTTTCAAGGAACATGTTGCAAAAGTACTAAATGAAAAGGCTGAAGGAAACACTATAGAGGAAGAGTGGAGAGTCATGAAAAATGAAGTCAGTAGGGCTGCTGAAGTGATGTTAGGAAGGAAGAAAACATCAACTAAGAATCAGTGGATAACTCAGGTGATACTAGACCTGATTAATGAACGACGAAAATACAAGAATGCTAGAAATGAAGAGGGCAGAAAAGAATACAGGCAATTAAAGAATCAAGTGGATAGAACGTGCAAGGTAGCTAAGGAAGAATGGCTGAAGGAGAAGTGCAAGGATGTCGAAGGCTGTATGGTCCTGGGAAAGGTAGATGCTGCATACAGGCAAGTCAAGGAAACCTTTGGAGAAAGGAAATCTAGGTGTATCAATATTAAGAGCTAAAATGGAAAGCCACTTCTAGGGAAAGAAGACAATGCAGAAAGATGGCAGGAGCATATCTAACAGTTGTATCAAGGTAAAGATGTAGATAATTTGGCTCTAGAACATGAAGAGGCTGTTGATGCTGATGCAATGGGAGACCCAATTTTGAGGTCAGAGTTTGACAGAGCTGTGAGTGACCTAAATAGGAACAAGGCACCTGGAATTGATGACATTCCCGCTGAATTACTGACTGCCTTAGGAGAAACCAGCATGGCAAGGTTATTTCATTTAGTGTGCACGATGTATGAGACAGGAGAAGTCCCATCTGATTTTCGGCAGAATGTTGTTATACCTATTCCCAAGAAAGCCGGTGCTGACAGGTGTGAAAACTACCGCACCATTATTTTAGTATCTCATGCCTGAAATTTTTTTATGCATATTATTTACAGAAGAATGGAAAAACAAGTTGAAGCTGAGTTGGGAGATCAATTTAGCTTCAGAAGAAATGTAGGAACACGTGAAGCAATCCTGACTTTACGTCTGATCTTAGAGGATCGAATCAAGAAGGACAAGCCCACGTACATGGCACGTAGATCTAGAAAAGGCATTCGATAATGTTGATTGGACCAAGCTATTTATGATTCTGAAAATGATAGGGATCAGATACCGAGAACGAAGAATTATCTACAATCTGTATAAAAATCAGTCTTCAGTGATAAGAATCGAGGGCTTTGAAAAAGAAGCAGCAATCCAGAAAGGAGTGAGGCAAGGCTGCAGTTTGTCCCCTCTCCTTTTCAATGTTTACATAGAACAGGCAGTAAAGGAAATCAAAGAGAAATTTGGAAAGGGAATCAGAGTCCAAGGAGAGGAAATCAAAACCTTGAGATTTGCCGATGATATTATTATTTTATCTGAGACTGCAAAAGATCTCGAAAAGTTGCTGAATGGTATGGGTGAAGTCTTGGGTAAGGAGTACAGGATGAAAATAAATAAGTCCAAAACAAACGTAATGGAGTGCAGTCGAACGAAGGCAGGTGATGTAGGAAATATTAGATTAGGAAAGGAAGTCTTAAAGGAAGTAAATGAATATTGTTACTTCGGTAATAAAATAACTAACGATGGCAGAAGTAAGGAGGACATAAAATGCAGACTAGCACAAGCAAGGAAGAGCTTTCTTAAGAAAAGAAATTTGCTCACTTTAAACATTGATATCGGAATTAGAAAGATGTTTTTGAAGACTTTCGTGTGGAGCGTGGCATTGTATGGAAGTGAGACATGGACGATAACTAGCTCAGAAAGAAAGAGAATAGAAGCTTTTGAAATGTGGTGTTACAGAAGAATGCTGAAGGTGAGATGGATAGATCGAATCACGAATGAAGGGATACTGAATCGAATTGGTGAGATCGATTTGGCTAAATTTGACGAGAAGAAGAGATAGAATGATAGGACACATCTTAAGACACCCAGGACTTGTTCAGTTGGTTTTTGAAGGAAGTGTAGGTGGTAAGAACGGTAGGGGTAGACCAAGGTATGAATATGACAAACAGATTAGAGCAGATGTAGGATGCAATAGTTACGTAGAAATGAAAAGGTTAGCACAGGATAGGTTGGAATGGAGGGCTGCATCAAACCAGTCTATGGACTGATGACTCAAACAACAACACGACTACAAGTATCATCTATTCAGTATCGTGGTATAGACGCAGCCCTTGGTCAGTAATACTATTGTTTTACGCCAGCTTCTGTGCATGTGAGGATCCATCCATCCATCCATCCATCCATCCATCCATCCATCCATCCATCCATCCATCCATCCATCCATCCATCCATCCATCCATCCATCCATCCATCCATCCATCCATCCATCCGTCCGTCCGTCCGTCCATCCCTCCGTCCGTCCATCCATCCATCCATCCATCCATCCATCCATCCATCCATCCATCCATCCATCCATCCATCCATCCATCCGTCCGTCCGTCCGTCCGTCCCTCCGTCCGTCCATCCATCCATCCATCCATCCATCCATCCATCCATCCATCCATCCATCCATCCATCCATCCATCCATCCATCCATCCATCCATCCATCCATCCATTGTCCTCACGTTTTGAATTCTGGTCAATGGAGGATTTTGAGCTTTTAATTTGTCATTTCATTTCGTCTCATTTCGTACCATTAGGGACCGATGACCTAGATGTTAGGCCCCTTTAAACAACAAGCATCATTCGTTTATAGGAAGGGAAGTTAAGGATTGAAATAGCTTAGCAAGCGAGATATTCAATACATTTTCAATTTCCTTGAAATAATTTAAGAAAAGGCTAGGAAAACAACAGAGAGGGAATATATCACCCGCGCGACTGCCCTAAATGCAGATTAATAGTGATTGATTAATTGACCAACACCAACCCTCCCCTCCACTCACAGTCCCCTACCAACAGACCTAAATCGGAACTCCCTCTCCCCCACCGCCAAGACAAAAATACCTCCCAACAAGAAATCGCTTCCACCTTAATGTTCTCACTTCTGCTAAAATCCACGGAAGCACTGGAACCCCGCACATACCAAGTGTATGCATAAGTCTTTTCCGCTTTCACTAAGAGTTAGCGCCAGCGAACAGTACGCAGCGTATGAATTTGACACATACGTCACTTTGTTCGTCTGACGTAACCTACCAACACACATAAGTTAAGTCTCCCAAACACTAGCGTCTGTGTTGTATCATTCAGTGATCATGTCGACGTTTGTGCCTGAAAAAGAACATTAGCGGCACGCATTGTTTTTCTTATTTAATGAAAAAGAAAAGGCTGCGGAAAGTCATCGTTTGCTGGTAGAAACATATGGTGAACACCTCCATCAATTAGAACATGTGAGACATAGTTTCGACGATTTAAATGTGATGATTTCATTGTGAACGATATTGCGTGCTCTGGTAGACCCACACAAGTGCTAAGACGAGCGACGTTTATGAGCAATGGGGAAGACCAGTAAACTGAGTATACGAGTCCCACACGATTTGAATGAATGGCAAATGGAAAATCGCTAAGTCACTTGTGAAATGCTGCTTCAAGGCCAAGAAAAGGAATCATTTCTGTACGGAATTGTGACGGGTGACGAAAGATGGATTTACTTTGAAAACTCGAAGCTGAGAAAATCGTGGCTGTCACCTGGCGAAGCCGGTGTTTCAACAGCAAGGCCAAATCGCTTCGGCAAGAAGACCATGCTTTGTGTCTGGTGGAGCCACAGGAGTATTATGATCTCTTGAAGCCCGGCAATGCACAACGCTGTCGCCAACAAATGATTAATTTAAATCACTCATTGATCGAAAGACGAGCGGAATGGGCTACACGACGATGCACCGTCTCTCACAGCAAACCAGTGAAAGACACCTTGAAATCGCTTGGATGGGACATCGTTCCGCAGCCAGCGTACTGCCCCGAAGTGGCGCCTCTTCCCATCAGTGGGGCACGCACTCGCAGAGGAGCACTTCAGCAATTTCGAGGAAGTTGGAAAATGGCTCGACGAATGGTTTGCCGCAAAAAACAAGCAGATTTTCTGGCATGGTTTTCATAACTTACCTGAAAGATGGGCGAAGTGTGTAGAAGCCGATGGCCAATATTTTGAATAAACAAAAAGTGAATTTCCCTTGAAAATTACGAGTTTCTTTACCACAAAACCCGGCAGAGGTCTACACGTGCTAGCCGAGGCGGAGCACCGCAAAACAGCTGCCACCCGCAATAACTTATTCAAGAAAATTAATAAGTAGCGCTAAATTCCAGCCTTCAAAAGCAACATCGGGCATGGTCAGTACTGGATGGGTAACCGCCGAACCATTTCATTAAAATTACTGTATCAACCATGCCACGAGCGAGAAAGCCGACTCCCGGCAGCGCACACTTACACTGAAACAACACCAAAACGAACTACCACACAACCACTAAATTACCTTATCAAACTTCAAACAGAAAAAACACTCCCAAAAAGACCGGCAGAGGAGCGCAAGGGCCCTAGGCTCGATTCTTGGTCGGGCCGAGGATTTTAGTAATTCCTCTAGCTCGGAGACTGGGTATTTGTGATCATTTAACGCACTACTTCATTTACGTGCAACATGTCACACTACCAACCACCACCTCTACAGACGACTGGCGTGAGAAAGGATATCCAGCCGTAAAATTGAACTACTCAATGGAAAAAGGGAATGACTGATGACAGCCATATTTTTCAGAAACCAAAGAAACTGTATAAAAATCTTTCTGTTATACTTACCAAAAACACTTCACATAAGAAATGTTCTTTTATACATATGGAACAATTATATGTATGAGACTGTTAATTTTTTCTTACCGTAACGCCACTGGAATGGTTTGTTTTTTGAAAAGTTATTCCCTTTTTCCAATCACTGGGTACAAAAATAAATACGAATATATACGTAAATTTGCATCATTAAAACTTTATTTCTCCCGTATTGAATGTAATCTTGGCATTGTGACACTTTGTAAGTTTGAAATTATTAATAAACTACTCAAAAATTAGTTATTACATAAATTACAAGTTTTATGGAGTGTACACCTAACTAACATCAGTCTTTATTGTTCATCATAATCATCTGTGCTATTATTTTTACAATGATACAATGTTGTTGTAAAATTCCCTGTGCTGTTCAGGAATGCATTTTATTATTTTCTTGACATCATTAATCTTTTTTACATTGATCCCCACAGAACCATCATAAGCTTTGTTAGATGGAAAATGTAAGTCCATTGGTTTGACCTTCAAGAGTTTAAATACCTCTTCTTCCCCCCCCCAATAAGCTCTGATGCACTTATGTATCCTTTTGACTCTGAGCTGTACATAAACTGCTTGTATTTGCTTATTGAAAATTGAGTTTTCTTGTCTTGCAGTTAGTTGCTTGATTTAAAAAAAACAGGCTACCAGTCTTTAAAGTTAAGTATTTCATCATTTGAAATCTCGTACACAACAAAGGGAGAGTCTAGCTATCCTATCACTATACTGAGAAGAAGAGTAAACTCGGTCATGTTACCTTACAACACGTTTTACACCTGCAAAGTTCCGATCACATGCTATAAAGCTATGGCCACGGACTGGGAAGTACTGATAGATGTTGTTAAATTTTTCTGTTACCGTTAATCCTGAAAGTAGTCTTATTAGAGTGTGGTTTCGAATCTTTCCGCCGCAAGCATCACTAAACGAATGAAGCTCACTAACGGACTCTGGCAGAAAAGTGGTTATATAGTGACCACTTTGTGCCCTTTGTTTCCTACACCCTCGTGATAAGTGTAGAAGGCTGAAGTGTTGTCTGATACATTATGTATGCAGAATACATACATCCATAGCTTGCGGAGATAGAACGTCTTTTGAACAGGGAGGAATGGAAGTGGTAGATTCTGCATGTAGTCAAACACCAATCCTGCGATTTTTTATCTTCTTTGCACAAATTTGTGACCTCTGGTAGCTTCTTGTAAAACTTTTTTGTTCTTCTATCATGCACTAATAGCTCAGCAACAGCTACCCTTTTGGCATTTTCATTAAGAAACGGGGACTTAATCCTAGCTTGAAGGCACTTACCTTGAAAGTGATTTAAATGTAAAGAAAATGCACGAACTTTTCTTGGAGAATCGTTCCGATCAAGCTGATGTTATCCAAGAGGTCGCACACACAAACTTGATGCATTTTTACAATATCGATGCACACGTCCATATTTATATTAACACTCGCATTTTAACACTCCTACGAAGAACATTCAATGAGACTGCATTGATCACCTGACGTGAAGTCGAAAGTCTGGACTCCGCTACCTGCCTGCTGTTGCCTCTCTCTCAGCCCTCTCAGATTGTTTGTGTAAAGGATTATTGGTTATTCACCTTCTCTGACCATGACACTGGACTCAAGATCTTACTGCGGCAGCATTCCAATTATGAAAACAAAGTTTTTCTCCCTGTAACTGGCTGGACTAATTCTGCTCCCAAATATCTCACTTGCAATAATAGTTCTATGAGAGTGTTGAAAAATTACATGTAATGTTCCCAATGATGTGGAGAATTTTATAATAATCGTTCCCCAACATATGACTTTTCCACGAAATATACAAGCTACACGTGAAATAGGGTAAATGTTATGCAGCTACGTGTTACGACGAGATTCAATGTTCACCTCGGTCCTAGCACCTTAAGTTCATTCATGGCAAGTGTTGAGAATATTACTACCATTGTCATTTGTTAATTTAATTGCCTGATTATATCTGCATAATCTAAAGTTGAATAAAAGTTTGTCAAAGTGTTCATTTCGGCTAAGATATTACTCTCACAAATAAATACATTACTCACTCGGGTGTCAACTACTGTATAAGACACTGAAGATTCTTACAAGACTGCGAATTCTCACAAGACTGAGAATTCCGTCGAGATTGAAGATTTCCTACGAGACTGAAGTTTACCACGAGACTGAGGTTAACCACGAGACTGAGACTGAGATTCACCACCCTGGTGTCTTTGCTTTTGTAAACAGTCCTCCACCACTTCGAAAATAGTCCTGTGGAAGGGATGTGGCGTAATAATCCTGCACTTGGGACCGATTTATCATGTGTCCGTAGGTTGGAATTTTAGAAAATGTGTTCAAAATCTTCCTAATTCTGGTCCGATTTATGTGTTGCATTGCGTTATGAGAAGCGATCACAGGTTAATTCCTACGACGGCGCGCGTCAGTGGCTCTATTTTCTGTCAGAGTATGGCGCCTTCCCGCCATGACGGTTCACTTCCTGGGCGATACCACTCTTCTATGAAAAGTTCTTATTTCTTATTTAACCACTGATTAACCACACATTTGCACTAATAAATCCTTAAATATTACTTGGAAGTCAGGACACAATATTTTACAGCTACTTCGGTCACCAAATCGCGAAATACTAGCTGTAGATTCCCGCTATGACAAGACATAAAAATTTATAATTTTGTGATTGGCTGAGACGTTCGCGCTCTTGGTAGTTTGGATTCTTCCATTTTCTGCTAAGGGATGACGGGTATTATTCGTGTCTCACCCACTCTTCTGGGCCAAGTGCATTCCGACGTGCGGATTCACGTGGGAACTGGATAGAATGTTTTCACTTCCCGTCGGCATCATAAAACCTAATTGGACGTACCACTCAAGCTTGCTAAATCCTGTTCGTGCCTTAAAACGTATTCTGTGGATTTATTTTCAGTCTGAACGGTGCCTGGCAGTTGCTTTGTGGGACTGCAATCTTTTCCCAGCCTACTGCTGTATTCTCATATGCGAAAAATTGAACATTTAATTTATGCATTAATTACGCACATTCGCTTATGGGTGCACTACCAATTTCCCCGTCTTAATATTTCTATCGGACCATTCTTGCTCAATCCTCGCCTGACTTCATTCTACGGAATTCATTGCCTAGATTTATTTATTTATTTAATTAATTTATTTAGTTAGTTAATTTAACCTTTCACGCCTTCTCAAAGTTATTGGAAATAATTGAAATAAGACTAGGTAAAATGATGGCGAATCTGCGAACTGAGCTACAGAACCAAATGCAAATCAGTAAACATTCACCTGAAGAATCCTTCATGATTCATCAATGATATTACAACACGCAAAGGAAAAACCCCTAATCCTTGAAAATTCTAGAATATGAACAACATTTTTGCACATTTCCAATGTTTATGATGGTACTAAAGAGATTGTCGATGTAATTGCTCATGTGGTTTACTTTTTTTAAAGTATTAAGTCCAAAAGCACATTTTTCATGTAGAACCATAAATACGTAAGTCCAATTTGTCTTTCCTTAATCTACTTTAATTAGACAAATTTATTTAATTACATTAAAATTAATCAATAGTTGGACAGAACAATTGCATTTTTAATGTTAACAATGCATTTTGCAGGCTTATTCAAATACTAGCAAATGTACCCGTGCTTCGCTACGGTATTCTACATTGTATTCGAATATCGAAGTAAATACTCTACATGCAGTAAATAAGATTGTTTTAAAATTGCACATCTCATAGCGTTATCCGAGAAACAGCATGGGGAGGTACCCATACGCTGTTTCCAATGTGAAGTATTTCTTAGGGATTTGTGATATAATGGCAGGCTCACTTGCCTACTGCCATTCACAATCGAGTTGGGAAGTTTACATTATAATTGGAGGACCCATTCCCTACTGCCCGGTCACAATCGATTTGGGGAGTTTTCGTTACAAAGACAGCCCCCTTTTCCTACTTCCAGACATATAACAGTTGAGGAGTTATTATTATAATGGCAGTCAACTACCCTACTATCAGTCGAAATTGAGTTGTGCAGTTATCATTATAATGTCAGGCCCCTTTTCCTACCGCCAGTCACACCAAGTTGGTGAGTTTCCATCAAAATAGCAGGCCACTATGCCTAATGCCAGTCACATTTTAGATGAGGACATTTGTTTATAATTGCGGGCACCCTTGCCTACTGCCAAATACAATTGGGTAGGGGAGTTTTAAACAAAACTGCATGCTCCCTTGCCTTCTGCAAGTCAAATCGAGAAGTGCACTATTCATTAGAATGGTAGGCCTTCCTTACTAATGCCAGTTACACAGGAGTTGGAGAAGGACCCCATTCCTACTGCCAGTCAAATTCGGTGTGGGGAGTACTGATTACAATAGCAGACACACCCTTTATCGATCGCTAGAAATCGA
Source organism: Anabrus simplex (assembly GCF_040414725.1). NCBI lineage: Eukaryota > Metazoa > Arthropoda > Insecta > Orthoptera > Tettigoniidae > Anabrus > Anabrus simplex. The sequence continues at coordinate 15,979,387 of NC_090268.1, read as the reverse complement.
CATCAGTGAATATATATAGATCGACATACGAAAGTATATGCTTGTTTACAATATTGCAGACCTTCATTTACAGATGAACTGCTGCTAAACATATGTCATATCGATAAAGGATTATACATAAGACGCCGGATTTAGTGGCCTAAATGGCTGGTCCTATGATATCTCATCTATTCATGGGCCAGATTGAGTTAGAAACGTTGAACAGGGTAAAGTATTTGCAAGATTATCTCACATTGCATTACTTTTCGGATAATTATGTGACAGCTACATACATAGCATTTGGCTCACATATGGCTACTGGGTGAGCCAATTTTCGTGAAAAGTTTGATGATTCTATATTTCCTATAAGCGATTGAAAGGATGAATTATGCATGTGAAATGTTCAAATTTACTTAACATCGATTAATTGAAAAATCAAACGTAAAAAGGATACAGATATGACAAAAAGTAATAAGACCAAGGTTGTAGATCATTCCAGATTAAACGGAGATTGTGCAATCCGTTATGTGATAGGTCTTCCCGAATGTCTGCACCATCATTAAAATTGCCTCCATATTTCAATATTCTTCGGGGATAACAATTTGAAAGGTCTTGGAAGTTTTCCGTTCGTTACAGGCTAAAACGTGTAATTTTGTCAAATTTCTATTTTCTTTTTCGTCTGGCAGATTATGCCGCAATCTGGATTTTGGGCGACGAGGGTAAAAATGAGGACATTCAGGAAAGTAAACCAAAAAATATGCAGATGGTCATTATTGGCCCTTAAACAGGTACTGTGCGAAAATTTCGCCCAAATAGTCAATGTAGAGGCACACAGTCGTTACGATTTTATTTGATAGATAAGGAATCTGCTCCACGTACAACACCTTTCGGGCTATGTCCGCTGAAATTAACCTGCAAAACTGACCATTCATGACATCTCCCTTATTAATCCTCCTGACGAAAAATGCACACGAAAAAAAAAAGTTTTAGAGATGGAATACTATCACGTTTTGTCGATTTTCAGTCAGGTTGGTCTTGTACTGTATATATTGTGGAAGAGTAAAATCACAATTTCGGTTCCCTATAGACCACCAGTCCATTCCGGAAACATGAAATGTTATTGAACTTTAAAACCTACCTCTGGGCAGATTGATGCTAAATATAAAGTTTGGTTCGAATATCTTCAGTAGTTTTCAAGTTGTAAGAAATACGCTTTACACGCACCCGCCCTTGAGGTAAGTCCGATGGGACTTGATATCCCCTTTATTAATCCTCGTATTGAAATGATGCACATGAGAAAAAAAGGTTTAAAAATTAATTTCCATTAAGTTTTGTTGTGTATATTTTGTGGGAGTGCAAAATCATGGTTTCGGTTTCGTTTAAACCCCCAGTCAGTTCAGGGATTTAGAAACAATATTTGCCCTAAAACCTACCCAAGAACAGGTGGATTCTAAATATGAAGTTTGGTGGAAATATATCCATTACATTCTAACACCCGCGTACATACGGAGTAATTAAGGAAGAAAATAATACAGTTAAGAAAGTTGAAATTAATAGAAAATGGATTATAACTGAGGATAGCCGGATAACGACAAATATGTAAATGCCAAATGACTGTATTGGAAAATAAAATGCCCCTCAAAAAATATGCTGGTGTGAGTTATGGATATAATAAAGCGGTAACAGAGGAGAAATTTAGGCGCAGTGATTCTTAGGTAAACAGATAAGAAGATGACTAATGGTGTTATTACGTCTTAATCTATTCGAAGGCGGTTATAACCTCCAACGATATTCCGCCAATATCCCGCAGATGGGCCGATTGACGCTTCTCTTGCCTTCTACCCAAGGAACAACCACGAATAAAAAGCATGATGAGGAAAATGGCAATACGTTACTTCCCTGCTGGTAAGCACTCAGAGACGTTGCCATGGTAACCTGTAGATGGTGGTGGTGGTGATTCTTGTTTTAAGAGGAAGTACAACTAGGCAGCCATCCTCTATATAACACTAATCAGAGGGAAAAGTTGAAGGGATCCGACATTTCGAAAAATGAAGATATCGGTCAAAGAAAGACAAGGGCTACGAAGGGCGTGAAAGTGAAAGACTCCCTAGCCCTCGCAAACCTAATAGCGTCGGGGTCGGAAAAGGACAAGAGTTGACCTAGAGAGGTCGGCTAGGATAGATGAAAGTGAGGAGTCTGGCACAAGTAAGTGGAAGGAATGCCAGGACTCAGCTGAGGGCCCCCTGGTCGCCAACCCACGCTCAAAAGTTCAGAGTCCCTGAGGCCCCTTTTAGTCGCCTCTTACGACAGGCAGGAGATACCGTGGGTGTTATTCTACCGCCCCCACCCACAGGGGGAGGTGGTAACCTCTAGGTTCGTTGTCGGTCACTCAGTGCAGAGAATGACACCCGCATAAAATAGTAAATTTCTCCGTCATGTGAAGAGTAAGGTAAATTATGAACATAACAAAAGTTGTTTATTATGAAGAGACGTTTCACGTACGGTCCACGGAGTTTACAGAAAATAAATATTATAAGAGAAAATGGAGGAAAAACCGTTCTGGTTTTCCTATAAACCCCCCGTCTATTCAAAGATTTTAAAATGGTATGCATATCGAAACCTTCCCCGGGATGAGTATACTCTAAATACGAAGTTTGGTTGAAATCTTTCCAACAGTTTCGACGTGATGGTGGAACAGACAAACAAACAAACATACAAACAAACAGGCAAACAGACACGAAAAGTAAAAACCACGGATTCGGTCTTGAGTTGACCTAAAACGGATAAATATCTGAAAAATTGGCAAAACAAAAGAAATTACAGACAGCCGACTCCCTACAACTTTATGTATATTGATTAGTTTGTAACTAGGCTCCAAAATCCTACTTTTCACCTTTTCTGCTCTCCTGTAAAGTTAGCATAATGTGATTTGCGTTCGTCTGGTTCTGAGGTACAGAATTGTCATCGTGTGTATTCCACTGGTCGGTTCCGCTGTGTACAGAATGGGTCTGCGTTACCAATGAGCAGTACCACTTTATGAGAAACACCATGCGTCTACGTTGCCGGTGGCCTGTGAGTAGTTCCACTAAGTGAGGAACACCACGGGAATACCGGCGCCTAGTTCCACTATGTAAGGAACACCGTAGGTGTGCGTTGATTGTGATTAGTACCCGTATGGGCGAAACACCATACTGCCCCCATTTTTTTCCCGAGCTAAGCCCAGCCATCGAGCGAGGAATCCCAAGGTGGACCGTTCGATCGTTGGCTATCACTTTTTAGAGGCATTTAAGGGTTGTTAAGGATTGATGACCAAGCAGGATAAAAAGAAATATTAAAACAACACTCTGACATTTATTCACATAAGCAGACAAATAACAAAATATTCTTGATGATATTTTCCTTTTTACATAACAGAGCTTTCATAATATTGGATTTCTTCCTCGATTTAGAGTGACACGTGTTCATATCTCCAGCTCTACTGTGCTGTAAATGAAACCAAAGAAGTAATTAGGCCACTTGCCTTTTTAAACCAAACACTTGACTGAAAGAATTAAATAAATTAGGATGTGTTCAAAGTTTCACCAATTTAAAGTCGTCTCAACACGTGGTTTTTACAATGTACACAACTGAATTAGTCATTTACAGTATTTAATGTTGATTAATGACACTAACATGAACTTCAGTAAAATGAAAATTGTTTCCAAAATTCTCAAAATTAATTAATTATTATCTTGATTATTATTATTATTTTATCATTCAATTAACCTGTTTCATTGTCACACGATCGTGTTCTTATTAATTCTCCACCGCATCATTTACCTAATGTTCATCATTAGCATTTCAGAGTAATGATTTTTAATTAATTATTAATGACTTATTTTCACAATGTTTCAAAGCAGTCATGCGGCTGACAAATTTCTACCTTCGATCTTTGCTTTTCATTTCTATTCAAATTAATCTTAAAGTATTTCAGATTTTTAGAAATTTACATTACCAACGTGTGAGCTAGTTAAATAAATTCTGTTTACAAATCGAGTGCCTTCACAAAGTAACGAGATGATCTTTCCTTTTAAATCTCGCTAATTAAAAAATTAAATTCCTTCCTAGTCTTCCTTGACTTAATTTAATTAAACTTTCCCTTAAGGGCATGAAATTATTTCTTAAGGCAACACACAACGATGAATGTGATCCGCGTCACAGCGAGTGCGCGACCAGATCAAAATTAAATGAAATCAACATGGCACAAGAGAAATATACACATTTACACACACACATTCACACTAGGGAAACACGTTTTTATGTACACTATTTACATCGAATCCTGATTTGGCAAATTTTATTTATGATTTTTATCGATGGTCGGGACGCGTAATGTCTAGCAGAATAATCCGTGTACAGAAATTCTCCTACATTAATGGTGGCTAGTGATCGAAGTCATGAGTATCACTTGGTAGAAACACATTTCACATACCAGCGCAAGTTCATCTAATTCATGAGATTATAATGGAAGATTCTAGTAAAATCCATAAGCACTACCATCATGTGGGCTACAGGTTGAATTTACCGCAAGCGTGAGCCTTACTCGCATTATTTTTACTTCCTACCTGTGAAATACACTCGCAAACACGTGCTCCACTAATTATAATCCATCTTGCGCTCCAAATACACAAGAATAAATCAATATCACCACTAATTCATCATTTACTCAAGACTCTGCTTAGCAGTAGCAGACCAAACTGCGTGGCCTCGCTGTGTTAGCAAATCAAGTTTGCTAACCTGCTAAAGGAGAAATCATTTCTCCGTTCAAAAAATGCTCCCCCATTGGAGATACAATGTCAAAAAATGCTTTCACAGCCGCAGATCTTAAAATCACAGCAATAGAACCCGCTTTTGGGTGGTTAGGCCGTGTGCATTATGCAGAGTTTCGTCCAGACGTGCCATTTGGACTCATCAGCTGGAATGGCACGCCCCTCCAGTTATGCAACAAATATCCCTCAGGATAGGCCATATTCCAGACCCTTCATGAACAGAGCACATTCCATCTCACATTTAGGAACTCTACAGTAGTTTTATGGCTCACGAGCATTTACATCTGTTTTACCCGATCTTTAGTCAATATTATTATTATTTAAGTGATTATTACATCTACTGATTCTCCTGGAATGTCGAAAAATTAGATGACTTCATCATAAAAACAACAAGTGATTTTAAAAGACACTAGGTTCGACCCTATTCACTCAAAATGTACACGCAAATTTTCCGTCCGGTAACTTTCAATATTACAAAGAAAATAGATTTATCGTGTGGTCAGTGATTATTAAATTTAAGCTCCTTAAGCATGGGAAGTCATTCAAAGACAACCTACATGTCTACTCTAATAGATTCCAAAATTTCATTCACACGTACCTAGTCTACCACGACACCTTAAGAAGTAGGAAAATGAAATATTTCTAACTACAGCAAACTGATAGATCTACGACTTAAGAAGAAAGACCTCTAGTTGTACAAAAGATAAGACAGATAAATTAAATTAAAAAGGTACTCAAGTTTTTGTAGAGTTCGATTCCCGTCGACAGTCAGTTATTTCAGCATACTCCGGCCAGTCTCCTTCCCATTACCAGAGACGCCTTACATTTTTACAGCTCCATGGAGGCTCTGCAATGGATGTCCCTCGATGAAATGATGTTGGTAATTGCGGAATTCTTCATCTTGAGATGTTCAATTCCAAGACGTCTTCCGTTGATTGCTGGTCACAAGCTGTAACTGAGATGACAAAATTAAGTATTTTGCACAAGCACACGCAGAATATAAACAGCTCGTCTACACTGTCACACTTAACTTGGCTCCTAGGCGTTTTTATTCCACAGAATTCACTAATTATCAGACTAAATTCTGGTAGAACGGACGTCGACTTGACTTGAAAATTTTCCTTCCACGTGGTCCGGTAATGTGATGTCTCACGCAGCGAACAAGCATTAAGAAGAGCATAAAGCATTAAGCATTAAGAGAGCGATTCACTCGAAGCAAGGCCTTTTATCTAATTAGCCCAGGGAGGCGTGTTCTTCAGCGAGAACGGTAATTGGCTGATGATCTCCTTTAATTTGCGCAGACTATTCCAGAAACAAGCTGGGTCGCGCGTGCGAAGGCAGTCACGTGGTTTGCTATAACCTTGGCACAGTCTCGCCGATGACGTATCGCACCCCTCTGAACGACAAAAAAAAACTCGTTCTCACCTCGCCACGACTTCCCAAGTGACGTGTTGCGGCTCCAAGCAGACAATAAAATTTTTGCTTTCCACTTGTTAAAAATATTCGTAAGATCGCCAATTTTCACGGGGACAATACGTTTGTGTTATCTGTGACATACCATGGATCTATATTACCTGTAATTAGTACCACCATGCGAGAAATACCATGAGTCTACGTTACCTGTGATTAGTACCACTATAGGAGGAACACCGTGATTCTGCTTTATCAGTGATTAGTACCATTTGTGGGCTTTCACAATTGTCACTACAAATCCTACTGTTTCGGGGTACAGTACACCTTTAGTTAACTAGCCATAATAGTGGGTTCGAACCCCACTCTCGGCAGTTCTTAAGATGGTTTCTTGTGGTTTACCAGTTTTGCATCAGGTAAATAGTGGGGCTGTACCTTCATTAAAGCCACGGCCGCTTCCTTCCCAGTCCTAGCCCTTTCCTATCCCGTCCTCGTCATAAAGCCTATCTCTGTCGGTGCGACGTAAAGCCAATAGTAAACAAAAAAAAAAAAATCAACTGATGTGGAATGTGTACGCGGTTTCAGAGAGCTTTATGTTGTTTACCACTTTTGATGGTGAAGTGCGTTTTGAGTACTCCTGTGGTAGACGCATGGCTCTTCCTCGATGCCTTATGAAAAGGAAGAAGCTGCTCCTTTACGGAGAGGAAACTGTACAAATGTAGTTCGCTGGATGAGGCAATTTCAATGACGCACGTTCCCAGTCGTGTCAGATGTAGACATGCACAATCCATTACAGCTTTCTCCTCTTCTCATTGCTCCAAACAGACCGTCCTCATTCAGAGTGCACTTTCCACTCTCATCACATGTTTATCAGTTCTAGGATACCACTGTCATACATTTACCCTTTGTAAACCGGTGGTCAAGTAGTTTCCCACGCTTGTAAGTTGCAATTTTCATCTTTCAGACGAATTTTTCCCCCTGTGGGTGGGGGCGGTAGAATAACACCCACGGTATCCCCTGCCTGTCGTAAGAGGCGACTAAAAGGGGCCTCAGGGGCTCTTAACTTTGGAGCGTGGATTGGCGACCACGGGGCCCTCAGCTGAGTCCTGGCATTGCTTCCACTTACTTGTGCCAGGCTCCTCACTTTCATCTATCCTATCCGACCTCCCTTGGTCAACTCTTGTTATTTTCCGACCCCGACGGTATTACGTATGGAGGCCTAGGGAGTCTTTCATTTTCACGCCCTTCGTGGCCCTTGTCTTCCTTTGGCCGATACCTTCATTTTTCGAAGTGTCGGACCCCTTCCATTTTTTCTTTCTGATTAGTGTTATATAGAGGATGGTTGCCTAGTTGTACTTCCTCTTAAAACAATAATCACCACCACCATCAGACGAATTCAATTAAAACGCAAGCCCCTTCTGGAAAGCTGCAATATTGAATGATATTGATGTTGACATCTCGGAAGTTATGAAATATGGTATGCTGAATATATACAAGTACTGTTTATTGATGCAAAATGATTCGGTAAATATTTTAAAGTACATATCTCGATAATATTGCATCCAGCTCTAATTTTCAGGGGCCGTTAACGTAGATACGAGGCCCCTTTAAACAGCAATAATAATAATAATAATAATAATAATAATAATAATAATAATAATAATAATAATAATAATAATAATAATTGTTGCCGGGTTTGGGTGGATCACAGAGGTGAAAGAAGGTGCGGGCATGAATGGATCGACAATCAGAAAATTAATTTTAAAATTCGAAATTAGAGCTATATTTCTTTCTCTGCTACTTTTTTGGTTTCTTTTCAGATGTTAAATTGTAACAAACAATTCGCTCTATAAAATTTACACTTAGGAACCTATTTTAGAAACGTCCAGGTCTATCAAAGGCACAACGTACATTTTAAAAATTCCAACAGTATTCACTGTCTTAGACACTCAACAGTCTAACATCTTTACATGGAAGGAATGAAGAAAGCTTAACAGGGGTATCGAGTACCAGGCATCTGTGAAAAACAACAGGTTAAAGTTACTGGCCCAAAAATCAAAATGGTGACGAGGCGGACACTTGCGCTCCTTTAAAGTGGAAAAGAAAAGCTAAAATCCTATTTGGGCTTCTGGCCCGAAGTTACTGAGGTGACTAGATGGAGAAAATATTTAAGTCACAGAGATCACAAACTGAAAAAATATTATAAATTCACAGTCACCTCCAAATAAAGTTGATAGGGAACACGAGAGGGTAGATCACTCTCTCTTCCCTGATTTCGGTTAAGTTCCTTTGGCTTGTTTGAAATTTACGTTAGAATTTTACAATTAAAATTTTACAAAATTAAAGTTATATTATTAAAGATTGGAAACCTTCCCCTCGCGCTAGCTTTCAAAGACTATCACTCAGTTAAACCAGGACTGCCATTACCTTGAGCTGATGGACTTCTCGACGATGGACGAGGCGCCCTCGCCTCCATTATAAAAACAGGCACTGCAGACAACCTGGTCCGAAAATGTGCCAGCTTTCATACACGAGGGGAAAGTTCCAGAAAACAATGGGCTAAGGCCCAACACACCCCCAATTCTTATTGCTTAATTAAATAAATACCATACAATATCGATTGGGTGAAAAATAAATATACACAATTTTCTATTGACCAAAATCGTAAGTTGGCGAGAAGAGATAAAAGTGTTGTAAACATTAACACACCAAAAACAAAGAATAACCAATTAAAATTCAAAATTATTTTACAATTGTAATAGTAAATCTTCACTCCAGAGGGCATAACATAAGTTTATAGTAGAGACATCTGTAGGGAAATGTGAAAACGTATTGTACTAGTTGTTGCGATTTTTAGATTTTAGATGGCATTCTCCAAGGCGCTTCGTTTAAATGAACGGTGCGGGTGTACCTTCCGGAACAGACTCCCCCAAACGTCCTTCCTCGGAATACACAGTTTGAAATTTTGCTTTTTAGAAATATCTGAAGTCCGCTTCCGTGGTGTAGTGGTTAGTGTCATTAGCTGCCACCCCCGAAGGTCCGGGTTCGATTCCCGGCTCTGCCACAAAATTTGAAAAGTGGTACGATAGCTGGAACGGGGTCTACTCAGCCTCTGGGGGGGGGGTCAACTGAGTAGAGGTGGGTTCGATTCTCACCTCAGCCATCCTGGAAGTGGTTTTCCGTGGTTTCCCATTTTTCCTCCAGGCAAATGCTGAGATGGTATCTAACTTAAGTCCACGGCCGCTTCCTTTCCTCTTCCCCTTCCAATCTTCCCATCCCCCCTTAAGGCCCCTGTTCAGCATAGCAGGTGAGGCCGCCTGGGCGAGTTACTGGTCATCCTCCCCAGTTGGATCCCCCGACCCAGAGTCTGAAGCTCCATGACACTGCCCTTGAGGTGGTATAGGTGGGATCCCTCACTGAGTCCGAGGGAAAAACCGACCCTGGAGGGTAACCAGATAAAGAAGAAGAAGAAACATTTGAAGTTGAATTTTACAGACAGAAAATTTCTTGATGAAAGTTCATTTGTAAGTAATTATGTCGCAAACAAGTCTTGAAGTCTCCCTGAAGCCGTAGAAATCCGGGATGTACCGTTCAAGTTTGACGGCAAGCGCGGTCGCCGCTGCCGATATCCGCGTTGGGTCCCCCGGAACCACCAGTACACCTCTCCCGCTGCCATGAGAGGGGTAGCCATGGTGATAGTCACCACAGATCAGATATTAAGGCACTGCATCAAGGTGGAGTAGGCGGTAATGTTGCCGCACCTCAGCCCTTGCCGGAAAGGATGGTGTTCCAGCACGCCGTTATGAAGGAGACTGGGCCAGAGCCGGGTAGGCCCTTGTCCCACGCCAGCATCAATTGCCAGATGTTGAGGCACGGCCGCAGATGACAGAGAGAGCACTGAAACCGTCATTTACTTGGCGACAGATTGTTTTTATGGAGAGCAGGAGTTTGTTTATTTTTTAAGCTGCAGGTTCAGATGAGGCGGTCGGCTTTCGAGGATGGGTGTATGAATTTCAGGCTTGGTTTTGGAGGCGGGGGAATGGTAATGGCAGCCAGATAACGGGAGAAAATAAACCTTACTACAGGGGAAGGTTTGTATAGGATTATACAGTATACAGCAAAAATATATTATCCAAGATGCATATGGGCGGGGCAGAAAGCCTCCCCATGCCCCTTACAAAATGATTTAATTAATGAATTTTTAGTTACTGATCTGTTGAGAAAGGAAATATAGCTGATATCTTACTGCCATAACTTAGTGGCCTATATTGCAAAAACAAGAAATTTATACAGGTTTTACCTGAGAAAGGTGGACTCTAAATATCCTTTCAGTGGCTGGGTTGCTCACCAAAAGTGGGATCGGTGTTAAGAAATCCAAAATAATACATAGTCAATGAATCTGGGGGCAAGCTTGCCTGCAGGTGCGAAATTCTTAACCATGTCCCAGTGGGGGACACGTTTTTAAAGTCCCTCTCCACCACATTTTTGGCCTGGCTAATCTGCCATTGAAATTAGCATCACTTTGGAATTTTATTCTAACTCGGTTTTAATTTTAATTCCTATGCGACTTATGTCGCTAATTGTAATTGCATCTTCTCCATCCCCGGAGTTATATTCCATGTTATCTTTTGGTCTGGTGTTGGGCCAGGTGTGGGACGAGTTACTTCCGAGGCTCGCTGACTTTCCTCCCAGCCTGTGCTTCGCGTTGCTTACTGGTGGAGCCTTAGTCCATTGTCGCCCGCCATTAACGTTGGGTCGCTTGACAAAGATGCAACGGAGGCGTGCGTGGTGTCTTCTCTGGGGCTGAAATTTAGCCCAAACCATGGATGTGGGTTAAATTCCCATTGAAAAGTGTGTCTTCTCACCCTTAGATCTTCTGACCTTCTGTAATGGTCCTCTTAATTTGGATTGTATTCGCATCCTTCTGATAACAAACGGTGTGAGTATTGTATCCGGGAGCTAACGCGTCTCCATCAGTTTGCTGGAAAATGTAAGTTTCTTACCATTTATTTTGGAAGTGACCAACATCTGGACTGTTGACTTCGGAAATCATGTTATTATGGATTTTGGTGCAAGCTATTTCTCTCAAGTTTCTACTTCAACGTTTCTCGGCATTTTCTTTAGTCTGTTTTACTTATCACCATTCTCGGGTTTCATTTGTTATATTGTGTTGGTTTCATACTACGTGTACTGAACTTCAGAAAATTATTTCTACCCTGGTAAAATCAAAATATATTTATTATTATCATCTTTAATTTGGTAAGAAGTTAAATGTATCCTATCTACGGTTTCAAAGAATTAAGCCTGTGTAGGTTTTAGGCCTATGTGTGTTTTCACTAAGAAGTCGGAAGTTATATTTGAAATTTTCTTTTCCCCATGCTTAAATTTTCTTTTTTAAATGTTGTTTTGAGGCTTGTGCCTTTTGGTAAAGACCTGGGTTTGGTATTATGTGGATTGGTCACTTGTGGCATTCCTAGTTTGTTTTCGTTCCCATGACAATACCATTGTACTGGTGACGGTTATTCTGTGGTTGTTTCCCGTGTTTTCTTGGGGTTGATTTGTGCCTTTGTGATTATGCTTCTTGCTATCGTGGAATTTTGGTTATTTTGACTCAACCCTTTATGTTATTTAATTATTCTTCCTCCTTTCTCGGGGTTGGTAATTCTGACCTTGCGACAGTTTTGTTTTCATTTTACGTTTGCGTATATATTTTGCGTCGGACTCTCTTGGGGAAACTCACCGGATTACACCGTAGTAATTTTAAAATGGTTGAAAATTGTTCCTTTTAAGTGACCTAAGTAAATGTTAGTCTGTCATACCTCTACGGTCGTCATGTTACCAGAAACGTGGTATTGGTTTATTTTATTTGTATCTTTTAAGTGAGCGGCTCACAACTAGTTGATATTTGATCCTTCTGTTTATTTTTTTAAGATCGTTAAATTATTTAAAGTCTACTTCTGTTACGAGGACGATGTTATAGAGTTACCATTTAATTTTATGCATTACAATTTTTTTATTTTTCTTAAGCAAAGGTGTTTTTTTTTTCACTCACATTATGTGTTCTGATGTTCAGTACAGTGGTTTGTTTAAATATCCACGGTTTGTCGTGACACCTCTCCACTAGTTAAGGTAAGTTCTTGTTTATTTGTTGTTTTGTGTGGAGTGAATTGTGTCTGTTTGTGCTTCCACTTGTTATTGATGAACTGGGACAGTAGTGTAACTGCTAGTTCGCATTTTGGGCTGCCGTTATCGTCGTAGTTGTGGTGTTTGACTACGTAACGGGTCAACCATGACCTGATCTCCGACCTTTAAATTCGGGGGGGGGGGGGCCTCCGTCCGCGATCATATATCTCTTTAACCTTCTCGTGAGAAGCCTTAAGGATACTTCTAGCCTTCTTCCTCCGGTCCATAATATTATCGGGATCTATTGTCTCTGGCAATATCGCATTGAGGCGTGTTGGGATCATGAGAGAGGCAGGAGTGAACTTGTGGGACTCATGAATTTACACCAAGAGATAACCAATGCAGAGAAGTATCCCACCTGGAATGATCTTCATAATGAAAAGCTATCAAAGCAGATCGAAGATTACGATTGACTCGATCAGCCAGAGATGGTTGAGGATAATAAGCGGAAGTAATTACATAGGACATGGACAAACCAAAAAAGAATTTTTCGGAATAAGTTAGTTGTGAAAGCCTTTGCATTAACGGAAACTATATATTGACAAGGACCAAAAGAAGCAAAGGCAGTATGAAGACAAGAAATGTTGGACTGAACGGTAGCCAGCTTAGTCGAAATAACCATGAAAATCTAGTGAAGCCGTCTACACGTACAAGGATGAACTTATTCCCGTTCCCCTTCGATTGAGGGAAAGAACCGACGTAGCCTATGTACGCTCCATGGGGAGAGATGCTTGATGAGATGACAATAGCCCTATCTTAGTAGACAAGGTGGGCTTACTAATCAAGCAAGATTTCCATGCTTTAACCATTTCTCTAATTTCGCCTTCCATATTCTTCCAAATAAACATTTCTCTGATTTCCTCTCGGGTTTCAAATATGCCTAAATGCCCCCCTAATGGGGTCTCATGATAGTATTTGAAGATAATGGGCGCAAGACCAGTTGGAACAACTGCTTTCATCTTCTGATCGTGCCTCGAAGAGCAGCACAAAACTCCGTTCCTGAACACATAAGGGACAACATGTTCCCCAGAAGAAAGGGTTTCCATTATAGGAGTCAGAACTGGATCTTCTCATTGATATTTCTCGATATCACTAAATAACATAGCGGTATCAGTCAAAATAATACTAATATTAGAAGGCATGGGTATGGGAGGAGAAGAGCTATCCTCCTGTTCACTGGTCTCAGCATCACTAGAAAACATGCGGCTTAGTCCACCTGCGACTACATTTTCTGATCCTCTAATGTGTCGCACGTCGAATTGAAAGGCTGAAATTCTCATAGCCCAACGGGCGATACGTCCCGTACGACGAGGCCTAGCTAAAACCAAACTTAAAGCTTGATTGTCTGTTTCTAATTCAAATTTGAGATGCTTCAGATAGAGGTGGAGCAAACAGGAGTACCAAACCTTCTAATTCATAGATGGAGTACTTGGTTTCTTGAGCCAATAGAGTCCTAGACGCATAGGCGGTGGGTCGCCTTCCGAGTTCCGTTCCTTGAAGGACAGCAGCAACAGCAGATAAAGAGGAATCGGTTTGAACTTGAATTTCTTAGAGAAATATGGCATAGCTAATACTGGGGCGTTACAGAGAGCTAACTTAAGATCTTCAAACGCAGCTTGCTGCGACGGCACTAGTTCGAATTTGACACCTTTCCTACGAAGTACATTTAGGGGTGCCGTCCTATTTGCGAAGTTAGGGAATATATTTTCAGAAGGAATTCCCCATGCCTATGAACCTAGCAATTCCTTTGATGTCCTTAGGAGGCTTGAATTTGCGAATAGCCTGCGTTGTGGAATGGTCGATAGAAACACCATAGGGCGACACAATATACCCTAAGAATGACATATAAGGCTTAGCAAAAGCTACCTTAGATAATTTGACAGTCAACCCAGCCTTACGAAGACGATTGAGGACTTCCTTCAGGTGATCTAAGTGCTCTTCAAAGGTCTCGGGAAACACAACGACATCGTCGAGATAATGATAAATATATTCAAATTTGTTGTCGGAGAAGACCCTATCCAGCAGTAAAGAACTTAGATTTGCGAAACCATGAAAAATAAGAATGAAGATCAGGAAGGGGCACAGATTGTAGTATGACCTAATGGCTGAAAGCCCTGTAATCAATGACAGGCCTGAAACCACCTTGGGGTTTCGGTACAAGAAAAAGGGGCGATCTTTTAATATCTGATCAATAATTTCCTTAAGAACCTTCATTTTAGGTGGAGATAGCCTATAAGGAGGAAACCTAGGTGGAATAGAGTCGGTTAGCTCAATCTTGTACTCAATGAAGTCAGTGACACCAAGTTTTTCTGAAAATACATCCGGAAAAGACTGACACAACTTTCGAATACTGTCTGCCTGGTCCTCAGGTAGATGCGTAAGATCTAACGACATCTCACTCTGGGTAGGCAAAATGGATGAAAATGACACAGAATTACATTTCAAAAGAGGAATATTAATGTTACTAGCAAACTTGAATGTTCACGACTTGCTCTGAAGATCGAGCAGAAGACCGGAATGAGACATGAAATCGGCCCACAATATTACAGGGCAAGATAACTGTTTAGCCACAAATAACATAATTTTCCAAGTAAATTTTGAGATTCGAACTTCAGCAAAAGTGAAGCCTAAAATTTCTAATGATGACGAATTTGCCGAAACACATTTAATATATGACAAACAATAGTCCGGAAATTTTCTGCAAACTTTCAATTTAGAGTGGCACTCCTCAGCAAAAATGGAGCTAACACGGCCTGAATCTAATAGCGCCGTAACGGGTTCGTTATTATCACAGAGGTGAAAGAAGGTTCGGGCATGAATGGGTTGATATAAGACATTCGGAAGATTCATTTAAAACCTTAAAGTTAGAGCTATATTTCTTTCTCTGCTATTCTTTGGTGTCTTTTCAGATGTTAGCGAAAAAAATTTCAGGTACAATAATGAGATGTAGAAGTAATATAATGAATGTCAAGAGCGCCTTTGCTCCACATAGGAGACTATTCTCCAAACATTACACCATTCCAGCCTTACAAAGGCACCATTCAACATTTACATTAACACTTTTACCTTAATAGAAAGAGCATTTACATACATACATACATACATACATACATACATACATACATACATACATACATACATACATACATACATACATACATACATACATACATACATACATACATACATACATACATACATACATACGTACATACATACATTATCATTATAGACTGCTATGCCTTTCAGCGTTCTGTCTGCAAGCCTCTGTGAATTTACTAAACGTTGCCACATTCCTCGATTTGTAACTAGTGTTGTGGCCTCATTAAGTTCTAAAACTCTTATCTTTAAATCGTTAGAAACCGAGTGTAACCATCGTCGTCTTGGTCTCCCTCTACTTTTCTTACCCTCCATAGCAGAGTCCATTATTCTCCTAGGTAACCTATCCTCCTTCATTCGCCTCACATGACCCCACCACCGAAGCCTGTTTATGCGTACAGCTTCATCCATCGAGTTCATTCATTCCTCCTGCCATTGCTCCCACCTGCTTATACCAGCAATCATTCTTGCTACTTTCATGTCTGTTACTTCTAACTTATGAACAAGATATCCTGAGTCCACCCAGCTTTCGCTCCCGTAAAGCAAAGTTGGTCTGAAAACAGACCGATGTAAAGATAGTTTCATCTGGGAGCTTACTTCCTTCTTACAGAATACTGCTGATCACAACTGCGAGCTCACTGCATTAGCTTTAGTACACCTTGATTCAATCTCACTTACTATATTACCATCCTGGGAGAACACACAACCTGAATACTTGAAATTATCGACCTGTTCTAGCTTTGTATCACCAATCTGACGTTCAATTCTGTTGAATTTCTTACCTCCTGACATCAATTTAGTCTTCGAGTGGCTAATTTTCATACCCTACTCAGTGCACCTATTTTCAAGTTCCAAGATACTAGACTGCAGGCTTTCGGCACAGTCTGCCATTAAGACCAAGTCGTCAGCATAGGCCAAACTGCTTACTACATTTCCACCTAACTGAATCCCTCCCTGCCATTTTATACCTTTCACCAGATGATCCATGTAAACTACGAACAGCAAAGGTGAAAGATTACAGCCTTGTCTAACCCCTGTAGTTACCCTGGACCAAGAACTCATTCTACCACCAATTCTCACTGAAGCCCAATTGTCAACATAAATGCTTTTGATTGACTTTAATAATCTACCTTTAATTCCATAGTCCCCCAGTATAGTGAACATCTTTTCCCTCGGTACCGTGTCATATGCTTTCTCTAGATCTACGAAACATAAACACAACTGCCTATTCCTTTCGTAGCATTTTTCAGTTACCTTGCGCATACTGAAAATCTGATCCTGACAGCCTCTCAGTGGTCTGAATCCACACTGGTTTTCATCCAATTTCCTCTCAACAACTGATCGCACCCTCCCTTCCAAGATGCCAGTGAATACTTTGCCTGGTATACTAATCAATGCGATACCTCGATAGTTGTTGCAATCCTTCCTGTTCCCTTGCTTATAGATAGGTGCAATTGCTGCTTTTGTCCAATCTGAAGGTACCTTACCAAAACTCCACGCTAATTTTTCTACTCTATGAAGCCATTTCATCCCTGCCTTCCCACTATACTTCATCATTTCAGGTCTAATTTCATCTATTCCCGCTGCCTTATGACAATGGAGTTTATTTACCATCCTTTCCACTTCCTCGATCATAATTTCACCAACATCATTTTCCTCCTCCCCATGAGCTTGGCTGCTTGCCACACCACCAGGATGATTTCCTTTTACATTGAGAAGATGTTCAAAATATTCCCTCCACCTCTCCAGTGATTCCCTGGGATCTATTATGAGTTCACCTGAATTACTCAAAACACTATTCATTTCCTTTTTCCCTCCCTTCCTAAGATTCTTTATTACTGTCCAGAAAGGTTTCCCTGCTGCTTGACCTAGCCTTTCCAGGTTATTACCAAAATCTTCCCATGACTTCTTTTTAGATTCAACAACTATTTGTTTCGCTCTGTTTCTTTCATCTGCGTACAAATCCCTGTCTGTCTCGGCCCTTGTTTGGAGCCATTTCTGATAAGCCTTCTTTTTACGTTTACAGGCTGCTCTCACTTCATCATTCCAACAAGATGTTCGCCTTTTCCCATCTTTACACACAGTTGTTCCTAGGCATTCCCTTGCTGTTTCTACTACAGCATCCCTGTATGCCACCCATTCACTTTCTATATCCTGAACCTGCTTACTGTCTACTGTTCGAAACTTCTCACTAATCATATCCATGTACTTCTGTCTAATTTCCTCGTCCTGGAGATTTTCTACCCTTATTCGTTTGCAGACAGATTTCACTTTCTCTACCCTAGGCCTAGAGATACTTAGTTCACTACAGATCAGATAGTGGTCTGTATCATCGAAAAATCCGCGAAAAACTCGTACATTCCTAACAGATTTCCTGAATTAAAAGTCTGTTAAGATATAGTCTATTATGGATCTGGTACCCCTAATCTCCCATGTGTAGCGGTGAATAGCCTTATGCTTGAAGACTGTATTCGCAACTGCTAAACCCATACTAGCACAGAAGTCTAGCAAACGCTTCCCATTCCCATTAGCTTCCATATCTTCCCCACATTTACCAATCACCCTTTCGTATCGTTCAGTTCTATTCCCAACTCTCGCATTGAAGTCGCCCATTAGCACTATTCTATCCTTGCTGTTGACCCTGACCACGATGTCACTCAATGCTTCATAAAACTTGTCAATTTCATCCTCATCTGCACCCTCACATGGTGAATACACGGACACAATTCTTGCCCTAATTCCTCCAACAGACAAATCTACCCACATCATTCGCTCATTTACGTGCCTAACAGAAACTATGTTGCGTGCAATGGTATTCCTGATATACAGCCCTGCCTTAGACTCTGCCCTTTCCTTTCTAACACCCGTCAAGTACACTTTATAACCTCTTATCTCTTCCTCGTTATCTCCCCTTACCCGAATATCACTTGCTCCTAGCACATCCAGATTCATCCTCTTTGCTGACTCAGCCAGTTCTACCTTCTTTCTTCCAAAAGCCCCATTAATATTGATAGCTCCCCATCGACTTCCATTTCGTTCGCCAAGTTGTTTCCAAGGAGTCTCTCACCTGTCAAGTGGGAGTGGGACTCCATTACTCCCATAGGTCCGAGGCTTGCTTAAAATGTTCTGAGCTCGGTAAATTCATGAAGCAGGATGCTGCCCTACTTGCACATAGTTCAAGTGAGGATCTCTCCTCTAACGGGTTATGGACCACCGGTGAATTGTATAGTCCTAGCCGCCTGAGCACAAGGAGGGCCAGAACTCAGAATATGTCCGAGATGCCCACTCCCATTCCATAGCAACTGGTATCCCGACTCTCAGGACCACTTACTAGGCCACTCAGCCGTTGCCCATGGTTCACGAACTAGGACGTGACTACAGTAACCCAAAACATGAGCATTTATGCTCTATAAAATTTACACCTAGGAACCTATTTCAAGAAACGTCCCGGCCCATCAAAGGCACATCCTACATTTTACAAATTCCAACAGTATTAACTTCAATTTTCAGTAAGGGGACGAATCCTGGGGTCTCAGAAGCAATTTAAGGCATTCCCTCGGGCCTTCAAATAATAAATTAGAGGAAGTTTCTTCCTTGGAGGACTCGTTGCCTGATTTAACGGGGGCTGAGCCTCGGGAAGGTGAACATTGTGACTCAGCTTCCTATCGACTGAGTTAGTGGAGGCAGGACCAGAAATTGAACAGGACGGTGTGCTGTTAAGTGAAGTGCAATTCTTGGCTAGATGGGAAAACGACCCGCACTTGAAACAACCTTGGGAAGGACCAGCTGCATTCTCAGTTCCACTAGAATTTACCAAGGTACATTTATCAGTCGATCCGCACGCATAAATCTTGCGTGTCGGGAATGTTCGGCGCGGTGGTGGCCGAGAACTGTTAGATGACGGAGGGGGCTCACGGCGACCCGTTAAGTGTCAGCGTACCTCACTACTTCGGCTGACACTGCCGTTGCCTCGATCCGAGAAGGTTTGGGGTCGAGAGGCAAAGCATAAGCCCCCCTGTGGGTGGGGACGCAGACGAAGAATACACCCACGGTATCCCCTACCTGTCGTAAGAGGCGACTAAAAGAGACGACAAACGGATGATTGTATTAGAATCATGAAACTACTTGTGATTAGTACCACCAAGTGGGGAACACCACGGGTAGCTTTTACTTGCGTGTAGAAGCACTATGTTACACTCAAAACCTCGCTGTACGTGGACATATCTTCGTAGCAGCACCTCCATTGTTTCTGATCGGCCAGGTGGCTTCACATCTGTAATAACAGCTCCCGCCGACCTGAATCAGCATTTAGGCCGACTCCTAGTTGCATGTCAGCCTCCCTACTACGCTTAACTATGACGACCACCACCACTACCACCACAACGACTTCTGTCTGCCCTCATCTTTTCTTCCCACCCTATGACGACTATTACGTCATCCCATCCTACACCACTCATGTCCACGTCTTTCTCCGTGGCACAATGTTTTCTCAGATCAGTGTACCACCTCCTTGCTTTCTGCGCCGCCGTTCACCACCTGTCTCTTCGTCTGCACAGCCACCATCTATGACACCGTCACCTCCAGCCGCATCAGCATTGGCCGCCCGTGAACCAGCATCACCGCAATCAACATCATGTAAGGTTAATACCTTATGTTTAATCTCCTTCAAACATGTCCTCCTTAAATTGTTAGCAGAGGTATACATATCTTTGTCTGTGTACCTCTGTATCACGCTGCTCTTATTGTGGGTATTTTCCTCCTTCCCCCTCCACTCGCTCCCTATTACTAGCGATAACGGCGGGGCATTGACTAGTGTTGTGGAAGCCATTTTGCATTTTGTTTCCTGTCCTTGTACGGGACGGACGTGCCATGTGAGGGTTTATATTAATCCAGGGCTTTCCCTGGTTTTTTCCCCCTTTTGGGGTGTAATTTTGGTAGGTTCTGACCTTTTTTTAACTATTCTTATTTGTTTACGTAAATTCTACTTGTGTTATATTTTTCTGTTCTGATTCTCCTTCGGACCCGTCATTGTCGCTAGTCCATAACTGACCCCTTTTCAAAAACTCATTTTCTTCTGGTTCCCGATTTATTTTTCAGTGGTCAGCTTTGCTAATTTAACCTTCCCTTTATGCAAGGTATCAAAGTTGTTCTATTGAATGAATGTAATTCTGTATAGGGTTATACCCATTTCAAACTTGGCAAGCTAAATATGCCTAACAGATCTGTAAGTTTAAACCTTTAACACCAACCATCCTGGGTGGTAAATTGTTATTTCTTAACGGAGCTGTGAAAAATGAATTCCAATCCGTACAACGGTGTTTGGTTACTCGTTGACCGTCTAGTTTTAATTTTTGTTCGCGGTTGTCTTGGTGACATTTATTGTCATTGAGATTGATTGACATTGTTCGATTGAAGGAGATGACTGATGTTTTTTGCTGGAGACTGACACGGCTACGTTTACTGTTGGTTCTTGTGAACTTGACTTGGAATTTTGGGGAATTATTATTATTATTATTATTATTATTATTATTATTATTATTATTATTATTATTATTGATTTCTTTATTTCTCCCCGGTAACTGATTTCTTATGGTGAGATCCGTGCGATCTCTATGGTGATTTGGTACGTGAAGTGTTGAATTTGGGAGTAACTTCTCCGTTTCCTGTAAGGCTCTGGTTGAGTCGGTGTGGTATTTTATTGTAATTACTCCTCTGCGTTTGTGACGCCCTTCTGATTATGGGCATATGATCTAACCTGTGAAATATTATATCGAGCGGTTATTCCTGCTCACGCCGATAAGCTCCTGAAGTATTGGTAAATGTATTACCGTGTTTCCCCTTTTCTGGTCTCCACTGGCCCTGTGGTGTCACACATTGAAATTTTTTCTTAAAACTGTATTCTGCTATTTCTCGAGTTAACCAATTTGTTTTGTGCCTGTGCTGTACCTCTGGTTTGTGAGGTTTCACATGTTTCGCGTTTTGGGGTCTTCCCTGTTTTCTGTGTCCTGTTAATTTATGCAGGTATTTCCAGATTAACATCGTGGTAAGGATAGAATTCATTTCTCTCCTTGTGATTGTGAATTCATGTAAATTATTATTAGCTCCACCCTTTGAAACTTTAATTTCGCAAACCTCTTGGTTAATCTTCGTTTACTTCAACCTGGTGTAGTATTTCATTTTGTGTTTCAATTAAATTTCTATATTCCTAAACCTCGGCTTTATCCTTTCGTGTTCATGAAAGTGCACTAATTGCTAAATTACTATGATACTGTAATACTATTGGTCACGGTTGCCAAGATCCAAAAGCACCTTCTACATACCATCCTCGAGGTAAGTTGTTTTTTTTTTTTTTTTTTTTTTTTTTTTTAAACTTGCATTTACTTATTGCTTTAACTGTTTCTATGTGGTGACTCTGAGTGATAAATTACTTGGACCTTCTGGGTGCATTATCTTCGGTAAACGCTGTGCACCGGGGTACTTACTACCATTGAACTGTCACTTGACTATCGCTTACTACGTCACTGTGTCTCGAGACTTACCAGTTACCTTGGTACCAAAGGATTATTTACTAGTGAGTCGCTCTGAGCTTCTAGTGTTATGTTTGTTGACCTAGCTCCTTATTGTGCTAAAAGTGTTTTCATATCGTTGTACCAAACTCGTTCTAATTTATGTACTGACCTAACCCGTCCATCACTGCGTGTCTATAGTCAGCCTTAGTGTAACAGTGCTACGGATACTGTCTGAGTTTCTAATTGGTCCTCACCGTATACTTGTAATCAATCTAACTGTAACTGGGTATATCTCTTGGTATTTTAACTAATTGTCGTGACACCCTTAAGTGTAACCCAAACCTAACCTTAAAATAATTGCATTGTCACTGTTCTTATTAACGCACATCACAGTGTCATTGTATTTAAGTGTGCAGCACGTTACAATCAGATACCAAAAAAAGTCTTCAGTTGCGTCGTTCGCGGCTCGACCCACTCATCTCTGTAACAGAAGTCCAACGCCAACTACGCCTTCACGCCATACCAGTCCGGAGGGCGTTTCGGATCCTCAACTCCACCAGCCCAACAGCTACCCACCGACCATCTCACCGCCACTGGTGCCCCCATCTACGGTCGTCTCCATAACGTCGAACCCTCTCGTTCCCCTCCACAACCTAGACATCCCCTCACCACATCACGTCGCCACACCCGGCCTGGTAATCCTCCTTTTTAATCACCCCACAACATCTGTCCACTTTCTCCCACAATTAATATCTCCTTCCCACCGCCGCCAACACTCGAACATCTCCGACACCTCACAACTATACTGTATCACATCGCCTCCACACTTCACCACCTCACCCTTCCCCGCAACTTCCATTTAAGCACTCCCGTGTAAACGTCCATTTCTTCCCATCTTCATAACCTCTTCTCAATAAATATTCACACCGCTTTACCCATCCTCTTCATTCAGCCACACCGCACTGCTCTCTTCACGTCTCCCGACCCGAGAGAGAGTGTCACTCTCTAGGAGGATGAAATGAAAACAAGTTAACAACACTATGTTAAGTGCCAAATAGGTTTGTGATTAGTTGCAACAGAGTACGTTGCCGGCTTCTACAGTACCTGTGATCAGTACCACTTCAGGCGCGACACCAGGGTTCTGGCTTGCCTATGATTAGTACCCACTGTACTGTATGAGGAACACCACGAGTCCCTGTGGTTAGTACACGTATGTGATGAACACCATAGGTTTGCGTTGCCGGTGAATGGCGCCGCAATGTGCGAAACACCGTAGGTCTGTATTCCATGTGCGAATTTCATTACCTGTGAGTAGTACCATACTGTGTGGAATGCCGCGAGTCTACGCAACTTTTGATTAGTATCGCAACCTGACAAATATCATGGTTCTACTTTCCTAGCGATAAGTACCATTATGAGGTGCGGATGACTTGGATTTTGGACCCCTTGGATCATCGATTCAGTATTATGCTATAGACGCAGTCCATTGGTCAGTAATACTCTTGTTTCATGGTCAGTTTCTGTGAATGCGAGACATTGAGGGTCGGATCCACTGATTGTTTTAAATTCCCCACGAACCCACTACACTAGCGTAGCAGGGGGAGAGGTGATACTCCCACGTGGCGCGCCCGAGGTGGGGGATAAGGGGTCCTAACCGGCTTGCCGGCGGACTTGAGGGAAATAAAATACCTCTCGCGGACCAAACTCACAAGCCCCTGTGGGTGGGGGACGCAGACGAAGAATACACCCACGGTATCCCCTGCCTGTCGTAAGAGGCGACTAAAAGGGGCAACCAAGGGATGATCAAATTAGGACCATGAGACTAATTATTAGTACCACCACGCGGGGAACACCATGGGTCGCTTTTAATTGCGCGTAGTACCACTATGTTGGATACCAAATAGGTTTGTGATTGGTAGCAATAGAGTACGTTGCCGGCTTCTACAGCACCTGTGATTAATACCCCCATATTAGTACACCATGGGATTAGCGACACCATGGTTCTGCCTTGCCTATGCTTAGTACCCACTATGTGAGGAACACCACGGGGTGGTGCGAGTCGCTGTGGTTAGTCCATTTACGTGAGGAACGCCATAGGTTTGCATTGCCGCAGTCTGCGAAACACCATAGGTCTGTGTTACACGTGCGAATTTCATTACCTCTGAGTAGTACCATACTGTGTGGAATACCGCGAGTCTACGCTACTTTTGATTACTTCCGCACATGGCGTGGTTGTAGGTAGTTGTGTGGTGGTGAAGCTTCCTCAAATTGTGTAATTTCAGTGTGTTATACCTTGTGTACGCAGCTAGAAAGGTATGTACTTTTAACAATTAGCATTTTACTATCAGACTGATAAATACGTGTGCATCGAAATTCTAAGAGAACAGTAAAATTCCAAATAAAGTGAGTATGGATTGTGTAGGTTAGATGTAAACAAAGAGTAACTGTTGCCAACAGACAGTATCAAATTAAGGGAGTTCTATCGCCGTTGAACAATCGATTCACCGTTTCGCAAATTCTCCGCTATGAATTCATGTGTAAAATGTGCTAAAACTATTGGCAAACGGAATAGTTCACAGAAAATTAAGTGCAGAGCATGTCAGGGTTGGTACCACAGCAAATGTGTTGATTTAACCATCGCCCTCTACTATGGCTGCGCTAATACGCCTTCCCAATACAGCGATATGAGCGATATGGGCCTAGTTCCCATTTTAACCCCGGAGCGCTGTTTCGCTGGCATTCAAACACGATTGTTCATTACAGCACATGTAAAGTAATTTATATATATATTTTTTTAATATTTAGCCAATCACTCGGTGAACATATTTAAATCACACCTTACATCTTAATAAATAATTCAGTGAAGAGCCTGTCTCTCCGCAGCGGAAAAAGCCGTAAAAATAACGTCAACGGTACCACAGGAGAGATACAAACACCTGTCTGTTTGAGAGCTACATACCTTTCTGTTTAAGGGTTTTGAGTTCAAGTATTTCGGTCTTTCAAAGATCTCTGTTGTTGATGTGGCTATGTTATTTAAAAATACAGGAATAGCACACTCGGAAATAACTTCACTAATTAACTGTGAATGTGCGATTTCAGGACAAATGAAGGGAGGAGAATCCCGCAAAACAGGCACTAAATAGTCGCACAGAGACGCACCAAGATGTTTTATGCATAAACGGTTGTGCTTTCAATACAAAATCATAAATAATTTTCAAAATCCACAGCAGCAAATCAGATGGGTACTGCAGCCTGCTGTTTTCATCTCTTTTATAAATCAAGTCCATTAGCAGTGATGAACACCTCGGTCTTGTCAAAAGAATCAAACAGAAGTCACACTTGATTTTTAGGAGTGCTTTTCGAATAACAAAACCTCCTATATACGACAGGCATGCTAACTTCATAGATGGGTAGCCCAGATCTGAAAGAGAAAATTTTCGGGTTTTAAATCGTGCCTCAGACCAACAATAAAGAAATCGTTATTGTACAATATTAGCTACCGTAACTATAGAAGTAACTTACCAGGGGACTTGTGCATATCCTGAAGGATACGCGTAACTTGATCTGGTAAATGCACTACATTGCGTTGACCTTGGGGCGTGTTTGGAACTCTCACTTCCGCATTTCCGATCACAGAAGTGCCAGACTCCACCTCCACGTTACTGCTTGCAGGAATAGCTAAGATTCCCGTTTTCAAAATTCGGTTGAGACTGAAAATGACAGCTCTAGCATCCAGCATGTCATTGCTGCCTGACATTTGCCGCAGAGCGCTAAAAACCATCTCTATAGAGTCACTGTTAAATGCTCGGGTCAGTACGAAATGAAGTCCTGACTGAAGAAGGTACTTGACACAACCCACTGTTGATGCTGTCGTTAACAGAATGGCCTCATACGTCTCCTTGCTGAGAAATTGCTTTCCGGCTTTCTCACTGGCGGTCTTAAGTTCCTTGAGGTACTGCGGAAAATCATTTACCAGCCACTCCAATCTTTCGTCATCCAAGCTGAAGACATGCATCTTGTCCGGCTGCAATGTTGCTACATGTGGGCTACTGGCATCATGTATATTGTTGCGGCCTTTGTGTTGGTACTCGCCTGCCGCATTTCATTTTGTTACAGTTGGCAATGTGCTGCTGCGTTTTTGTTTTATACACACTGCGACCGGCAGCAGTACACGTGTTTTGGTGTACCTCCGAATTCGTTGTACATAATGTGTAAATATGCAGTGTTTTATTCATGTGTAATAAATGTTTGAATCACCTTGTGAGTGATGTGTTTGTGTCTGCTCGTTTGGGGCAGTCTGGTCCTCCATTTGACTTGTTTTCAAAATTGTATTTGAGCGCCTATGGAACTGAACTTTGTTATGTGCGGACGATATATTGTTTCGTCGTTCGCAACATAAAATTTTGGTCCTTCCGGGCCGCGATGAGAATCATTGTGAACTTTGAACATTGTGCTAGTCACCATAAAATTGTTATCGTCATGAATTGCTGCCTACAACCGCCATTTGAACATAGCAACGAGCTTAGCTCGAAAAGCATCGTGAACAGTTATTGTATAAAAGCACCAGGATGTCGTGCTTAAGGCTAATTACTACGAATGTTTGAATTCGTCATATTGAGATTTCAACGAAGTCTACATTGTTTTGGAACTGCTTTGATATCGCACGTTAACAATCTGTGGAAGTTACCACGTGCTATTGCATTTGTTCTTGTGAGCTGTTTACGCCAGCTTGTATCTGATACCCTGATGTTCGAGATGTTAAATGCTACTTGGAATTTGGACTCCAGTGAACATTACATCGCAGACGTCATCCTTTGGACTTTCCAGTCACTTTGGCCATGTGGTTCCAGTCAATGAGTGTTTCCAGTGGTACCTAGTGATGATTAATGATACAGCACCGCTATGTACTGTAAGTATGTTCCATTTGTCTTTATTGTTCCTATCTTGACTAGGGTGGAGATCCTGCCTAACATCCTAACCCTACTGCTAGCATTTTCCGTGTATAGAATTAACAGATTTGTCTTGACTTCTCATGGGCATTATAAGATTTCGTGCTAATAATTTGTTGGGCCGCTTTGTGTATTTTGCATATTTTAGAACGTACGTGGTTTATTCTACGTTATTTCATGCCTTTGTGCATCTACCTACATTGTTGGTTCCATTCAAAGACTGTCATTCATTCTAACAATGCAAATGAATACAGTGCACTGATTATAGGGCTTATTGTTTGTACAGTCACCATAGTTGTAAGATTGATTTCTATTATTATCTTGTCAATAATTGATTACCTGAACTATTCATCATGGTGTTTGAATCCGAAGCAAAGGCTGTTCAAAAACGTGGTCTACTTGAAAGGTCATAAACTCACCTTGAAAATTACTTGAAGCAAGATAACATCAACCACTACGAACTGATTTCCAAACAGAATAGGTTGCCAGAAATTTGGAAGGGATTCAGTGCAGTTAGGGAGTATTTAGAATGTGAATTAGACTCAAAATCTAGCGAAACTCACTTCAGAGAGCATGATGAATTTGAAAACAGGTATGATACAATAGTTGGTAGAATTCAAGAATTGCTTTGTTCATTTGAAAGACCCAAGAGTCCTAGTAACACATCCATTGTCTCTGATAACTCTACTCGATCTAGCTGTAGCTTGAAGCTCCTTCCCATTGAATTGCCTGTTTTAAAGGAGATTTGACAAAATACTTGAGTTTCAGGAACACCTTTCAAAGCTTAATTATTAACAATACCCGCATTGACAATGTGCAAAGACTACACTACCTATTGTCGTCTCTTCAAGGCGAACCCAGGGATTTGTTAGATAACCTATCCATATGTGCTGATAATTTCACTGTTGCTTGGAATTTAATTGATGAAAGGTACAATAATAAACGCTTGATTGTTTCACAGCACGTAAAACATTTGCTCAATCTCCATAATTGTACTAGTGGATCTTCCGTTGAATATCGCAAATTGATAAACCACGTAAAATCTAATCTTAGTGCTGTTGATAATTTGGAGGGTCAGGTTCCACTACATTAAATTTTGCTACAGGAATTGATTCTAAATAAGATCAAGTCCAACCATAGAAGTGAATGGGAAAACAAATTTGCCTCCACTGATATTCCCACACTAAATAATTTGATTGATTTCTTGGAAAGAAAATGTCAAACATTAGAGCTAACAGAATGCAAGAAACCTGTTATTGAGCAAAAACGAGACTTAAAATCCAACCTAAAAGCCCTTCACATTGCCAACAATAGCATTTCCTTGAATTGTAGGTTGTGCAAACTTGATAATCACAGCATTTCTGATTGTAGAAAGTTCAAACAAGCAAGCATTGATCATCGTCGCAAGTTTGTGAGGGAAAATAAACTTTGTTATCTTTGTTTTTCCGCTTCTCATGTTTCTAAACAGTGTAACCAAAACAAATGCTCCCAGTGTAATGGGCCCCACAACTTATTGGTTCACAAGGAACAAGCAAGTCCCAATAATAACAATAATAATATGAATTCTACAAGTTCTACAATTGTTTCACCCACTGCTATGAAGGTTGTTTCAGGACTAGGTTGTAATGTTTTGCTGAGCACAGCGTGTGTAGGAATAAAAAATAGCTCAGGAGAGATTATACTAGTTAAAGCTTTGTTAGACTCTGCGAGTCAATTATCCTTTGTGACTTCTGATCTTGTCAAGAAGCTTGGTATCCGTACAAGGTCTTGTCGTCTACCTATTGTTGGTATAGGCAATGCGAATGTGTCTCCTGTAAGTTCCACATGTAACCTTGTTTTATTCTCCAACGTATCAGATTATACATTGAAGTTGAACTGTGCAGTCGTGAACACAATCACAAGCCCACTTCCTGCGCAGGAAATTGATTGTTCTAATTGGGTTATTCCTCATGATATCATTTTGAGTGATAGGACATTTAATCATCCCTCTACTATTGATATTTTGCTAGGTGCTGATGTCTACTATGAAATTGTGTCTTCTAATATTTTGCATAAGAAGGGTTATCCCGCCTTATTAGATACCGAATTTGGTTGGGTGCTCTCAGGCACTTTCCCTGAGTCGTGAATTAAGAATAATGCCAAGACTCGTCGTGCCAATCTTGTAAAACTTGATTCTATTGACACTAAACTCCAAAGGTTCTGGGAGCTTGAACTTCATCAACCAGTTCTTACTCCTGAAGAAAGGGCTTGTGAAGAACACTTTGTGAATAGTGTCCAAAGAGATGATTCTGGTAGGTTTGTTGTCAAACTTCCTATTCGTGCGGAAGTGCCACCTGTGGCTGAGTCTAAGCATAATGCAGTTAGAAGGCTCAAACAGATGGAAAATAAATTTGCTAAGCTTCCAGACTTGAAAAGGAAGTATATAGATTTCATGCGTGAATACAGTGAAATGGCTCACATGGAAATTGCACCTCCAGAGACCTCTAACTCATTAAGCTTTTACTTGCCCCATCATTGTGTGCTCAAAGATTCTAGCACTACAACCAAGCTGAGAGTTGTTTTTGACGGAAGTTGTGTATCATCAAATGGGATAGCATTGAAATCTATGTTAATGGTTGGTCCTACTATTCAGCCTGACTTGCTGTCCATTGTTTTAAGGTTCAGAACCTATTTTGTTGCTCTTACGGCTGACATTGCTAAGATGTATAGATGTGTGCTAATTCATCCTGACCACAGAAATCTTCAGAAAATTGTCTGGCGTGAATCTACTGATGAAGAAATCAAGGACTACCGTCTTACTACTGTCACATACGGTACAAGTTCCGCCCCTTTTCTTGCTACGAGATGTCTAGTTTAACTTGCTGATGAACACAAGGAATCTCACCCCACTGCATCAGAGATCATTCGCTCTTGTTTTTATGTTGACGACTGCTGACAGGTACTACTTCAGTTGAAGAAGCTAAGGAGATTCAATCAGAAATTTCTTCCGTGCTTGATAGTGCACATTTTCATCTTAGAAAATGGACGTCAAATTGTCCAGAAGCTCTTGCCAATGTCCCTGTAGAGGATAGAGAAATGTTGTCACCTTGTAACCTCACTAAGGATGAAGCTATTAAAACATTAGGTATCGTGTGGCATCCTAAATGTGATGAGTTTCAGTTTCAAATAAATTTGAAGAAAGCACCTAAGGAAGTCACTAAGAGAAGCATTCTCACTATCATTGCTTCCATACTTGATCCCCTTGGATTGTTAGGATGTGCCGTAGTTAAGTGCAAACTTATCCTGCAGTCTCTTTGGCAGTTGAAAATTGATTGGGATGATGCGTTAGAGCCTTCATCTGAAATTATTGAAATCTGGAACGCTATCTACAGGGAGATCCCCTTGCTTAATGACCTCAGAGTGCAAAGAAATGTAATGCCCTTTGCTAAGAATAAGGTTATTGAAATCCATGGCTTTTCTGACGCTTCAGAAGCTGCCCATGGTGCTTATGTGTATGTTAGGACAGTATATGATAATGATGAGGTATCAGTGATCCTGTTGACTTCTAAATCGAGAGTTGCTCCATTAAAACAGCAATCTATTGCCCGTTTAGAGCTTTGTGCTGCTCTATTGCTTTCTCGCCTAATGAGTAAGGTCACTGAATCGCTGAAATTGCACATTCCTTTCTCCACATACTGCTGGACTGACAGCACGATAGTTCTGTGTTGCTTACAGAAACCCGCCAATTGTTGGGAAACCTTTGTCGCTAATAGAGTCGCTGAAATTCAATCCCTCACTTCAGTCTCAGATTGGAGACACGTACCTACCCACAGCAATCCAGCTGACCACTTGTCTCGAGGTGTTTTACCCTCACAAATGTTTTCTCTTGATGTATGGTGGCATGGTCCCTCCTGGTTGCACGAATTGTCCCCCGTGTACCCTGATTTTGTTGCCAGTAATACACCATCTGCTGTGAATGCAGAATCGAAACCCTCTTTGAGAATCTTGCTAGTTAACATGCACCCACCTGAGTTAGAGAAGTTTTCGTACTTTCTCAAACTTAAGAGAGTTTATAGCTATGTTCTGAGATTTATTACCAATGTTCGCTCCACTAAGGATGCTCGTGCCATTGGTCCACTCACCCCTGAAGAATTGAGGATTAGTGAAATGAAAATAATAAGTCTGATCCAAGCTAGTGAGTATGGAAAGGAACTTCATGACTTGAGGTCTAATAATGTAGTTGCCTCTTCGAGCTCATTGAAAACTTTGAATCCATTCCTCGATGATTACGGGTTGTTGAGAGTCGGTGGTCGACTCATGAATTCTCAATTGGAATACAATGAAAAACATCCCATCATTCTTCCTCCGAAACACTTTGTTACTAAATTGATTGTTAAACATCAACATGAGATGCTATTGCATTCCATCCCTCAGGCTATATTGTTTTCCTTGCGTAACAGATTTTGGATTCCACGTGGGAAGACAGTTGTTCGTGGTGTGATCCATTCATGTTACAAGTGCTTCAGGAGCAAACCTCCACTCACGACTCACATAATGGGTCAGTTACCTTCGTATAGAGTTGAACCATCGTTACCCTTTGTTAGGGTTGGTCTTGATTATGGTAGCCCAATCATCATAAAAGGTGATAACCGGAGGAGTAAGATAAAGTTTAAAGCGTACATTGCTCTCTTTGTTTGTCTTGTCACTAAGGCAATACATCTTGAAACTGTGAAGAGTCTAACGACTCAGGACTTCCTCGCCGCATTTAGAAGATTCACGGCGCGTAGAGGATTTCCAAATCTCATCTTGAGTGATAATGCCACAAATTTTGTTGGAGCCAACAATGAGTTATTAAAATTTATTAAGGATAGCTCTACTGAAATAGAAGAATATTCATCTAATTTGAATGTGAATTGGAAGTTTATTCCACCCTCCATCGGCGGGCTTTGGGAAGCTGGAATAAAGTCCACAAAATCACTTTTAAAGCGGACCCTAGGAAAAGGCATTCTTAATTTTGAAGAGCTGAGTACTCTTTTGTATCAAATTGAGTCTGTTTTGAACTCGAGACCTCTTTGTTCAATGACTGACGACCCCAATGATCAATGCTATTTGACACCTGGACATTTTCTAGTAGGGAGACGATTGACCTCTACCCCCTCTCCAGACATATCCAACAGCTCCCGCTCCTGTCTAACTAAATGGAATTTGGTGCAACAGCTGTATCACGATTTTTCTCAGAGGTGGTCAAAGTAATACATACAATCACTTCAACAAAGACGTAAATGGTCTTCTGTAGGAAAGTGGACTCCAACTGTGGGAGATTTAGTGCTTCTAAGGGAGGATAACCTTCCTCCTCTGGTCTGGAAAACTGGTATAATCCAGGAGCTTCATCCTGGTGGTGACAATATTACTCGTGTGGTCAGTGTAAAAACTAAAACTGGTTTTTTGCGCCGTGCCATAGTGAAATTGTGTCCATTGCCCAAGGATGTTGTATAGTTGTATATTTATATGTTGTATCTGAGTTTTCTTTTTTTATTCATTTGTCTGTGATGAGCATGAACACTTGACTTTGATTTTGAGTGTTGAGATCCCTCATAGTGGGGAGTATGTTGCGGCCTTTGTGTTGGTACTCGCCTGCCGCATTTCATTTTGTAACAGTTGGCAATGTGCTGCTGCGTTTTTGTTTTATACACAGACACTGAACATGGTGACCGGCAGCAGTACACGTGTTTTGGTGTACCTCCGAATTTGTTGTACATAATGTGTAAATATGCAGTGTTTTATTTATGTGTAATAAATGTTTGAATCACCTTGTGAGTGATGTGTTTGTGTCTGCTCGTTTGGGGCAGTCTGGTTCTCCATTTGACTTGTTTTCAAAATTGTATTTGAGCGCCTATGGAACTGAACTTTGTTATGTGCGGACGATATGTTGTTTCGTCATTCGCAACATATATTAAACCATTTCTTTATTGATATCATGTATTTGATAGTGGC
Organism: Anabrus simplex; assembly: GCF_040414725.1. NCBI lineage: Eukaryota > Metazoa > Arthropoda > Insecta > Orthoptera > Tettigoniidae > Anabrus > Anabrus simplex. Next base: position 15,946,477 of record NC_090268.1, on the reverse strand, counting down.
ACCTGCATTAACAAAATCGCGCGCATCTTTATGATATGAATGGTCTTTTAAGTATTCTAGGGCTGTTATTATTTCTTTTTTTTTTGCTAGGGGCTTTACGTCGTGCGGAAACAGATAGGTCTTATGGCGACGATCGGATAGGAAAGGCCTAGGAGTTGGAAGGAAGCGGTCGTGGCCTTAATTAAGGTACAGCCCCAACATTTGCCTGGTGTGAAAATGGGAAACCACGGAAAACCATTTTCAGGGCTGCCGATAGTGGGATTCGAACCTACTATCTCCCGGATGCAAGCTCACAGCCGCGCGCCTCTACGTGCACGGCCAACTCGCCCGGTTGTTATTATTTCAGCCGAGAAAATATCTTTCGCGCGCCGCACATTCATTTTTTCAAAGTTAGACGGCTCCATGTGCTTGCGAGTAAGGAAAGGAACTGGTTTCACAGTATCTTTTGATTGAATCTCATACAGTTTTTTTATAAAGTCACCACTTATGTCTTGAAAACCATAATAGATTTTTCAAGTAAAGAATATCTTACGTTTTCTTAGAATGTGGCATTGATCGAAGGCAAGAAAAAGAGGCCTTTCACTATCAACAGGATGACAGATCTTCGGTTTGATTTCTTTTGAAGAAGACATTCTTCTCATCATGCTGACATTCGTGTTATGATTGTCACTCACAATGCGCAACACGAAAAAGCCACAAGCTTCAACTTCCTTTATTGTTGTGAGTGTTAAAGTATGTAGCTCTGTACCTGAAAGCCTCTTAGGGAAGAAGAATGTTGCTGGTAGTCTGTATTTAGAAGTCACACCAGAAATCAAAAAAGCAGAGAAGGTTACTGGCCAGGGTAAGTGGATTTCTCTTTTCACTTGCATGACAGTCATCTTGAGTGGTTTTTATTTGCTCAACATGGAATGAAGTGTCTTTCTGCCCAAAGAAGGTATCGAGTTTCTTGCTGTATAACATCTGCTGCTTGATGGACATTTCATCGACTACCAATGAACACAATCTCTCTGCTTCATTTAGGCGCTGGCTCTCAGATAAGAGGCGCTCCTTTATTAAGGGTGTTATTCCAGTCTCACAGTTTATATCTCCTACATAGCGCGAAAGTGTGGATTTACTCGGTATGGCAAGCATATAGTTTCTCGCAAATCTGTAGGCTTTAGGAGAGACAGATTGAAAAATCACGCATTGTTTTATCATATTCTCGGACCAGCTTGGTAGTTTTTTGCGAAAATTCTCCAGAATGTCTAGCAAAATGCATGTTTTGAGATCAGAGTTATTAGCGTCATGTTGCTGTGCTTCAATTACGGAGGTTAAAGAATCGTAATACTTATTCTGATATTGTTCTAGCTTATTATGTGCTAACTTTAGTCTGTCCTCTAACACTTTTATCTTCATGTTAGCCCGCCACAATTTCATTCGAAGGTTTGCTTTCTCTTTACCCGCCTTATACAACCTACTCTCAAGGTCAGAATTTGTCTGTGTCTCTACTGAACAATAACTGACAAGTCAGCTGAATTTCATTTTCACGTAAATCCTCGCCCAGTCCGCCAGTGGATTCAGAGCCTTCGTCACACTTCCTTTTCTTGCTTCTGTGAGTAATTGGTGACTTATGAATACTACGCCTAATCTGCTTTTCAGCAGGAAGCTTGTGTGGTGGATAGGCATGAAAAACGCTAGGAACAACATTGGGTCTCAGACGCCTTACTTTTAAACCGGGACAAAAGTGTACACTACAAACTACCGATGGTCTTGAAGTGAAATTCGGCGAGAAATCCTTCCTTGAAATAATATTTAACCATTCTCGACGTTGTTGCTCGTTGAGAGGAAATTCATGAAATGAAATCCTATTTCCCGATCTGCTTTTGCTTTTGCATAAAGGAACACAACAGTAAACCATATTATGAACATAAGCGTAAGACGGTCCACAAACAAATAAAACCACAAAGTAACATAAACACAGGCTCAAATTACTCCGGCACTCTTAACAATGATCGCTGAAATAGTCTCGTGAAGCAGACCAATGCCAGCTTCTCAGCGCCCCAAGCGCCTGAACTGGTAACTACGCCGTGTTCGCTCGTTTACATGTATAACTGGACGAATGAGAAGGCGTATTAGCGCAGTCATAGTAGAGGGCGATGATTTAACAGAACAGGATGTGGACATAATAGAATCGGAGGGACGGTTATGGAAGTGTAAGACATGTCAGGTTGTAGCCAGTGGTGATAAAGCCCAGGCGCCATCTGTTAGTGATATCTACCAACTACTAGCTGAGCTGAAGAATGAAGTAGCGAAAGTAAAAACAGAGATGGAAAGTGTAAAAGACTGAACTAGAGAACATGAAAATAAAGAAGATGGAAACCGAACGGGAACTGGGCAAGAGTATAGAATTAACTCATGAGAAACTTGACACCGCCGCGGAGCTAATTAAGCAACAATCAAAAGAAATAGCGATGTGCTTAGAAAACATTGACAAACTGAAACTTAAAACGCAGCTTAATAATGTAACATTGCAGCTTGACGATTTAGACCAGTATGGTAGGAGGAATTCCATCGAAATTCATGGAATTCCTGAAACGAAAACAGAAGACACGCTGGAATTAGTGAAGGTATTAGGTCGAGCATTGGACATTGAAGTGAACAACGAAATGATCGACACCTGCCACAGATTAAAGAAACAACCCCATCAGTCTTCAGCGGGAATCATTGTGAAGTTTGTGCGGAGAACAGATAAAGGAAACTTTATTCGGAGACGTAAAGTGAAGAGGAATCTGAACGCATCCCAGCTTGGCTTTCCAAGTAATGGAATATTCTACATAAACCAGAACTTAACTCCTTATCGTAGGAAGATTCTTGGACATGCGCGCAGATTGAAGAATGAGAAGAACTACGCGTATTTGTGGGTTGATCCTTAAGGGAACATAAAGCTTCGCAAGCGGGAAGAGGACCAGTACGTGTATAACCTGAAAACACTTGAAGACGTCAGTAGGTTAAACTAAAATGACTTATCTTTCAAACTCATAATGGATTCTAATATAATTTGTATTTATTATCAGAATGTGAGAGGACTCAATACCAAACTAAATGAATTTTGCGTAAATAGTACAGATTCAGAACATGATGTATTATAATTTCCGAGATATGGTGAAGTAGTGACGTCAGCAATAGTGAAGTCTTAGATAATAGGTATAATGTATATCGTAGAGATTGAATGGGTACCAAGAGGGGAGCAGGGGTACTTATTGCTGTCAATCAGGAGATCATGTCACAGCGACTAGATTTAAAATTTAAGGATATTGAGGCAGTATGTGTTAAATAGTGTTGCACCATCATACATACTACATTGTATCTGTATACTTTCCACCTGCCAGTGATCTAGAAACATACTTAACATTTTATAATTTATTTGAAACTAATGAACGACTTCAAAGCCAGGATATCATACTTGTAGGCGATTTCAATCTTCCATTAATAGTTAGTTCAGATTATGATATGTTAAATGGTGGAATCGCATCAAGTCCCTAGCTAATTTTATGTCTCTGTATCACTTGAAATCTCTCAATAATGTTTTGAATGTTAATGATAGAACTCTTGATCTCGTTTTAACTAATGTAAGTGGTGTAACTGTGAGCAGAGAGCAATATCCGTTAGTCCCAGAAGATCCACACCACCCTGCACTAACAATTCTTCTAGAACCAAGAGGTGAACATGATCGAATAAAGCAAATTCGTACTATAGCGTATGATTTCCACAAAGCAAATTTTCTTGGTATATATAACATGTTTCGAGAAACGGACTGGTCTGATTTGGAAAAAAATGAAGATGTAGATGAAGCAGTAGAATATTTTTACGTGAAAGTAAATTCTTAATTTTAAGCCACGGTCCCTAAAAGAGCATTTTTTCGGGAACTAAATACCCGGTTTGGTTTACTTCGGAAATAATCCATAATATTAAGTTGAAAGAATTGCATAGAAGACGACAAAAATTTTCTGATCACAGTAAACATATATATAAACAACTCAGGAAATATGTTAAAACATTAATCAACAAAGCGTACAATCGTTATATCTCTGAAATTCAAAACAACATCACGAAAGATACTAAATCATTCTGGAATTTTATTAAAAATAAGCGAACTCAAAAAGAGCCACCCTTACAAAGTATGAAACTCAATAATATTATGTTTGATAATAGTCAGTGTATTTCCAATGGTTTTGCAACGTTCTTTAAATCTGTATACTCTTCTTCTCCACCTTCTGACGCTATTCCGGATACACCGCGATTACTGGTAAACGATTCCCTAGGAGTAGAATTTATAACCACAAGTGAATATAAAGCAGCTATTATGAAATTAAAGTCCAAAAAATTTGTGGCCCTGATGGGATACCTCCCTACATCCTAAAAGCATGTTCTGAAGTGTTACTCATTCTTCTTCTGAGAGTGTATAATTTGATACTTAAGAAGCAGACATTTCCTTAAGCCTGGAAAATATAGAGAGTGTGTCCAATCTTTAAATCTGGGGACAATAAGATGATTGAGAATTATCGACCTGTCTGTATTTTATGCGCTCCGTGCAAAATCCTAGAACAGATTTTGTATTGTCGTATTTTCGCTCATGTAAAGAGGACTATAAGTGAATATCAGCATGGCTTTATGCCTGGTAGATCAACAATAAGCAATCTTGTTAATTTTGCGCAGTATTCTTTTAATGTTCTACATAGGCAGGGAAATGTTGATGTAATTTACTTGGATTTTTCGAAAGCCTTTTGACAAAATTGATCACCATATTTTATTGAAAAGGCTCTCTGAATTTGGAATGACTTCACCAATGCTATCACTGATATAATTCTACCTTAGAGACAGGCAACAGTATGTAGCATATCGCAATTGTAATTCAGACAATTTTTTTTCTGTCTATTCTGGTGTTCCACAGGGTTCAAACCTGGGCCCATTGCTGTTTAACGTTTATGTCAACGATCTCCCATCTAAGGTTAAGTTTTCAAACTGCCTTTTATATGCGGATGATGGAAAGCTTTACAAAGAAATAAAATGTGATGGAGACATCGACAAACTACAAAGCGATTTAAATCAATTATACGAATGGAGTATAGAAAATAATTTATATTTCAATTTAAAGAAATGTTGCTTCATGAAAATTACACACGGAAAATTCCCTAAAGGACACGTGTACTCTATCAACAACGAATTACTGACGCAGGTTAATTCAATCAATGATCTAGGAGTACGCATCACAAACAATTTGTCGTTTAACCCACACCTTTATGACACAATTAATGATGCCTACAAAAAACTGGGCTTCTTAATCCGACACACCAGAGACCTGAATAATATCCAAGCCCTCACACTTTTGTTCAACATACCTGTGAGGTCCAAACTTGAGTTCGCGTCGGTAATTTGGTCTCCCATTTATAAATCTTATCAAAACCATGTGGAGAAAGTTCAAAAACGTTCCTTACGTTATCTTTAAAAAATATAACAGGTTTGTTCTTAGCGGCATAATTCACTATAAAGATCTCCTGAAAGAATTTAACTTCACTTCATTATTAAACAGACGTACAGTATAATAAATGATCAAAAATACCTCCATAGAGTTATCAATAATTTGGTAGATAACAGTTACTTTCTACAACAATTCTCGTTCATTACCCGGAAAGGAAGTTTAAGATACAGACATCTCTTGTTTCTTCCGATCTCTAAAACAGTATTTTATAGAAGCTCACCACTGTTCAGAATGTGCACTACTTATAACGTCACAGTTCATAAATTTCCTGATCTATCTAGACTTGGCTGTTTGATACAATTATTATGTAAAATTATTGAAGAAGACACACAGTTAAAGTAATGGTCGCACTATGTCGGGCACTTTGAGTTCAGTTCACTATTTCTGAAGGTTTACCCTATAGGTGTATATATATACTATATTTATACTTATTTCTTGGTTGATTTGTGTTTCATTTTAGTGTTTTATTTTATTTAAATTCATATAATTTAAATATAGATAAAGAAAATTTAGGGAAAACTGCAAACAGATTGTCATTACTAACGTCTATTTGTACTTTAGATTTAATGTGCTGTTCATACTGATTGCCACAACACATCTCTTACCAAACACGTATATTTCATGCGTTACTTTCCATAATTTTCTTTTTATATGTCAGTTTCTTTAACTGGTGTCAGTCTAAGATTGGAGTTATTTCTTTTGTAGATACTAATTCCTAATTTATTTTATGTTTCTGTATTTCTACTTTTCAATTCATTTTTAGATATTAAGTATTTTAGGTCATAAGTCCAATTCGAACCTGATAAAGTCTGCTTTTTTATTAATTTTTAGATATTAAGTATATTTAAACTTGAAAAAGTATTAATGTGCTGTAAATTCCGTTTGCTACTCTACTTGTTAATAATGTTGTATATTTTTATTTTTAGATATTAAGTTCTTTCTAACATTTGCTATTTTTAATAATTAATTTATAGTGACTAAGCCGCCTGTAATTGGAGAAACATCTCTGTTGGTGGTATGAAATAAATAAATAAATAAATAAACATGACAAATAGCATGGTTCTATTTTCCTAGCGATTAGTACCATTTTGAGGGGCCTGGATTTTGGACCCGTTTCGACTACAAGCATCATCGATTCAGTATTGTGTTTTAGACGCAGTCCCTTGGTCAGAAATACTATTATTTAACGCTAGTTTCTGGGAATGTGTGTCTTGCGGGTCGGATCCACTGATTGTTTTAACTTCATATGCATCCATTCATTCTTCGTCCTTAAGTTTTCGAATCTGGTCAGTGGCGGATTCTGGATTTTTAAATTGTCATAACATTTCGTCGCATTTCGTACCATTAGGGGTCATGACCTAGATGTTAGGCCCGTTTAAACAACAAGCAACATCATCATCATAATCAAACTACTTGTGATTCGTACCATCACGCGGGGAACATCATGGGTCGCCTTTACTTGCGAGTTATACCACTATGTTAAGTACACAATAGCTTTGTGATTAGTAGCAACAGAAGGTGAATCAATATGGGTTTTCCGGTACCCGTGATTATTACCATTGTGAGAAACACCACGGGTCTGGCCGTTGCCTTTGGTTAGTGCCACTATATGAGCGACACAGTGGGTCTGCGTTGCCTGTGATGATTAGACCCACTATGTGGGGAACACCACGGGAATAAGTACACCACAGGTCTGCGTTACCTGTGCGACGTACAATACTTGTGCGTGTGTGAACACCGTGAGTATACGCTACTTTTGATTAGTACCGCAACATGATAAATACCATGGTTCTACTTTACTAGCGATAAATAGCATTATGTGGGGCCGTTGACCTGGATTGTGGACCCCTTAAGACAAAAAAGCATCCTCGATTTAGGATTTTGCTTTAGAAGCAGTCCCTTAGCAGTAATACTATTGTTTATGATAGTTTCTGGGAAGGTGGTGTATTGCGGTTCGGATACGCTGATTATTTTAAATTCATATACATCCATTTATTCTTCATCATCAGGCTTTTTAATTCTGGTCAGTGGAGGATTTTTAAGTTTTAAATTGTCAGTACATTTCATGTTATTTGGTACCATTAGGGTCCGATGACCTTGATTTTAGACCCTTTTAAAGAACAAGCATCATCATCATCATCAGTAGAAGGTAACTCAGACAATTTATACACGCAAGAAGTTCCAGGTTCATCCGCATAATAATAATAATAATAATAATAATAATAATAATAATAATAATAATAATAATAATAATAATAATAATAATAATAATAATAATAATAATTGTTGAGTATTAAGCCGGAAGGCAGGTTTCATTCGCTACGGCTCTGCCATAGGAGGCCTACGAGTCATCGAAGGCGCATACTAGGGAAATGAGGAGGTAGGTAGTTTCACGTTTCCTTCCTCACCGAGCCAGAAGTTGCTATTACATATCAGTCTACTGAGCGAGTTGACCGTGCGGTTAGGATCGCGTAGCTGTGAGTTTGCACTCGTGATATGGTGGGTTCGAATCGGACCGTCGGCAGTCCTGAAGATATTTTTCCGTGGTTTCCCATTTTCACACCAGGCAAATACTAGGGCTGAAACTACTTCCTACTCCTACACGTTTACCTATCCCATCGACGCCATAAGACCTGTGTTTGCGTGTCGTGAAGAAAATTGTAAATAATAATAACAATGTTGAGTTGTTTTTTTAAAATATTTGTTCGTGGCGTCGGCCTCTGCATATCTTTTGCCACTACTTTCACCATATGATAGGAACCTGCGTGTAGGTGTCGAGTGTTGAATGTGAGGAAAGGAACGTTAAGGACGACACAAACACCCAGTCCCCAGGCCAGACAATTAAAAACCCCTGACCGCTGGGCCGGACAATATTGAGTTTACGTCCCACCAACTATTTTTACGCTTTTCCGACGCGTCTAGGTGCCGGGATTTCGACAATATATCTACAGACGCGAGACTGCCGTATTTGAGCACTTTCAAGTACCACTGGATTGAGCCGGGAAGTCTTGGGGATGGGGTTCGAGGATAATCCTCAGGATCATTGCAGGTATAGGGAGAGTAACAAGCACTTGCCTTTTCTGACGTCGGCCCTGAATTTTCCTAATCCCTTGTTGGAAAATCGTTGACTATGCAAGACATTCGAAGACTTGAGCAGTTTTAACGTTTACCAAATTGTGGAACTGCGTGTTTCTATTTCCCTCCCCAGACCCGTTACGTGACAAACTTATGAAAAGAATAGTACGGTATTCTGAGATCATCTGAAGCAAACTGGCTTTTGTGCTCATTCTGTATATTTCTTTCCGTCTTCAATGAAGATGAACGAGAAATCCGTTTTAGTCGATCACATTTTCATAATGACGTTCATTATTAGCCGACGATAATCGAGCATCATTATTGCCATGCCATTTAATATTAATTATTTGCCAAACAATGGTTCGTATTCTTCCGACGTTCCTTTCGCTTCATTAAGCCAGGATCTTATCTCTCTTATTCTACTTTTTGCTCCGACTATCGAGGCTATGGATTCCTTCCACATTTCTAAACGTGCACCTATGTTATTCATGAAACTTTTCTTTACCCTTCTCGTCGACGCACGGTATCCCCTGCCTGTCGTAAGAGGTGACTAAAAGGGGCCGGAGCTGCTCTAAACTTGTGAGCGCGGGTTGGCAACCATGGGGCCCTTAGCCGAGTCTTGGCATTGCTTGCACTTGTGCCAGGTTCCTTACTTTCATCTATCCTGTCCAACCTTCGTTGGTCAACTCTTGTTCTTTTCCGACCCCGATGGTATGAGAGCATTCGATTCCTAAGGAGTCTTTCATTTTCACTCCCTTCGTGGCCCTTGTCTTTCTTTGTCCGGTACTGCATTTTTCGAAGTGTCGGATTCCTTACATTTTTCCCTCTCTGACCCCCTTTGGGTGGGGGACGCAGATGAAAATAGACAAACGGTATCCGCTGTCTGTCGTAAGAGGCGACTAAAAGGGGCGACCAACGGATGATTGAATTGGAACCCTGAGCCTACTTGTGATTAGTAGTATCACGCGGAGAACGCATTTACATGCGAGTAGTACCACTTTAGGTACACAATAGGTTTGTGATTAGTAGCAGGAGAGATTGGATCACTGTGGGTTTACAGTACCTGTGATTAATGCCACTATATGCGGAACACCACGGGCTTATGTTCCCTGTGATTATGAGCATTATCACTGCCTCCGTGATGTACAGGCCGTACTGTAGCGAGTGCGGGAAAGCAATCAGCTGATCGTTAGGGTGGAAGTTTAGCATGTGAGTTAGTAGAGTTACATGTGAATTCTTCGCTGTTTTATTAAAAAAATTATTGTTGGCCGCATGTTTATTCAGATATATATGAGATGAGCCAACATCGACTGCATTATTAAGTGAAAAGTCCTTAATTAATGGAGAAAATTTAGTGTGAGCGTGTATTCATGTGAGGCTTTAGGTTAAAAAGATTGCTCTCCAGTGTTTTAATGTTACAATTTATTTGTATAATGTTATATCCGTAGTGTAGTCCGCCTCCATGCCTTAATGGTTAGCGTGCGGCCCTTTGGTCTTATTGGTCCCGGGTTCGATTCCCTGCAGGGTCGGGAATTTTAACCATCATTGGTTAATTTCGCCGGCACGGGGACAGGGTAGTAGTATAATACAGGGATTCTGCGGCCGCCACCGCCACCGGGCTCCCAGAGGCCACCTCCACCACTACCACAGCCAGAGGCCTCCCAGATGCCTCCTCCACCACCACCACAGCCAGAGGCCTCCCAGAGGCCTCCTCCACCACCCGCGGGAAATTTGAATTTGTAAACAAAGCCACGTGCTTTTTGACAGTTGTCATCGACAACAACGCATCGCTAACCTCACTGCTGCCATCTTGACAGGCGTAAACCTCAGTAGTGCCAACTTAACCTAACTAGCGCGAGGTAAACAAAGCCACGTGTTTTTTGACAGCCACGTGCTTTTTGACAGACAACAACGCATCGCTAACCTCAGTACTGCCATCTTGACGGGCCTAAACCTCAGTAGTGACAACTTAACCTAACTAGCGCGAGGTAAACCAAGCCACGTGCTTTTTTGACAGCTGTCATCCGCCATCTTTAAACTACAGAGCCACGTGCTTTTTGACAGACAACAACGCATCGCTAACCTCAGTACTGCCATCTTGACGGGCATAAACCTCAGTAGTACCAACTTAACCTCACTAGCGCGAGATAAACAAAGCCACGTGCTTTTTGGCAGCTGTCATCCGCCATCTTTAAACTACAGAGCACTGTGCTGCCCTCTTTATCGTAGTAGATATAAATTCGCCACCTGTCATCGGCAGTGCTGCTATCTTGGCGGGCCTAAACCTTAGTGCTACCAACTTAACCTCACTAGCGTGAGATAAACAAATCCACGTGCAGCTGTCATCCGCCATCTTTAATCCATAGAGCACAGTGCTGCCCTCTTTAGCTACTTACCTTTGAAATGTGGAGGCGGATAATTTGAAAAATGCTTTTTGACAGCAGCCATCTTTGAGCACCGTGCTGCCCTCTTTAGCTACTTACCTTTGAAATGTGGTGGCGGTAAATTCCACGTGCTTTACAAACCTATATACTTTTCTGTCATCCGCCATCTTTAATCCAGAGAGAACAGTGCTGCAATCTTTAGTTGAAATGTGGTGGCGGCAAATTCCACGTGCTCTTGTTTGGAAACAAATCAACATGCTTTTTTGACCAGCAGCCATCTTTGAGCACCGTGCTGCCCTCTTTAGCTACTTACCTTTGAAATGTGGTGGCGGTAAATTCCACGTGCTTTAAAAACCTATATGCTTTTCTGTCATCCGCCATCTTTAATCCAGAGAGAACAGTGCTGCAATCTTTAGTTGAAATGTGGTGGCGGCAAATTCCACGTGCTCTTGTTTGGAAACAAATCAACATGCTATTTTGACAGCTGTCAACCGCCATCTTTAATCACCGTGCTGTCCCTCTTTAGCTACTTACGTTTGAAATGTGGTGGTGGTAAATTCCACGTGCTTTACAAACCTATATTCTTTTCTGACAGCTATCATCCGCCATCTTTAATCAAGAGAGCACAGTGCTGCCCTCTTTAGCTAGATACCTTTGAAATGTTGCGGCGGCAAATTCTACATTCTCTTGTTTGGAAACAAACCTATGCGCTGTCATCTACCATCTTTAAACCACAGAACACCGTGCTGCCCTCTTGCGTCAGCTGTCATCCGCCATCTTTAAACTATAGAGCATCGTGCCGCACTCTCGCGTCAGCTGTCATTCAAGGAATACCTTTGTTCTAAGAAGATATTACAAGAGAAGTGATTAAGAATATAATCGAACACGGTACTCGATACAACATATGATTAGAACATCGGTTGATGTGTTTACAACATATCTAGCGTATACCTTTATTCTAAGAGAAAAAGTAAGACAAAAATTTTGAACAGCTTACGTAAGATAGCAACTCTTATAACTTCCTTTACTTTGCTAAGGCATAGCTTTATCGAACGCAATCTTGCACATATCGCGTACCTGCATGTTTATACTTGAACACATACTGCTGTTCATAGTTCGATATTGTAGAACACTGCATTGCAAGACTAGAATCAAACACTTTCGAGGAAAAATAATTCTGTTCTCGACATACTTACCGAACTAGACGATAACATACTTACGAACTTAATCAACATCTTCTTTCTTGCTCTTATTCTTCTTCGAGAGGAAGGAGTAGGAGGAGAAGGTAATACCTAATCTAAAATAAAAGAATATGCCAATTCTACATTATTTATTTACATCTTGTATGTACAAGTTTTATCTCGAATCGTTTTACCGTAGTGATGTTTGCGTACTTCTCGATGCAATTCTTGAATGTACAAGTTTAAACTTGCCGTACTACGCTCTCAGCGTACCTCTCCCTAGAAAATGTACAGTGAATTGTGATGTAAGACAGTGTAACGTAAGTACACACCTCTAACATAATGTTTTACACACACATCTGCTTTATGTAAAGTAGTACTGATCAATACTACTATGCCCACAGGCCAGAGTGTTGGTAGAATTTGGAATGACAAACCGTTTGCAATCATCGCTATTAAGGGCTACCTTACTAATTAAATGAGTGTACAACTGGTGCTTCTTGCTTCTAATGACAGACATTTGCTTATGCAAAACAGGTGGATTACTTTTAATGCAATTGTTATAGTTTTCAAAACTTAGCTGATTCTGAACGACATTCTTTTTAATCCCCTTCAATCTCTTTATTTGTAATTCATTTAAGAGTTTTATGCAATATGACTTGGATTTAGTACCTACAAATGAATCGATAATATTCCCAGCACATTCATCTTTCATTTTACCTAGAACCTTTTTGTTCACTAGCGGTAGATGATATTGATTATTTGCAGGATAGTTACTTGTATCAAACCTACCCAAGTCTGGCTTTATATCATTGTAATAGTCATCAGTTTTGATTTGATAAATAAACGAATCGGTATCTGTGTAGAGCAATTGCGCATTATGCGCGTACTTCTTCATCATATAATCGTAATGGAGTTCATACATGAGTGTTTTAGCCAATTCAAGTACTGCGAAGCCGACGTAGGTAGGTTTGTCATACTTAACCTTAACACGATTCATCTGTATAATAACTAAATTCTCATGTATGATGGTGCAGCTGTGGAAATTTGGTTTACTTATTAAATAGTTAGCACCATACCTTTTCTTAATATTCTCCCAGTTTGTAATCAATTTTACATCAACGCGTTTGTCAACATTTTCCATAGTCTTACCAAACACACTGTTATTCATGAGCTTGTAGAAATCTTTTTCAAACTCGTTAACCGCATTCATTCTGAAATTATTGTTCAGATCGATATATGGCTTTAGCCACGGTGACTGATGAAATTCTAGTACGCGATGAATTTTGGATAACTTCAAACCATGCTGCAAACACTGTTTTAAATTTCGGTAATGAATGATATACTTAGATTTATCGCACAAATTAGCAATGAGCATTTTCGTCGTTGATGCGATGTACGGGGGCTTCATATTTTCAGGGCAGAACGGTAGGTCATTATGAGAAGTGTGTAACTCTTTAGGATACTGTAAGTCAACTTCGAGGAAATAGCATTTATCAGCTTCATCGCCTAGGGCGTGCAGCTCTAAAGCATCAATTTCGCACTGCGTTAGCCAGCGGAAACCACTCACCGGTAGATGCTGACTCATCGCCCACCCATACTGATTATTAGCATCGAGATAAACGATATACTGAGATTCCTGACTAGAATCGAAACTCGGCATGTACTTATTATTTGCCTTGGAATATCGCCCGCTGCACTGACTTAGACCGCCTCGAATAGATGATTTTATAAAGTGCACCATATCAATATCAGTTAGCAGTTCCAAATTCACCTGCGTGTATTTTAACATCGCGTCCCAACTTAACCCAGGCGCAGTAAAATACTGACATGGGTCAAGGCTGTAGGTTTTCTTACAAACACAGCGAAAATTTTCAAAAACATCAGCTAACAAAAGTACATCTGTCTTTAAATATAAATCGGAGTATTCACCTAGCGTTTGAATGTGGAACTGCTCCCAGATATGTTGTGCATGAAAATAGTCATCATCACTAATATCCGCTGAATTCAACGAGCTGTAAAAGGATTGTTTCGATGGTAAGGCACGTTCTTCGAGGCGTTCTAAGCAGTCAAGATATTCATAACAAAAAACACCCTTACGCCGAAGTAAATTAAACTGCACTTCTTCGGGAAAAACGCGTCGAATTTCCGTAAATTGTTCAGGCTGTAAATGACTAGAAAGTTTATCGAGGCTACTCGCCATAAAGCGAAACGAGTCAAGGAATCTCAGTTTTATAGAAAGCTCAGCATCTACTTTTACAGACTTTGCAAACGCAATGTACCGCTCTTTATTCTGAGGGATTATATCTACTTTTTCATCTGAAGCTCCAAATTGTGAAATGATGAAATGAGAGTCGTAACCAGATAAGTTATGAAAAATTACAGGGATAAATTTAGGAACTCTATACTTAAGATTACAGCTATAATGAGCGGCACATCTGTAGAAACCAGTTAAATGATCATGATCAAAAACTTTAGGGTCATTTTCGGAAAATTCCCCATCACAAATGCCACACTTTGTAGCACGTTCATGATCATTTAACTGAATTTCGGTGAGTGGCTTCATAGGAATATTACTATTTAGAATACGACCAAGACGAACTGCATCACTTTCAAGTCTTTCTAAAAATACTTTAGCAGCATCATGTCCTCGATACAGCTGTAACTTGTTAAGCGTACTATCGTAACTACACTTGATGTAATACGCGAAGCTATACGGGACATGCATGTGCGTAGTATTAGTGAAAGAGTTGTCAGGATTAGGTAAGCATGTGTTGCATGGCGTGAGGATGGCTTCAAAGTCTGCATAAATCACGAACGGTACCCACATCTGCTTGTGAAAATTTGTAAATTTTAAAACATTATTGCCTGTAGTAGGTATCTCTGTACGTACATGATTGCAGACATTCTTGGAATGCTTCGTTAACTGATCTTCAGTTCTAAAATACTGCAAGCATCCATCACATAGCCACTTTTTACACCTTTCTTTGGACAACTGACTACCAACAAGTCTACTCAGATTTTTAATCCAGCAAAAGTGGCTATTCTCACTGTTTTCAATATAGAGTAAGTTAACATGAGTAATCTTCTTATGACATGTATAATACAGAGGACCTACTACAGACTTTTTCTCTACACCATACGCATTAATGCTAATGTTATTTAGTTCCTCAAAGCGCTTAATATCCTTTATCTGCACAGGAAATTCTATACTATCGAAATTTAGTTGCGTTGAATAGTGTGGATACGATGATATTCTCTTAGCTACGTCTGATTTCGCAGGATTTAAAGCCGACATCACCGCCCATGCAAAACATGCTTCATCATTGTTTTGGATGTTTACAACAGCTTTTCTTTGCTGAATCCATGTCGGCAGCTCGATGTGCGAAGATCCACGCATAGGATTGTACTTATTGATGTTAACTTCTAGATACATTATTTCAACTAAAGCCCACCCTGATTCCTTTTCCTGAAATTCCTCGCTCTTAGTTGAAATAATGTTAGAGACATCCCTAAGTACATCACCAAAATTAGTCGACTCACTTATGACAAAATTCTTCGTATTAAATGATTTAATTTCCGTTATTTCGGATTCATCCGTGCTTTTAATGTACAGGGCGAAAAGTTCAAAATTAACTTTAAATAAACTATGATTGGACAAACATTTAGCAAGAAGCTGTTGTACATCCGGTTGAACACAATTTAAGAAGTTTGAAGTGCTCTGAAACTTTTGACTGGTGCGAAATCGGTAACTAGCAATCCTACTTTTAAATGCTGTATTAATTTCCTCGAGGTTTGCGTTACTACCACTTCTACACGCATTATTTTTATGCGCATTACTCCGTAAGTGTCCCTGAAAATGCGAAGATGGTACATCGGTGTTACAGTGCTCGCAGTGAATAGTTTGAAGTTCATTTTTCCTAGGTTTTTTACTACTAGTACTTTCTACAGCTACATCGGTAGCTGCACGCTTTTTCCCTACTACTACCTGAGGGCAAGTAGATATTTGTTGCACCTCTACTAAGTGAGCCTGGTATTGCTCTACATTAGCGAAATACACCCCACAAACTTCACATAAAGCGGATGTTATGCTAGGGTGTTTTACTTTTTTATGTCGCGTAAGGGCATCTACCCTCGTAAACGATGCCTCACACTGCTCGCAGGTGAACGTATCAGACGCCTCACGATGTTTCGATTTTACATGACGCGTGAGGATATCTCGTCTTGTAAAAGTTACATCGCACTGCGAGCAGGGGAACATCTGAAAAGAGAACAACCAATAGAGATTAGCCTAAAGTTGCGATGTTCAACCTATAGAGGTCGTACATGATTGTGAGTTTGAAATTATACGATTAACCTCTTCTATGGCATGCGGATTAAAGAAAATAACTATTTATCAATAGACTAAAGTTACGATGTTTTAGAAGAAACCAAGTTTCAGCTTGTTGAGGTCAGACATAGCTATGTGTGTGTTTGAAATTATAAAATTAACATCGTCTATAGCATGAGGATTGAAGAGAACGACTATTTATCAATAGACTAAAGTTACGATGTTCGGAAGAAACCAAGTTTCAATGTATAGAGGTCGGACATTGCTGTGAGTTTGAAATTATAAGATTAACCTCGTCTATAGCATGAGGATTGAAGAGAACAACTATTTATGATTAGCTTAAAGTTAAGATGTTCGGAAGAAACCAAGTTTCAACGTATAGAGGTCGGACATTGCTGTGAGTTTGAAATTATAAGATTAACCTCGTCTATAGCAAGAGGATTGAAGAGAAAAACTATTTATGATTAGCTTAAAGTTAAGATGTTCGGAAGAAACCAAGTTTCAACGTATAGAGGTCGGACATTGCTGTGAGTTTGAAATTATAAGATTAACCTCTTCTATGACATGCAGATTAAAGAAAATAACTATTTATCAATAGACTAAAGTTACGATGTTTTAGAAGAAACCAAGTTTCAGCCTGTTGAGGTCAGACATAGCTATGTGTGTTTGAAATTATAAAATTATCCTCGTCTATAGCATGAGGATTGAAGAGAACGACTATTTATCAATAGTCTAAAGTTACGATGTTTTAGAAGAAACCAAGTTTCAGCCTGTTGAGATCAGACATAGCTATGTGTGTGTGTTTGAAATTATAAAGTTAACCTCGTCTATAGCATGAGGATTGAAGAGAACGACTATTTATCAATAGACTAAAGTTATGATGTTTTAGAAGAAACCAAGTTTCAGCCTGTTGAGGACAGACATAACTATGTATGTGTTTGAAATTATAAGATTAACCTCGTCTATAGCATGAGGATTGAAGAGAACAACTATTTATGATTAGCTTAAAGTTACGATGTTTTAGAAGAAACCAAGTTTCAGCCTGTTGAGGACAGACATAGCTATGTGTGCGTGTTTGAAATTATAAGATTAACCTCGTCTATAGCACGAGGATTGAAGAGAACAACTATTTATGATTAGCTTAAAGTTACGGTGTTCGGAAGAAACCACGTTTCAACGAATAGAGGTTAGACATACCTTAAAATCTTCGCGCTGCAAACTGTTACTCGGATGAATAAAATGCGTGCGTTCAAGCCTGAAACTCGAATGATAATATTCTGGTCGTACCTAAAAGAAAAGAACAAACATATATGAATGCAGTGTAGGGTACATCAGTTAGCCTAGCTATCTTTACAACTCAAAGTTCGAAAACATACCTTAAAAATGCATGTGCTGCAGACTGTTACTCGGATAAATAAAATGCGTACATTCAAGCCTGAAACTCGAATGATAATATTCTGGTCGAATCTAAAAAGAAAAGAACAAACATATATGAATGTAGTGTAGGGTGTATCAGCTGGCCTAGCTATCTTTACAACTCAAAGTTCGAAAACATACCTTAAAAATGCACGTGCTGCAGACTGTTACTCGGATGAATAAAATGCGTACTTTCAAGCCTGTAACTCGAACGGTACCTAAAAAATGAAAAGAACAAACATATATGAATGTAGATGTCTATTACCTAGCGTAGAAGTTTCTTTGCAAACAGTAACTAACAGTTCTAGCTTACCTTAAGATAAAGGCTGAAGAATAATATTCACAGCAGACAGTACTTAGACGGGAGATGTGTACGTAATAAACGCATACAGAGAACTGTGAGCGCTTCACGCAGACTGCAGCGAGTAAATATGCTGCTTGTTACCAAGCGGATGTGAAAATCGCTGACAACTGCAGTACATTCGGAACTAAATGTTTATGCAACAAGAGCTCTCCTGAAGGTCTTACACTGAGTCCCGCAGGCTGACATATTTAAGCCGGCATCGAACCTGCTGTTGATGCCGAGGTGTCAGAATTTAAGAGTTCTGCCGCGGATCGAGCCTTGGAAAGTTAGCACGCGATCCTCGACTTCTGGACTTAAACGGGAGGGTACTAAGCTACATCCGCGGTATTCCTTACCTGTAGGCACTTAAAGGTATTGAGCTAAAACTACATTTAGCTAGATCATGTAATTACACGTTATGACGATCGCGCAGGCCTCTCGCCTAGCATTTGGTATTTTTTACGGCTTCCAACAGTAGGAGTTCGAACCCGCTATCTCCCGAAGTAGCGAGAATGATTGAAGAGTGTTGAGGGTGATTCATTTGTCGGATGGAGGCGTTAAGCTGTGTGCAGGCTTCTTCAGTAGGAGTAGGCTATGTGCCGGTACCGGGACATCTAGTTATAAAACCCGCTACAACAAATTTATCGCGTATACTGCGATTTAAAATCCTAGTCAGGAAGGGTAACCGGTCGTAAAACTGTGGTGTATGATCTAAGAGGCGGGGTGTGCAAAAAAGCTAGCATTAAGTAAGGGCTGTTTATGGGGACGTTAAACCTTGTGCAGACTCCTTCGAAAATGATTGTGAGTACAAGAGTGTTGAGGGTGATTCATTTGTCGGATGGAGGCAATGAGCCTTGTGCGGGCTTCTTCGGTAGGAGTAGGCTATGTTCCGGTACCGGGACATCTAGTTATAAAACCCGCTACAACAAATTTATCGCGTATACTGCGATTTAAAATCCTAGTCAGGAAGGGTAACCGGTCGTAAAACTATGGTGTATAATCTAAGAGGCGGGGTGTGCAAAAAAGCCAGCATTAAGTAAGGGCTGTTGATAGGTGGCGTTAAACCTTGTGCAGACTCCTTCGAAAATGATTTTGAATACAAGACGTTGATGGTGATTCATCTGTCGGATGGAGGCAATAAGCCTCGTGCAGGCTTCTTCGGTAGGAGTAGGCTATGTGCCGGTACCGGGACATCTAGTTATAAAACCCGCTACAACTGATTTGTCACGTATACTGCGATTTAAAATCCTAGTCAGGAAGGGTAACCGGTCGTAAAACTATGGTGTATGATCTAAGAGGCGGGGTGTGCAAAAAAGCCAGCATGAAGTAAGGGCTGTTGATAGGGGGGTGTTAAACCTTGTGCAGACTCCTTCGAAAATGATTGTGAGTACAAGATGTTGATGGTGATTCATCTGTCGGATGGAGGCGATAAGCTGTATGCAGGCTGAGGGCGTGCAAAAAGCCAGCATTAAGTAAGGGTTGTTGATAGGGGGCGTTAAACCTTGTGCAGGCTCCTTCGAAAATGATTGTGAGTACAAGACGTTGATGGTGATTCATCTGTCGGATGGAGGCAATAAGCCTTGTGCAGGCTTCTTCGGTAGGAGTAGGCTATGTGCCGGTACTGGGATATCTAGTTATAAAACCCGCTATAACATATTTATCGCGTATACTGCAATTTAAAATCCTAGTCAGGAAGGGTAACCGGTCGTAAAACTATGGTGTGTGATCTAAGAGGCGGGGTGTGCAAAAAAGCTAGCATTAAGTAAGGGCTGTTGATGGGGGCGTTAAACCTTATGCAGACTCCTTCGAAAATGATTGTGAGTACAGGAGTGTTGAGGGTGATTCATTTGTCGGATGGAGGCGTTAAGCTGTGTGCAGGCTTCTTCGGTAGGAGTAGGCTATGTACCAGCACTGGGTTTTACCCTCTCCCTACGTTAGTATATTACATTCTTAGGTAGTTTCGAGGGCACGCAAAAAGCCAGCATTAAGTAAGGGCTGTTGATGGAGGGGTGTTAAACCTTGTACAGGCTCCTTCAACAGGAGTAGCCTACATGCTGGCGCCGTGCAGGCTCTTTCGATAGGAGTGAGCTATATGCTGGCACTGTGTTTTAGCCTCTCCGTACAATCATGATATTTTGTTAGGAACTTACACGGGCTAAATGCTGTACACAGCTACAAGTGGCTTATCACCACGCAGTGTCTTCGTTCAAGGTTACTACAGCCGGAAGATGCGTGTACAATTTCAAGAGCACCTAGCTCTGAATGACTGCGCTGATACAACTTCAAAGACTGTAACCTATAGCCTACAGTTTGGTTTAGTGTGCTTGCCTCTTACCCGGCAGTCTCGGGTTCGATTCTCTTGGGAATAAAAATATGTTTAAATCGCAAGAATTTGTTTTTAAGACTAGTTGCCCTTCCTGACGCAAAACTGGCAGTATCTAGCCTCTTACATCATGCACTATTGTTTTCGACCGGTTGCCCTTCCTGACGTCAAAGAACTCGGATTAAGAATCTGTTTTACAACTAAATGCTCTTTTTAACACGAGAATCGGGGTTTTACAGCTAGATACACTTCTTAGATTTTAAATCGCCGTATGACGAACTATTGTTTTACAGCCGGATGCCCTTCCTGACGCGAGATTTTAAATCGCAAGAATTTGTTTTAAGACTAGTTGCTCTTCCTGACGCAAACCTGGCAGTATCTAGCCTCTTACATCATACACTATTGTTTTCGACCGGTTGCCCTTCCTGACGTCAAAGAACTCGGATTAAGAATCTGTTTTACAACTAGATGCTCTTTTTAACAAGAGAATCGGGGATTTACAGCTAGATGCTCTTCTTAGATTTTAAATCGCTGTATCACGAACTATTGTTTTACAGCCGGATGCCCTTCCTGACGCAATACTAAGATTTTAAATCGCAAGAATTTGTTTTAAGACTAGTTGCCCTTCCTGGCGCAAAACTAGCAGTATCTAGCCTCTTACATCACACACTATTGTTTTCGACCGGTTGCCCTTCCTGACGTCAAAGAACTCGGATTAAGAATCTGTTTTACAACTAGATGCTCTTTTTAACACGAGAATCGGGGTTTTACAGCTAGATACACTTCTTAGATTTTAAATCGCCGTATCACGAACTATTGTTTTACAGCCGGATGCCCTTCCTGGCGCGAGATTTTAAATCGCAAGAATTTGTTTTAAGACTAGTTGCTCTTCTTGACGCAAAACTGGCAGTATCTAGCCTCTTACATCATACACTATTGTTTTCGACCGGTTGCCCTTCCTGACGTCAAAGAACTCGGATTAAGAATCTGTTTTACAACTAGATGCTCTTTTTAACAAGAGAATCGGGGATTTACAGCTAGATGCTCTTCTTAGATTTTAAATCGCTGTATCACGAACTATTGTTTTACAGCCGGATGCCCTTCCTGACGCAAAACTACGATTTTAAATCGCAAGAATTTGTTTTAAGACTAGTTGCCCTTCCTGACGCAAAACTAGCGGTATCTAGCCTCTTACATCACACACTATTGTTTTCGACCGGTTGCCCTTCCTGACGTCAAAGAACTCGGATTAAGAATCTGTTTTACAACTAGATGCTCTTTTTAACACGAGAATCGGGGATTTACAGCTAGATGCTCTTCTTAGATTTTAAAAAGCAGTATCTAGCCTCTTACGTCATACACTATTGTTTCACGGTATGGCCGGTTGCCCTTCCTGACGCTGAAAGACCGGGATTTAGCCAGTTACCCTTCCTGATGTAACAAGACTAGGATTTATTTTTTAGACTGCACTTAGCTAGAAATAGCCACACGAAATTATTATATAGAAAGAGAATTGCTGGGCGGATGACAGCTGACGCAAGAGTGCGGCACGGTGATTAAAGATGGTGGATGACAGCTGTCAAAAAAAGCACATGGCTTTGTTTCCAAACAAGAGCACGTGGAATTTGCCGCCACCACATTTCAAACTAAAGATTGCAGCACTGTTCTCTCTGGATTAAAGATGGCGGATGACAGCTGTCAGAAAAGCATATAGGTTTGTAAAGCACGTGGAATTTACCACCACCACATTTCAAACGTAAGTAGCTAAAGAGGGGCAGCACGGTGATTAAAGATGGCGGTTGACAGCTGTCAAAATAGCATGTTGATTTGTTTCCAAACAAGAGCACGTAGAATTTGCCGCCACCACATTTCAACTAAAGATTGCAGCACTGTTCTCTCTGGATTAAAGATGGCGGATGACAGAAAAGTATATAGGTTTGTAAGGCACGTGGAATTTACCGCCACCACATTTCAAAGGTAAGTAGCTAAAGAGGGCAGCACGGTGCTCAAAGATGGCTGCTGGTCAAAAAAGCATGTTGATTTGTTTCCAAACAAGAGCACGTGGAATTTGCCGCCACCACATTTCAACTAAAGATTGCAGCACTGTTCTCTCTGGATTAAAGATGGCGGATGACAGAAAAGTATATAGGTTTGTAAAGCACGTGGAATTTATCGCCACCACATTTCAAAGGTAAGTAGCTAAAGAGGGCAGCACGGTGCTCAAAGATGGCTGCTGTCAAAAAGCATTTTTCAAATTATCCGCCACCACATTTCAAAGGTAAGTAGCTAAAGAGGGCAGCACTGTGCTCTATGGATTAAAGATGGCGGATGACAGCTGCACGTGGATTTGTTTATCTCACGCTAGTGAGGTTAAGTTGGTAGCACTAAGGTTTAGGCCCGCCAAGATAGCAGCACTGCCGATGACAGGTGGCGAATTTACATCTACTACGATAAAGAGGGCAGCACAGTGCTCTGTAGTTTAAAGATGGCGGATGACAGCTGTCAAAAAGCACGTGGCTTTGTTTATCTCGCGCTAGTGAGGTTAAGTTGGTACTACTGAGGTTTAGGCCCGTCAAGATGGCAGTACTGAGGTTAGCGATGCGTTGTTGTCTGTCAAAAAGCACGTGGCTCTCAAAAAACACGTGGCTTTGTTTACCTCGCGCTAGTTAGGTTAAGTTGGCACTACTGAGGTTTAGGCCCGTCAAGATGGCAGCAGTGAGGTTAGCGATGCGTTGTTGTCGATGACAGCTGTCAATAAGCACGTGGCTTTGTTTACAAATTCAAATTTCCCGCGGGTGGTGGAGGAGGCCTCTGGGAGGCCTCTGGCTGTGGTGGTGGTGGAGGAGGCATCTGGGAGGCCTCTGGCTGTGGTGGTGGTGGAGGTGGCCTCTGGGAGCCCGGTGGCGGTGGCGGCCGCAGAATCCCTGTATTATACTACTCAGGGTGTATTCGTCATCTTCATCATCATTTCATCCTAATCACGACGCGCAGGTCGCCTAAGGGAGCCAAATCAAGAGATCTGCACCTGGCGAGTCGAATATGTCCTCGGACACTCCCGGCACTAAAATCCATACGCCATTTTACTTTTTCCGTAGTGTAAAATTAATTTAGTACATTCAGAGTTTTAGTATCAACCGCGATGTGTATATAATTAAAGTTTATTAGTGACAGAAATCATCATGCCTAAAAGTTACTGTGTGCCTGGCTGCAAAAGGAGAGTACACTCCAGTACTTGTGTTTCCTTCTGATGAAGAAGAAAGAGTTTAGTTAAGGAAGAAGGTTATTCATAGGAAGAAATCAATAGTTAATCACAACACAGTTGTGTGTATCAACCACTTTCCTGAAGACCGAATCCTGAGGGAAATAAGAGTGTCTCGTTAAAAATATGGGTAACATTAGGTATACTTGTATGTAATCATATTTACAGCTTATTTGAGTTCAGTGTAATTGAAAATTCAAGCCCAATTTGTGCATTTTTGAAATGTATTGTGGAATAAGACTGTTGAGATTTTTCCTATCATAGGCAATGGTACAGGGTTATTCCATGAAAAGTGAATATAAAAATAATTGTGTCGGCGTTATTTACTGTTAAAAAATCTAATTTTTTAACATGAACTTAATTTCATGACAGTGGCAGTAAATGGTTTGTTATGGTTGGAGGTTAGCTTACACATAACCTCTCTTGTAGGTATTGAATTGATGGTACAGAGATAATTAACATTTCTAGTATATTGTATTGGTAATTGGTTGCATGTTTTCTGTCAGTGTGTGTTATGCAAATATGTTCCAGTTGACTAAAAAATGGATAGAAATCTCAAGAATATGTCTCAAAGTGTTAGCCTGTACTCACGGAATCGAACGTAAACGCGCGATAATAGTACGTAACGGGGAAGGATATGTGATGTACGTCAGAATTAACAAATATTTCTGAACAGTTTTTGGATGTATAAAGAGTTTCTTTAGTAAATTAAACAAGTGTGTTTTTGAAGCGGTGCGTATGCGTATCGCCTTCAAATCCCACCCAAAGCGTGACGTCATCAGAGCTACAGTACGGCTTGTACATCACGAAGGCAGTGGCATTACGTGAGAAAGGTTACGGTTCTGGGCGTTGCCTGTTATTGGTACCCACTATGTTAGAAGCACCATAGGTCTGCGTTACCTGTGTAGCGTACATTACTGGTCAGTAGTGCCATAATAAAATCACCGTGAGCCTACGTTACTTGTGATTAGTACCGCTAAATGAGGAATACCATAGTTCTACTTTCATAGCGATAAGCCACGAACCTACTACGCTGGCGCAGCAGGGGGAGAGGTGATACTCCCACGTCGCGCGTCCCAGGTGGCGGATAGGGGGGTCCTAACCGGCTTGCCGGCGGACTTGAGGGAAATAAAATACCTCTCGCGGACCAAACACACTACCCCTGTGGGTGGGGGACGCAGATGAAGAATACACACACGGTATTCCCTGCCTGTCGTAAGAGGCGACTAAAAGGGGCCCAAGGGGCTCTCAACTTGGGAGTGTGGATTGGCGACCACGGGGCCCTTAGCTGAGTCTTGGGCTTTGCTTCCATTTACTTATTCCAGGCTCCTCACTTTCATCTATCCGCCCGACCTCCCTTGGTCAACTCTTGTTCTTTTCCGACCCCGACGATATTATAGCATTCGAGGCCTAGGGAGTCTTTCATTTTCACGCCCTTCGTGGCCCTTGCCTTCTTTCTTCTTCTTTCTTCTCTCTCTCTACCCCCTGTGGGTGGGGGACGCAGACGAAAAATACACCCACGGTATCCCCTGCCTGTCGTGAGAGGTGACTAAAAGGGGTGACTAAGGGATGATTGTCTCAGAAACATGAACATACTTTTGATTACTACCATCACGCGGGGAACACCATGGGTCGCCTTTACTTGCGAGTAGTACCACTATATTAGGTACGAAATAGTTTTGTGATTAGTAGCAGCAGAGAGTGGTTCTCCTGTGGGTTTCCAGTACCCGTGAGTCGTACCCATGTGAGCAACACCACGGGGCTGGGCGTTGCCTGTGAGTTGTACCGCTATATGAGGAACACCACAGGAATACCGGCACCCGTGACTAGTACACCTACGTGAGGAACCTCATCGGTTTGCGTTGGCAATGAGTGGCGCCATTGTGTGAGAAACACTTTAGGTCTGCGTTATCTGTACGACGTACAATACTTGTGAATAGTACCATAATGTTTGGAACACCGTGAGTTTACGCTACCTTTGATTAGTACCGCAACTTGAGAAATACCATGGTTCTACTTTACTAGTGATAAGTAGCATTCTGAGGGGCCTTTGACTTGGATTTTGGATCCCTTTAGACATCAAGCATCCCCGATTCAGGATTGTGCTTTATAAGTGGTCCCTTGGTCAGTAATACTATTATTTATGATCGTTTTTTGAGTCGGATCCACTGATTGTTTTGGGTTCATGTCCATCCATTCATTCTTCATGACATTTTTTAAATTTTGGTCAGCGGATGATTTTGAACTTTTTGTTTGTCATTTCATTTCGTATCATTAGGGGCTGATGATCTCGATGTTAGGCCCCTTTAAACAACTAGCATCATCATCATCATCCTAGCGATAAGTACCATTATGAGGGGCCGTTTATCTGGACCCCATTAGAAGACCTGCATGATCGATTCAATTTTGTGCTTTGGAATCAGCCCCTTGGTCAGTGTATACTATTGTTTTAAGATAGTTTTGGAGGACTCGGGAGTCCTTCTGTTCCGTTATCAATTGAAGGGATGCGTTTAATGTCCCTATCCGACGGAAGAATCAACATTAAACAACGTTAAATGATCTCACTCAATGTGAGCACTGCGAATAGGTTTGGGACTGAACCCGAACTTTCGGCACGCAATCTCCTGATTACAAATTGTAAATCATCACCTCTCCTATCCTACCGGCCAACATTCTGATGGTTACATTTTTGCACGACTGGGGTTTGAACCAGACAATGACATGGCCACCAGGCCGGTACGGATATCTATGTAGTTATGCATCTTCGGACACATGTTGCAATACCATGTTGTTTTTCTCTCTCTATGCGAGGAATCTGTTGCTTAAGCTTTGCCGAGGTGTTTTGATAAACAGTTTGCGAAGTTATACCTGAGGCTGTAGGTGCTGTCTGGTTATAAACAGTCTGGAAACTGTAGTATTTAGAGTTCAGATACAGAGGCTGTCTTTGTTATCGCATCTTCGCTGACTACTGGGTTCTCAGAACTGCCTAATTACTTGAAAAGCCTTGTTGTTTGTTTTTAATGGCAGCAAGGGATGGTTATTATTGGAACAGGTTGGGAAACCCACATTCTTTCAGAAATAACTACCGTACTCCTACTGACGAATGAAGCTCTGCACAACGATGGTCTTAAGTTTGGAATAGCTCTCTGTAATAAAAATCGTACTGTGTTGTGTGCTGTAGCTTTCTCAATATGTAAGAAACAGCCATGGGCCTCAATGCCCGTCAGCCCCCTCCCCCCTCCCGCATCGTGGGGTCTGCGGGGTCTTATCGCCGCCACTGTTCACAAGAACCATGTTTCAGTTTACTGCCGCACCGTCTCCCCTGCACCACGGAGACGGCTATTTGTTGCCGCAGACGCCCTATAGTTCATTCCTTGTATTGCTCTTACGGCAACAGGGTTCTGCTCAACGCCATCAAGGGAAAACGGCGGCACATGCATTTGTGAAATTCAGTATTTATGTTCAAGACAAGAAGTGGAAGAAACTAAGCTGCTATTTATTTTATGAAGTAAACGGGACGGGGATTTACAGGGGCTAGTTTTGGTTTCTACGGAATGGTAACAGCACATAAAAAACCTCAGGATTGAAGTGCAAGGCTAATTGGGGAGAAAATAGAAAAATATTTTTATGGGCTCGAGGGGTGAGGAATGCATTTTATTGCATTTCAACAATTTTCCCAGGCAACGCGGGGTACTACTGTGCTGTCGTATCGCTCAGAAGAACAATAGTAAAAATTAAATGCAGTTGTGGAAAAAGTGGTAAAATTAAAATGCGGTAAGGAAGAACAGCTCAGTAACGCGCAAATAAAACGCACGGCAAGTTATGCCATGACGTATCGCTGTATAGCACAACACCAAAATGTTCAGTAACAACTTCTGTACGAAAATAATAAAACACACACAAATACTGCGCAATATACAACCAACTCTCACTCAACACAAGACAAGTACGCACTGATTTAAAGCTTAAAAACACTCACGCAAGAGGTAAATACTGTAGATGACCACTACAGAAGTGAGCTGCCGGCGGTTCACAGAGTGGGGGACTACACGAGGCTTGTACCAGAGCAACACAGAAGAAGGACAACGAAGCGATGGCTCTTCGCGCCATTGTGCTTTCTCCCTACGAATATATTTATGAAAAAGAAAATGTTATGTAGTTATTTTAATAACTCACGGGCAAAAAAGCCTCATCGAAGAATTCACCCACGGTATCTGTTTGGGAAATTTTTACCTTTTCTTGTAAATATTTGTGTTGGTACATATATCAAACAGTTGAATGTTAATAAATATGGTGTTCGAAGATACATTCCCAATATTGGTCCTCCGGCCTGGATATGGATTTCAACGGCAAACTCCATGAACCTGGCAAGTTTTGGTATTTACAAGGTATCAAAGGATATAATCTAATGAAATACTATTACTTACTGCATCAATTTCGTGAAACATGTTGATTTTGAGTGTTTCAACGCATTGCCTTGGACATTTCGATTATGACATCTACCGTAGTGTTTAAAAACTAACCTGTACCAAAGAGAATAAGCCACCTGTACAAAACAACGGATTGCACATCGTTATAATGACAAGTAGCGTCATCTAGTGTGACATATGAGAACTAATATGCATTGCACGGAAATTCTAACATGGTTACATTCGTGCCACATGATTTAGAAGGCGGAAAGTAGACGGAATTGACACGTAAAGACGACACCAGTCATTCGTATTAATCTCTACAAATGCAACATGGATCCCGATACAAAGAGAGCTCTAATGAAGAAAAGATCCGTTCTTAAAGCCGGTTTTTTTTTTGCTAGGGGCTTTACATCGCACCGACATAGATAGGTCTTATGGCGACGATGGGATGGGAAAGGACTAGGAGTTGGAAGGAAGCGGCCGTGGCCTTAATTAAGGTACAGCCCCAGCATTTGCCTGGTGTGAAAATGGGAAACCACGGAAAACCATCTTCAGGGCTGCCGATAGTGGGATTCGAACCTACTGTCTCCCGGATGCAAGCTCACAGCCGCGCGCCTCTACGCGCACGGCCAACTCGCCCGGTAAAGCCGGTTTAACACGCATACAAATCTTTGTGAGCTCAGAACTTGATACAGCAGACACAACTTTAATCGAAGTAAAACTGAATAGGCTACTTTCTCTTAAGGAAGATTTCAAATACATTCAAACTGAACTCGAGCTAAATGATGACGAAAATATCGATTCACATATCGATTACCACCAGGAATTCGAAAATAAGAGCGATCTTCTGGAAGCTAAGCTTAGAAAGGCTATCATCTCCCAGACTTCACATTTAGCTGACGAAGTACGTTCTCTTTCAACCAATGATGTAGCAAGGCAAATAAAATTGCCAGAAATCAAGCTCCCTACATTTGACGGTACATTAACAACTTGGCTTCACTTCAGGGACACCTTTCAGAACTTGATAGTTAATAACAATGATCTATCAAATGTTGAGAAGTTTCATTATATGTTATCCTCGCTTAAAGGTGAAGCCAAGGATGCTATTAGGAATATTGGCATTTCAGACTCCAATTTTACTGTAGCTTATGACCTTCTCGTGAGCAGGTATCACTCGCCAAAATTAATAGCTGCTGAGTATATTAAACAGATCCTAGAATCACCGGGTAAAGTATGTTCAACCGAAACAGAGATACGCCAACTCGTAAATAAATTCCGAGGTAGCATTGATGCGCTGAACGCACTCGATACTAAGATAAGCATTCTAGATCTTCTCCTAAACGAGCTTTTACTATCGCGAGTGGATAAGAAATTGAGATTAGAATTCGAAAATAAACATTCTCACCTAGAAGCTGTAGAGTTTAAAGAACTTGTTAAGTTCTTGGAGAGACGTTGTCAGACATTGCAACTTTGTGCCTCTAACCCCTCTCCCAGTCTATCGCAAAACCATCAGACAAGTTCAAGGTCAAAAATCGCAGCTCAACAGTCATACATTACAACGTCAAGACAATGTTGTATCTGTTCAGATGAACATCAGCTTTATAGGTGCCCAGACTTTCTTAAATTAGATTGTGATGAAAGGTTCAAAGTAGTAAAGGATAAAAATCTATGCAGCAATTGCCTGAGCTCATCTCACACTTGGAAGGCATGCACATCAAAAACATCATGTAGATTATGTAACAAATATCACCACACGTTGTTGCATCATGAAACTGACCATATATCATCTCCTGCAAATCAAAACAACAATCCACAACAATCATCTTATCATTCTCTGAGAAGCACATCCAAGAATCAGATACTTCTGAGTACGGCTTTAGTAAAGATCAAGGACGGTCAGGGAAGAATCCATTTAGTTCGTGCCATACTCGACAATGGTTCGCAGAGTAACTTTATATCCGAACACATGGTGCAACAACTGAGACTGAAAAAGAAAAAGACCAGCGCCATAACACTGCAAGCTTTTGGTGAACTCACATCCCAAGCAAACACAGCAGTGAATATTGAGGTTCACTCAACAATCAACGATTATCACTTCAACATGGAATGTATTGTTCTTCCCAGAATAACTGGCAATATACCTGTCTCACATATCAATTGCAAGGACTGGAACATTCCACAAGACATCACTCTCGCTGATCCTGACTTTCACATCCCTCAGGCTACCAATTTACTGATTGGCGCACAGTTTTTCTTACAGCTCCTGCAACCCGGAAGAAAAAGCCGACAAGGGCACCCATGCCTACAGGACACACAGCTAGGATGGATTCTCAGCGGAGAATATTCACAACTCAATCGAGAAAGGGAAGAGAAGACACCAACCAAGTCGCTCTTTATCAGATCTGACCTCAACTTAGAAATACAAATTCAGAAGTTCTGGAGCCTCGAGGAAGTGAACCATGTTACACACTCACCTGAAGAGAAGGAATGTGAAGCCCATTTCAAGGACACCACAAGAAGAGATGAAACTGGGAGATTCATCGTAGAGCTACCCCTTAAGAGAGAGTTGCAACTTGGAAACTCAGTGCAGACTGCCAGCCGACGTTTTCATCTATTAGAACGGAAACTACAAACTCAAGACGACCTTCGTAAAAATTACATCACCTTCATGAGAGAGTACCAGACCCTTGGACACATGACGGAACTTCAGTCAGAACCCGTTGAAGGAGAAAGATATTATATGCCTCATCATGCTGTTGTCAAGCATTCTAGCAGCACTACTAAAACAAGAGTCGTATTTGATGGATCAGCAAGGACTGACAACGGTACTGCCTTAAACGATATCTTAATGGTAGGACGTACAATTCAAGAAGATCTCTGCTCAATAGTTATGAGATTCCGCACTCACAACATTGCTTTCACCGCTGATATTGAAAAGATGTACCGCCAGATAATGGTTCATCCTAAACATCGACACTTACAGTGCATCCTATGGAGAGAACATCCTCAAGATAATCTAAAATCTTATGCTCTTAACACTGTCACATACGGCACGTCTGCAGCATCGTTTCTGTCCACGAGATGTCTCCAGCAATTAGCACTCGAAGAAGCGTCCGAATTCCCGAGAGCGGCCGCGATCCTCAAACGTGACTTCTATGTTGATGACTGTCTTTCTGGAGCAGATACTTTAGAAGAAGCCCTGGAGCTGCGAATCGAGTTACAACAGCTTCTCGGTCGTGCAGGGTTTCCTTTCCGAAAATGGTGTTCCAATAGCCCTGAATTACTGAACTTCATCCCAGAAAGCTTACGAGAAACTAAGCACTCGGTAACTGACAACGTTAGTGACATGGTAAAGACATTAGGGTTGACTTGGCATCCATCCACGGACATGTTTCAAATAAACTGTAACGCAAATTTTCAAGAATTAATGGGTGATACGACGTTCACAAAGAGAATGGTGCTCTCAACGATGTCCTCAATTTTCGACCCATTTGGATTTATAAGCCCTGTAATAATCAGCTTCAAGGTTTTCATGCAACGTCTCTGGCAGGAAAGGTCAGGATGGGATGACCCTTTACCAGTAAACTTACTTGATATTTGGTTGAAATTATATGATCAGATCCCCACGCTTAATAGCATCAAGGTCCCAAGGTGTGTTCTCGCTGAAGGGAAAACCAAGTCCATAGACATCCATGGTTTCTGCGATGCTTCACATCACGCTTATGGCGCCTGTATTTACGTGAGGTCTGTGAACAGCAAGGGTGACGTTCTTATCAGATTGTTATGCGCAAAATCGAGAGTCGCACCTTTAAAGCAAGTCTCAATTCCCCGACTAGAATTGTGTGGTGCCTTACTGCTCTCCCATCTCCTGAAGAAAACACTTGCCTCTCTACAACTGCCATTCACTAAAATACAGCTTTGGACTGACTCGACAATTGTACTAGCATGGTTAAATGCGTGCCCCACTAAATGGAAGACGTTCGTAGCAAATAGGGTTGCAGAAATTCAAGAAATTGCTCCCTCGAATCACTGGTCTCATGTTAAATCACAGGATAACCCAGCAGATCTCGTCTCGCGAGGCATTGAACCAACAGACATGAAGAACAACATGCTGTGGTGGCACGGTCCAGCCTGGCTGTGCTTAGATCCCTCAGCTTGACCAAAACGAGAAACTATCTCCGACCCTAACAAGATACCAGACAAAAGAATATTAACTTCACTTGTTATTGTGCAACATAACGACTCATTTCTAAACACATTCTCTTCGTTAAACCGACTACTCAGGACGATTAGCTATTGCCTCAGATTTGCTTCAAACTGCAGGAGAAACCCCGATGATCGCGACATGTCCCCGTTAAGGCCTCACGAAATAAGTAATGCCCTCAATGTATGTATCAAGATTGTTCAAGCAATATCCTATCGTGAAGAAATTCGTTGCCTCGAGCAAGGAAAGAACATTCACTCAGCTAGCAAAATTAGGAATTTAAGCCCGACTCTGGACCAACATGGCTATCTTCGTGTTGGTGGAAGACTGTACAATGCATCATCCATCTCTTACGAAGCTAAACATCAACTTATATTACCTCCCAAGCATCACCGCACGAAACTTATTATTTTAAGTGAACATCAAAGATTACTGCACGCTGGGCCCCAACTCCTGATATCATCATTACGTGGGAGATATTGGATTCCAAGAATTCGACAAGTCGTTAAAGGGTGCATTCATTGATGCTTGTCATGCTACAAATTAAAATTGACAACAAATCAACAGAAGATGGGAAATCTTCCCAAAGAAAGAATCACCCCTGCAAGACCATTCCTGAACGTGAGGGTAGACTATGCTGGTCCATTTTTATAAGAATTGGAACACTGCGAAGCAAACGAACGGGCAAGGCCTACGTTGCCATCTTCACTTGCCTTGCCACAAGAGCTGTACATTTGGAAGTTGTCTCAGACCTTACAACGGATGCATTCATGGCCGCACTGCGACGTTTCACGTCACGCAGAGGATGTCCATCAAATATCTATAGCGACAATGGCACTAACTTCATCGGTGCTGCAAGGGAGCTGAAAGAACTGCAAGAATTTCTCCAAGATTCTGATCAAAACAGAAATATTGTCGAAGCTGCAACCACAAAGGGGATCGCCTGGCATTTCATCCCTCCATCAGCACCGCATTTCGGCGGAGTTTGGGAGTCCATGGTGAAATCTTTCAAGTGCCATCTGCGAAGAACTATGGGTAGCACGGTGCTTACCTTTGAAGAATTAACTACCCTTTCTTCCCAAATAGAGGCCTGCCTGAATTCTCGTCCTCTAACAAGACTCAGCGATGATCCTACAGACTTATCTTGTTTAACCCCATCTTATTTCCTAATTGGGGAACAAATTACTGCACTTCCTGATCATGACCTTGTTCACTGTGCCATAAACAGACTTTCCAGATGGCAACATCTTCAAAAGATGACCCAGGACTTCTGGAAAGAATGGCATAGGGAATATATTAACACTCTGCAGAAGCGTCACAAGTGGACTGAGAAACATCCTAATCTTCGAATTGGAGATCTTGTGTTCATCAAACCTACCACCTCTGCAATGGCGAATGGGCATAATAGAGTCTGTTCATCCTGGTGAAGACAACCTCGTACGGGTCGCCACTGTGAGAACAAACTCTGGTATCATAAAACGACCCATCAAGAAGTTGTGTGTTTTGCCTGAGAATGAGAAAGAATACTAAAAGTTTCGAGTTACACAGTGATGTGATTTATACCTTTATGAACTCACTGACTATCTGTGTTATGTGTTTATGCCTGAAGTGAATTATCTTTCTTCTTACCTTCTTAAAAGGCCAGTGCCTTTTGGTGGCCGGTATGTTTGGAAAATTTTTACCTTTTCTTGTAAATATTTGTGTTGGTACATATAACAAACAGTTGAATGTTAATAAATATGGTGTTCGAAGATACATTCCCAATAGTATCCTCTGCCTGTCGTAAAAGGCGACCAAAAGGGGCGACCAACGGATGATCAAATTAGAACCATGAAACTACTTGTGATTAGTACCACCACATGGGGGAACACCATGGGTCGCTTTTACTTGCGCGTAGTACCACTATGTTGGGTACCAAACAGGTTTGTGATTAGTAGTAAATGAGGGCTCGACGGCTTTTACAGTACCTGTGATTAGTAGCACTATATGAGCGACACCATGGGATGACGGAACCCATGGTCTGGCTTGCCTATGATTAGTACCCACTATATGAGGAACACCAAGGGATAGTGAGAGTCCCTGTGGTTAGTACACTTACGTGATGAACACCATAGGTTTGCGTTGCCTGTTAATGGCGCCGCAATGTGCGAAACAGCGTAGGTCTGTAATACATGTGCAAATTTCATTACCTCTGAGTAATACCATAATGTGTGGAATACCGCGAGTCTCTGCTACTTTTGATTAGTACCGCAACATGCCAGATACCATGGTTCTACTTTTCTAGCGTTAAGTACCATTATGAGGGGCCGATGACTTGAATTTTGGGCTCCTTTCGACTATAAGCATCATCGTTTCAGTATCGTGCTATAGAAGCAGTTCTTTGGTCAGTAGGGTACTATTGTGTTACGCCAGCTTCTGTGCATGTGAGGCACTGTGGGTCGGTTCCACTGATCGTTTTAAATTCATATCCATCCATCCATTCATTCTTCGTCCTCACGTTTTGAATTGTGGTCAGTGTAGGATTTGGGTTTATAAATTGTAATTTCATTTCGTCTCATTTCGTACAATTAGGGGACGATGACCTCGATGTTAGGCCCCTTTAAACAAGCATCGTATCATCGTCATCGTCATCATCATCATCATCATCATAATCATCATCATCATCAAAATGCCTCATCCTTTTTTATCTGTCTTTCATGATACATTACAAAGTACAGTAATCACGAGGAATTATAGGTGTGTGTTCACTCCTTGTAGGTCCATAAGAGCCGTACTCTTTTTTTTTCTAGGGGCTTTACGTCGCACCGACACAGATAGGTCTTACAGCGACGATGGGATAGGAAAGACCTAGGAGTTGGAAGGAATCGGCCGTGGTCTTAATTAAGGTACAGCCCCAGCATTTGCCTGGTGTGAAAATGGGAAACCACGGAAAACCATCTTGAGGGCTGCCGATAGTGGGATTCGAACCTACTATCTCCCGGATGCAAGCTCACAGCCGCGCGCCTCTACGCGCACGGCCAACTCGCCCGGTGTACTCTTTTCTAACGTGGAATGAGCTATAGACTAGAAGTCCAAATGGACTAGTGCAACGGTGCCCGGAGTGAATGAATTAAGTTTCCTTCCAGATAAAGAGTAAACTGGAGATTAATTATCTCCTTTAAATAAGTGTTCTTTTTACGATTGGAAACTCATTAGAGTTAGAACCTACACTTGCTAACTCTAGCGTGAAGACTTCGTAAAAGGCGGACCGCAGTCACATGATCGATCCACAGACGCGTCTTTTCTGCTTTCTCCTCAGTGTGACGTCACATGATAGATTACTATTCAGTCCGGTACGGCTAGAAGGGAGGAGGAAGGAAGGAAGGAAGGAAGGAAGGAAGGAAGGAAGGAAGGAAGGAAGGAAGGAAGGAAGGAATTACTCCGTCTTGTTTAGAGAAACGAGGTGGGAGAATCCCTTCCTTGCCTCGGGCAAATACAATCACAGCAACCACCTTCCATAACAACATCATTAAGGCTATTGAGCGAGGAGGGCAAGCAGGATCATATTTCTAGACGTAGTTCCAAAACACATCGGTTTATAAGCTCCTCACGTCTGTAAGAACAACATTTCAATTGGTGAGATGGGGAAGAAAAGAAATGTAACACACATTTTACCGATACGGATGTCGTGAATCCTTCTTTCGTTCGCGATTTAAGTGACTTCGAAGTAGAATTCGGAAACAAATACGAACTGCTCCGTGGCGGTATCATAAAGAAGGGACTCCTGGGATTTGAGGAAAGTGCTGTAGAATTTCACTTTGTTGGGTGAAATAAAATAAATATTTCCGCCTGTGGGAGGGAGTATTCCTTCCTTGAGACAACAGCCGATTACAAGGCAGAATGATCGTAACCTCTCTCCGTATACTAGATCAGTGGTTTTCAAAGTGTGGAACGCGTACCGCTAGGGGTACGCAAATTTATTGTAGCTTATGTTTTCAGTGAGCTGAGCCTGCTCATTTGCAATAAAATCTTGTTTTTATTTAGTGTTTATGTTTACCACTACACAGAGTCGCCTTTCCGAACTATTTACTCCAAAGCATGTGCCAATTTGTACCTCCCAGTGACGACGTATGTAAAACTACTACTTATTTCTTCTTCTCTCGGTGCCTTTCCATTCCGGATGTTGGCGATCATGATGGCTATTTTCGTCTTGTTTGTGACAGCACGGAACAGTTCAGCTGATGACATATTGCACCAGCCTCTAAGATTGTCAAACCAAGATATTCTTCTTCTTCCAGGACCTCTTTTGCTGTTGATTCTCCCCTGGAGTATTTTTTGGAGTAGGCTGTATCTATCTGTGTTGCGCATTATATGTCCAAGATATTGCAGCTTTCGGCATTTCACTATCTTGATCAACTGAGGTGTTGTGTTCATCCTTCTCATTACCTCCACTTTGTCATTCTCTGGGTCCAAGATATTCTCAGGATCCGTCTACAAAGCCACGTTTCAAAGGCCTTCAGTTTCTTCTCTGTGTGTTTATTTAAGGTCCATGTGTCTACACCATATAAAATAACAGAAAATACATAGCAGTGAAAAGTCTGTTTTTAGTTCCTGATGTTAGATTGTGGCTTTTAAAAATATTACTCATTTTCTGGAACCTACTTCTTGCTTTTCCAATGCGTACGTTGACTTCTTGTGCGTTATCCCAGTCTTCATTTTTTATGGTTCCGCGGAAATATTTTCCTTACTTCGGTGTTTATTTCAAGCCCGTATTGGCTGCAGACTCTTACAGTTCTGTCCATTAGTGATTGTAGCGCTTGGATAGTTTTGTCCATTCGGTGTTTATTTCAAGCCCGTATTGGCTGCAGACTCTTACAATTCTATCCATTAGTGATTGTAGCGCTTGGATAGTATCAGCAAATACAATCGTATCATCAGCTTACCGGATGTTGTTTAATCTCACTCCGTTTATCAAAAGTCCTTCTTCCATATCTCCCAAGACTTCTTTAAGTATGTATTCTGAATACAAATTAAATAGTATAGGTGACAAGGTACATCCCTGCCTCACTCCTCAGAGGATTTTGACTGCTTTATTGTGTTATGCTTAAACACGCAATACCGCTGTTTGATTCCAGTAGAGCGTCTGGATGATTCGCAGATCTCTTTCCTCCATTCCAATATTTTTCAAAATCTCCATCAGTTTTTCATGTTTTACACTGTCAAAGGCCTTCTGGTAGTCTGTTAAACAGGAAAATACCATGAACCTACTACGCTGGCTTAGAAGGGGGAGAGGTGATACTCCCATGTGGCGCGTCCCAGGTGGGGGGATAGGGGGGTCCTAACCGGCTTGCCGGAGGACTTGAGGGAAGTAAAATACCTCTTGCGGATCAAACACACTATCCCCTGTGGGTGGGGGACGCAGATGAAGAATACACTCACGGTATCCCCTGCCTGTCGTAAGAGGTGACTAAAAGGGGCGACCAAGGGATGATCCAGTTATAACCATGAAACTACTTGTAATTAGTACGATCACGCAGGGACACTATGGGTTGCATTTAATTGCGCGTAGTACCACTATGTTAGGTACGCAATAGGTTTGTGATTAGTAGCGACAGTGTGAATCAGGAGGAGGGGCCTACAGTACCTGTGATTCGTACCCCTATATGAGCGACACCATGGGATTAGCGACATCATGGTTCTGCCTTACCTATGCTCAGTTCCCGCTAAGTGAGGAATTCCACGGGATAGTACGAGTCCCTGTGGTTAGTCCACTTATGTGCGGAACGCCATGGGTTTGCGTTGCCTGTAAGTGGTGCCGCTGCGAGACACTATATGTGCGCATGACACTACTTGTGAGTAGTACCATAATGTGTGGAATACCGCGAGTCTCCGCTACTTTTCATTAGTACCGCAACATTACACATAGCATGGTTCTACTTTCCTAGCGATAAATACCATTATGAGGGGCTGATGACCTAGATTTTGGACCCGTTTTGACAATACGCACAATCCATTCAGCATCGTGCTATAGAAGCCGTCCCTTGGCCAATAATACTATTGTTTTGTGCCAGCTTCTGTGCATGTAAGGCACTGTGGGTAATTTCCACTGATCGTTTTAAATTCACATACGTCCATTCATTCATTCTTCGTCCTCATACTTTGAATTCTGGTCAGTGGAGGATTTTGGAATTTTAAGTTGTCATTTCATTTCGTCTCATTTCGTACCATTAGGGGCCGATGACCTCGATGTTAGGCCCCTTTAACAACAAACACCAACAACATCAATCAAACAGGAAAATATATTCTTATTTGCATCTCTACATCTCTGAAACTGTACCTGTACACTGAACAAGGCTTCTCTCGTACCCACTGCTTTAACAAACCCAAACTGGTTAGGGGCTATCATTCTGATCTTCACACACTCTGTATATTCTTCTCTGTATCACCCTCAAGAACACTGTCAAGAGATGTCTCATCAAGCTTATCGTGCGGTAATCTCCACATTGTTTTCCATTTTGATTTTTTTTGGCAAGGTGATAAACTCTGATTTGCGCCATTCCGATGGAATATTCCCGGATACATAAATTTGGTTGAAAATTTTGGTCAACCATTTTACATGATTTTCATCCACCAGTTTTAAGAACTCTGCTTCTACTTTGTCTAGTTCCACTGCCTTTCCGGCCTTCATCTGATCGATGGCTATTCCAAGTTCCCGATTTCACCGGTGTCATTCCGGTATTTCCCTGTCACTTCTCGTACTTTCCTGTGTACACTGAAGTTGTCATACCTACTTCGATATAACTCAATCTCCACATTGCTCTACTTTCTCATTTTCTTTTGCCTCCATGATCTTTCTTCTGATGTCCGCATTTATCTTTCTATATTTTGCAGATTTTACTTTATTGACTCTTCTTTTCTCCATTAGGCCCAGTATATCATCCATCATCCATGACTTTCTCTTTTTCTCCTCTGGTTTCATGTGTTCTCTTTTATTTGCTGTACAGCGTTTTGTACTTTAGTCAATTCTAATTTAACATTATTACTGGTGATGTTTTCCTGTGTGATAATCTTCAAGTTAAGTTCTATTCGCATGTTCTGTTTCACTATTGCGTCTTTAATTTTCCTCAAATTGTAGTTTGGCCTGTTCTTCCTCTCCACTTTCTTCATTTTGACTTTGGAAACTTCAACACGTGGTTTGTGATCTGAGTTGACGTCTGGACCCGGGTAGCTTTTTCACTACGGTGCAACTGTTCCTGAAACGTTTATTTAGCAACATGAACTCAGTCTGGTTTCTCAGACATTCTCCGGGTTTGTCCATTGGAGACTTCCATGCATATAGTCTTCTAGATGGGAGTTTAAACCAAGTGTTCGTAATCACGAAATCATTTGATATCGCAAAATATCGCAGAATTCCTCTCACCCAGTCCAAACGGTTCTACCATTTCTGATGTCCTACCTTCTCCACTTTCGCATTGAAATCTCCCATTACAATTCTTCTACCTCCTCATCTTCCTTGTCGCTTGTAGGCGCATACACTTGTATTATGTTTACGTCAATAGGTCTAGCACTCAGCTGTAACATCATTACTCCGGCTGATACGGGTGTGAAACTTTTGAGACTCCTTGCTACTTCCGCTGAAAGTATTACACCGTCTCCATGTTCATGTGTTCCATCAGCTCTACTCGAATATAGCACTCTATGTTCATTGAAGTGAACATCTCCGTATTCGGTCATCGCATCTCACCAACGCTAAGTGTTGTGAATAGGTGGGGAATATGTCACCGTATACCTTACGTAACACTGTTTTATTCAACTACTTATTTTACAAGATGGATACCGCTCAGATCATATATATAACAAAGGATATCCAAAGGCAAATCCACGTGGAGGACCTGTTGGGCAGTGCTCTTCGTCTCTAGAAGTGGTGAAGTTAACAGCAGATTTCGAGGCCAGTAAGAATCTGCCTTTGCTAACCAAGATGGCCAATGCCAGCATAAGTTTAGGGACTGTATCTGATCTGCAGAAACTCCACGTGATAGCTGATCTGCAGGGTTG
This sequence comes from Anabrus simplex, assembly GCF_040414725.1. Classification (NCBI taxonomy): domain Eukaryota; kingdom Metazoa; phylum Arthropoda; class Insecta; order Orthoptera; family Tettigoniidae; genus Anabrus; species Anabrus simplex. The sequence continues at coordinate 15,905,998 of NC_090268.1, read as the reverse complement.
TCAGATCCTGGGCAGTGTCGCCATTGCGATGGTGTTGTACAAGATTGGATCTCCGTCACGCGGTTACAGACGAAAGTCTTCCATTGATTTGGATTACCACGTACCCAACCCAAGGTCACAGTAGAATATGTCTACAAGATGGCTTTAGAGACGTCACAGTAAGTTGCTTTGCTGTAATATCGTAGAAGTCGTCCTCCTACTAACGCTGCTAGGAGTTCAAGGCGTGGTAGGGTTACCTTCTTCACTGGAGCTAGTCTTCATTTACTACAGGCAAAATGAACTTGTACAGCACTCTCATTAGTTGTACGAATGTAGAGGGCTGCCCCGTAGGCTCGCTGAGAAGCGTCACAAGAAACGTGGATCTGGTTATCTACCTCGCTTGAGATATGAACCCAACGAGGTATGTGTACTTGTGAGAGAGAAGAGAGAGTTGATATCCACATCTGCCACTGAGCAGCAAGATCAGAAGGTAACAGTTCATTCCAGTGATCGCCATAAGACCAATCTGTGTCGGTGCGACGTAAATCCCCTAGCATTCCAGTGAACTCCCCGACACCAAGTATCCTGAAATATTAATTTTCCGATGAGAGATACCGGCGTTAACAAGCCAAGTGGGTCGTAAAAGCTGCTCGCGATCTTCAAAATCTGTCGTTTGATTGTTGATCCATCCGAAACTTTGCGCAGGATTTCGTCCGTATTTATCGAAAAACAATCGCTTGAAGTGCACCAGTTCATGCCTAGAACTTGGGTTTGTAGTATACTGTATCTTCCTTCTGCCTTCCAGATATCCCGCAGCTCATCCGAATTAGTAGCCCATTTTGCGATGGGAAGACTAATGATCTTCATAATAAATCGTGATCACCATGAAGGTGTTACTGTTGATTAATGATGCAGTGTTTGGAAATGATAGTCGGTGTTTTTCAGCATGTTCCCTGATAGTCACAGAGAGTAGGAATGGGCTGCACGTTAGGCCGAAGGAAAGCCGATTGAAACGGTACGTAACGATGTCATTCGTAGTGTGATAGTGTCCTCCTTCGGCCTGAGTCACTCTGTACCACAGAAATCTGGTAAGATCTCTGTCTTTCTCATCGAGGACTAGCTGAAGGAATGCCTGTTGTATATCCGCGATGACTGCACGTCGGTAAAGTCTGAAACGCAGGAGAATTGCGAGGATCTCTGGCAAGAGAATAGGTCCCATTTCGAGCATGACATTCAGAGAGGGTGTATTAGCCTGATGAGCCGAGGCATCGAATACTATTCTCCACTTGGTCGTCCCATACTTCTCTTTCTTTACGGCTTGATGTGGGAGGTAGTACATGACGTCGGTCGGTCTCGTCGTATCCACTTCTTCCACTTGTTGTTTCTGAATGAAGCTGAACATCCGGAGGCAGTACATCTGGTTGAAGTCGTCATTGTTTTGAAGTCTCCTCTGAAGGTTCTTCAAGCGAGCTTCTGCTTTCTGTAGGTTATGGGGTAGTTCGAAGATATCTTGCTTCTTCGGTAAAGAGACTACACGTCGCTTATCTTTGATGTGAAAAGATGACCTGAATTCCTCGAGAAATCTTGAGTCCTTGGTGTTTAGTGGGCGTTCTTGTTCAGCAGTGATGCCAATAGTCTCCAGGTCCCAAAATCTTCTGAACTCGTCATCCGAGTGGAAAGACGACTGTTTCAAGTTGATATGATTGACAGTGGCTGGGTAAGCGTGCATTCCGGATCTTTCCCCGCTGAGGATCCAGCCAACTATGAAAGGAACCAGTACAAGTAATGGGGAGATACGCAGTGGTGGACTGTCTCTAATTATCTTCCAGTAGTGATCACTACCAATAGGGATTTCAACGGAGAGATCTTCATGTGAGGCGGTTTTAGGATCTGCCAACTGCAGCTTCCGAGCGTGTGCCAATACCGTGACGTATTGCGGAACACATGGCTGCGGCAAGAAACGTGAGAACTTTCGAAAGCAGATAGAGAAATAATAGTGTTCGTCCAGGCTCCTTTCAAATTAAATCGAACAAGTTTCCGCTTGTTTGAAGTCGTTGGGTTTGATTCAAATGGACATACAGTTAGTTCTTCTTATCTAATTACCTCCATCTGAAGATCATCTACCAGCGATTTGGCGATAAATCTTGACTGACTGCCTGCATCGAGAACACAGAGAGTGAGTCTGCTTAAATCCGTTGGACCAGTAATCCACACCTGAGCAGTTTGCAAGTAAGTAAAACCGGGGGACATAACATTTACCCTTCCTACGGAATTTTGAGAAGGCGGAGTGGATAAAGTCTTCTCATTTTCGTCACAGATTGTCCTATGGTGTTATTTCTTACAGTTGGTGTACTGTGCTTTACCTTTCTTGATGCGCTTTGAAATGGTGTGCCCACGATTTAAACAAAGAAAACAACGGTTATTTGACTTCACTTTCTGGATACGATCGTGTATGGTAGTTATCGTTTTGCAATCTTGATCCCAATGAGCCCGTTTGTTCACAGAATACGCAGAATGGATCATTAGATTGTTTAGTCTTTTTGTAGGGCCCTTTGTCCTAGAACGAACTTGAAATGCGGCTGTAGTTGGTAAAACATTACTAGAGCTTAGGGGATCTCCTCGAATCTTCTGTGTAACAAGAGCACCTTCAATTTCTTCTCCTAGGAAACCCATTAATTTTATGATTTCAGACTCCGGGATCTCGTTTCGTTTGGAATGAATTATCCACCGAGTACAAATGTCGTCAGGAAAGGCTCGGAGAATTTTTGGAGCTAGCATTCGTCCATATCCGTTGACATTTTAGCCTTAGGGCCTGTAATGAACAGATGCGCCAGTTACATTCTATGTAGGTAGAGTTCAGTGATTCAGGTGAAACAAGTGTTATGGGTTTAATTTCTTCCAAATAATCGATGTGCGCCTGAATAATTCTGCTTTTATTTCCGTACCGGGCCATTAGTATTTTCTTCGTGTCTTCGTACGTAGGTGCAGTCACAGCGATACCGCCGACAATCATCTTAGGCTCTTCCTCGAGGTAGCTGCGCAGGAAAATGTGCTCGCTTATTGTTGAGAGGGGAGGGTTTTTATCTACAGACGATCAAATTGTTACCAGAAGGGCATCCAAGTTTCTACGTCGCCTGCGAATGGTTGTAGTCTAATAGAATCGGTCGGAGCTAAAGGGTAATAAGTCAGTTTTTACAACTTTTCAGGAGAAGCAAAATCATTCCACTGTTTAAACTGTTTTATGTATTTGTATCGGAAGATTTTTGTGTTATAGATAATGAAAAGACACTTCACTGAGACAAACGTTGACAGGAAATTGCTATACACAGTTGAGAAATAAACATTAACAATTCTTGGACTTCATGCCTTTTAGCTCTGTGTAAATTAAATGAGCATTGAAATGATATTCGAAAACATTATGTAATGTAGATTTAGTATTGAATGATGTTTATGACAATACAAACACTGTATAATGCACTGTCGCTACTCAACTACTCTGTCGAGTACACCAGTCTTGGCCATTCCAGTCGTTCATCATAGAAGAATCTAGCATCATGGCTAACATATTTCACCACCTTTTTTATGTCTTCAAGTTTGTTTGCATTAATGGGAATTTTATCATCATAGGCTTTGATGATTGGCATAGTTATCCCTGAAAAACGTTTTGGTTTCCCTAAAAAGAATGCTTATTTAACGGGAGAGTTGATGTAGATTTCTGCTTCAACTACCCCTACTTTTGCAGTTTTATGCGTAAACAGTTTAAAGCTTGCTGGTGTGAATTGCTGTTTCTAGTTTTTCTGCAGATTTTTCGTTTGCACAGACGGTACAGTTTCTTTAAAGAAGAGCGGCCACCAATTATCGAAGTTAAGTATTTCTTCTATTTTCACCATATGAACTTCAATGTTTTTCTTGCTATTTGCTAAAATCTCTACGTATTCCACTGGAGTGTAAATACGATCACTTTTTTAAATCTTCTTTTTGAATACTCCAAAATTCCTCTCGCACGGCAAAAACGAATGCCCGCGCTCAAGAAATCTATGGACAATGGATTGGAATCTCCCATGGCTGTCAAGGCCATGCGCATTCTGATCATCGTGCGGTTCTTGTTCTGACCTGGACAGCCATCAGAGAATAAGTTGACATGTTTAATATGTTTGGGCACATATTTTTCAAACTAATGCGACAGGAATGAACAAACTTCGTTTGCACCCTTTTTCCCTTCTCCTTCACGATACAGGTAAATTACAGATTTGTCCGTCTTAATATCATTCACATTGAAAATATTCACCCACAGTTGCCGCAAATAGAATATATCTTGCACAGGAATGTTAGGGAGTGGAAGATTCTGCATGAAATCGAAAGCCAAAGCACATGTCCCATCGTTCACATTACATAAGGTCTTCATGCTGTGAAGGGAAGTGTAAAATATCCGACTCCGGCGAAGATGTACTTCCAACTCTGCTTTGGCTGCTAATTTAACATTGTCATTTAAATGAGGACTCTTTATTTTAGCATTAAGCTCTTCACATAAAGAACATGTGTCTATTTGCGGTCTTCCGAAACGATAATTAAAATTATCGCGGAAGTACTGCCTATAAAAATCATATTTGACTTTATTTTCTGGGTGTGTGCTGCAGTACATTTCATGCATTTGTTTAACATCCAATCTGGCATATAAGTATTGCGTCTCTTTCCCAGCATAATGCAAAGATTTCACGGGGAATGATCAGATGTGTTTATCAATGCTCTGAGTCACATTTGCAGGAATCTTGTTCACAGCTGGTGTTCTGCCCCTCTTGTCTATCGGTTGTTCACCCCTGAGCAGACTTCGTGTCAAATTAAACACTCGTTTTGTCCCTGTAGCGTGTAAGCTACAGAAAGCTTGACGACAGACCACTATCCTAAACGCCGCATCCATAACAAAATATTGAAAACTTGCAATGCGTCTGTTTCCTTGTAGGCCATCTTTTACCCTAGGTCTGCGCTGTTTAACTTGCACCG